>NC_137347.1:4534375-5070619 GCF_965287045.1 Carcharhinus amblyrhynchos
GAAACATCGTAACATTCAAGGATGTGGGACAAGTGCTGGAAAATGGGATTAGCGTGCCTTTAGTCGTAGTTATTGTCGTTGCTGATTCAATGAGCTGAAGGGCTTTTCTATGCTGTATGACTCTCTGACTCTATAATCCTTTAAGAGGCAATACTGTTTTGGTATTTTATCCATTTCAAATGCAATTCCAGAATGTTGCTAACCGATAATATTATGAAATACACTAAAGGGCTAGGTGGTGTAGAGGTTCTCTGGAATATATGTTGTTTTTTAACAAGTTAATTAGACCTTTAAGAATTAAACCTTTAAATTTGATGCTGTGTTATTCCATAGAAACCCTACAGTGCAGAAAGAGGCCATTTGGCCCATTGAGTCTGCACCCAGGCCCTATCCCCACATATTTACCCACTAATCTACGCATCCTGGGACACAAAGGGGCAATTTAGCACAGCCAATTAACCTAACCTGCACAACTTTGGACTATGGGGGGAAACCAGAGCACCCGGAGAATGTGCAAACTCCACACAGACAGTGACCCAAGCTGGGAATCAAACCCAGGTCCCTGGAGGTGTGAAGCAGCAGTGCTAACCACTGTGCTACTGTGCCGCCCTTATTCATTCATAGGATGTGGTAGTTGTTGGTTGGGCCAGTGTTTCTTGCGCATTCTGGATTGCATTTGGTCTATGTGGCTCACTCAGCTATTACAGCAGGCAGTTGAGAAGCGACTGCATTACTGTACAAACAAAGAACAACCCAGCACGGGAAATAGGCCCTTCGGCCCAACGAGCCCGCGCCGCCATCTCAACAAAGCATTTTCCTACACCTACCCTGTCCTGTGTGTATGTGAATGGTACCCCTAATGTAGCCAGATTCAGGGGAGAATAGTGTAGGGTCAATTTGGTACACCAGTCAGCCTAAGAGCACATCTTTGGGGTGTGGGAGGAAACCGGAGCACCCGGAGGAAACCCACGCAACCACAGGGAGAATGTGCAAACTCCCACAGACACAGGCCCAAATCCATGTATCTGCACAGCTAGCAGTGATAGTCACTGAGCTGTTATGGCGCCCGTCTGCTGGTCCAGGATTAAGCACACACAACGACACAAAGTACTAGGCCACTCTCCAAACATCCAAGAGCAGCCCACGCACGACCCACCGTGTGCATGCCCCTCGTTTGACAACGAGGTGGACCGACACCTGTGGATTAAAAGAGACAAAACATTAACATGTAATATTACATTTCTAGTGTCGTCCCGAGGCTCTGACCCTTTTTAATACTATCTCCTATAACCCTCCATCCCTGTTTCGCTCATGTGCCTATCTAAGTAAACCTTAAACAAGTCCAACGTGCCTGCCTCCACCACCTTACTTGGTAGCGCGTTCCATACCCCCACGACCCTCTGCGTGAAAAATTTTCCTCTAGTATCCAAATTATACTTCTCCCCCCTCACCCTTAGATCATGACCTCTCGTAATAGTTGTCCCCAATCTAGGGAAAAGCCTACCACTGTTGACTCTATCTATTCCCTTCATTATTTTATACACCTCTATCAGATCCCCCCTTAATCTCCGTCATTCTAAGGCGAAGAGCCTCAGTTTTTCCAATCTTTCCTCATAACTCAGTCCTTCTATGCCAGGCAACATCCTGGTAAACCTCCTCTGCACCCTCTCTAGGGTCTCCACGTCCTTCCGGTAGTAAGGTGACCAGAACTGGATGCAGTACTCCAAATGCGGTCTAACCAACGTTCTGTACAACTGAAGCATTAGACGACAGCTCTTATACTCTATACCCCTTCCTATAAAGGCTAGCATTCCGTAAGCTTTCTTCACAACCTTCTCCACCTGTGTTGACACCTTCAGAGACTTGTGCACCTGCACTCCCAGGTCCCTCTGTATTTCTATACTCTTAATCGGTCTATCTTTTATCATGTAACTCCTCCCTGCATTATTCCTTCCAAAATGCATCACCTTGCATTTGTCAGGATTAAATTCCATCTGCCATCTATCTGCCCAATATACCAACCTATCTATATCCTGCTGTGTCACCTGACAATTTCCTCAGTATCCGCCAATCCTGCTATCTTGGTGTCATCTGCAAACTTGCTGATCACACCACGTACGCCCTCTTCCAAGTCGTTTATACATAATATAAAGAGGAGAGGTCCCAGTACTGAGCCCTGCGACACACCACTGGTGACTGACCTCCAGCCAGAAAAGGACCCTTCCACTACTACTCTCTGTCTCCTATTGCCCAGCCAGTTTTCGATCCACCTAGCTACCTGTCCTTGTATCCCATGTGCCTTAACCTTTTCTATCAGCCTACCGTGAGGGACTTTGTCAAACGCCTTACTGAAATCCATATAGATGACGTCAACGGCTCGCCCATCGTCAACCGTTTTTGTCACCTCCTCGAAGAATTCTACCAGATTCGTAAGGCAAGACCTCCCCCGAACAAAGCCATGTTGCGTATCCCTAATCAGATCGCAACGCTCCAAATGCTTATACATCCTATCCCTAAGAATTTTTTCCAATAATTTTCCTACCACCGATGTCAAACTCACTGGTCTATAATTACCAGGGTTATCCCTACTACCCTTTTTAAACAGCGGTACCACATTAGCTACCCTCCAGTCCCCTGGGACCTCACCTGTGTCCAAAGAAGAGACAAAGACTTACGTCAGAGGCCCAGCAATTTTATCTTAACATAACATAAGAAATAGGAGCAGGAGTAGGCCATCTAGCCCTTCGAGCCTGCCCTGCCATTCAATAAGATCATGGCTGATCTGTCGCTGCTCAGTTCCACTTTCCCACTTTCTCCCATAACCCTTAATCCCCTCTCTTATCAAAAACCCATCAACCCGCGTCTTAAAAATATTTAGCGAGGCAGCCTCCACCACTTCAACGGGCAGAGAATTCCAGAGATTCACCACCCTTTGAGTGAAGAAGTTCCTCCTCAACTCCATTCTAAACCGCCCCCCCTTTTATCTTTCACCTCCCTAAGCAGCCTAGGATAAATACCATCAGGCCCTGAGCTTTATCCATTTTTATGCTACATAAAAACCCTAGCACTTCCTCCCTCGTAATGGATATTTCCTTCCACTGATCTACAGCTCCCTCCAAGACATTACACGACACCAAACCCCTCTCCTTCGTGAATACCGACGCAAAGTATTCATTCAAGATCTCCCCCATTCCCTCAGACTCGATGCATAGCTCCCCTCCTTTGTCCCTAAGAGGACCAATTTTCCCTCTAACCACTCTCTTGCTCCTAATATAAGAATAAAATGGCCTTGGATTTTCCTTAATCCTATCAGCCAAAGCCATTTCGTGCCCTCTTTTCGCCCTTCTAACTCCCCTTTTTAGCTCCCTCCTACTCTCTCTATATTCCTCCAGCACTCTCTCTGTTCCCAGTTGTTTCGACTTAACATATGCCTCCCTCTTCTTCCTGACCAAGTCTTCGATACCCCCTGTAATCCTGCCTTGCCCATCCTTCCTCTTTACCGGCACATGCCTTTCCTGCAACATTATCAGTTTGCCCTTGAAAGCCTCCCACTTACCAACCGTGGACTTGCCAGCTAACAACCCCTCCCAATCAGTGTCCTTCAGCTCCCTCCTAATCCGGCTATAGCTCGCCTTCCCCCAGTTCAGCACCCTCCCCTTCGGACGGCACTCATCCCTTTTCACTTTTATCCTAAAGTAGACGGACTTGTGGTCACTGTTAGCCACATGTTCGCCTACCTCAGCCTCAACCACCTGCCCCGGCTCATTTCCCAACACTAAATCCAGTATAGCCCCCTCCCTAGTCAGGCTAGTTACATACTGCTCCAGGGACCCTTCCAACACACATTCTACAAACTCCTCTCCCTCCGTACCCCCAGCTCTAGGCACCTTCCAATCCACTCCAGGAAGGTTAAAGTCACCCACTACAACCACCCTATTCTTACTGCACCTATCTAAAATGCCTCTGCAAATACCTTCCTCCACTGACCTTGGGCTGTTGGGTGGCCTATAGTATACCCCTAGCATCGTAATCTCTCCCTTTTTATTCCTCAACTCCACCCACAGCGACTCAATCCCTAACTCCTCCATATTGTCCTCCCTCTGCACTGCTGTGATGTGCTCCTTTACTAACAGTGCCACCCCTCCACCTCTCTTCAACCCTCCTCTGTCACACCTAAAACACTTATACCCAGGAACATTCAGCTGCTGGTCCTGCCCTTCCTTTAACCACATCTCCGTCACTGCCACCACATCTAACTTCCTCACAAACATCAAGGCCCTAAGCTCATCCGTCTTACCCGTCACACTCCTCGCATTAAAACAGACGCAGTCCAAACCCTCCAGGCCCACTCGGATCCTCATTTCCCCTGATAATTTTCCTTTCACCCAAACCTACCCTACCACCCAACTCACTCCCGACCCCAGTGTCCAATGAGGTATTAGTCTCATCCCCACCCCCCTCCCTATTAGTTAAACCCTGGCTAAACACTCCAGCTAACCTCCCTGCTAAGACATTTGTCCCCCTCCCATTCAAATTTTCCCCATCCCTCCTGTACAGTTGCCCTTCTCTCACAAATACTTCCCAGTGGTCTACAAAAGTAAAGCCCTCTGCCTCGCACCAATCCCTCAGCCATGCATTCAGCTGCATGATCTTATTATTCCTAGCCCTGCTGGTACTGGGCAGCAGCCCAGAGAATGAATGCCACCCTGGAGGTCCTGCTCTTCAGTTTGGACCCCAACTCCCTAAATTGCCTGCGTACATCTGCCCTGCACTGCCTTCCTATGTCCCTCTCACCTACGTGTATTATTACTTCTGCCAGGGTCCCCTCTCCTTTCAAAATTCCCTCTATCCTCTCCGATATGTCCTGTACCCCTGCTCCAGGGAGGCAGACCACCATCCTGGAGTCACGCTTTTGCCCACAGAACCTCCTATCAATTCCTTTGACCCTCCCATCCCCCACCACTACCTCATTGCCAGCCCCCTTCCTTCCCTCTGAGTCATTCTGGCCCTCCTGTCTTTCCTTTTGTACCCCTGTCGATGCCTTTTGGGGGGCCACTGGGGTGGTCTTTGGACCAGGACTATTCTTCTCCTTCCTCTTCTTCCTCTTAACAGTTGTCCACCCATCCTGTTCCTCAGCCCCTGGGACCTCTTCTTGCTCATGGTTCGTAGCCATTAACTCCTCATTCTCCCTGACCAGAAATGCATCCTCTAAACGCAGCTCTAGTTGCCTGACCCGGGCCCTCAAACGCTGTAGCTCTAAACACTTGATGCAGATGTGGGCCTTCGGGAGACGTGATGCCTCCAAGAACTCCCACAAGTGGCACCTAACACAGCTAACGCTCCTCCCCATAGTCCCTGCCATGTCCCAACCTCACTTGGGTTTGTATGTGCCGAAATGCAACACGAGAAAGATAGAAACTTCAACTCCCCTTATCTAAACCTGCTCTTGCCTAAGCCCAGCGAGCCAAAGCCCTTATAGCTCTCACTCAGCTCCCACTCACTCAGCTACCTGCTCCCGACGCTGCCCGCTGTCTATCACTGCCTTCTTTTCATACCCCCCACTCTCCCTTCCCGACTAGCCCCTCGCCTAACTTCTGGTACGGAAGTAAAAAGCACAGACAGAAACCCCGCAAACCGGAAGTGCAGTCAAAAAGTGTTTAAAGTAAATCCAACACTCACCAAGGCCACCAGGTACACTGCTCCAGAGAACAATGTAGGTCTGGAGTCACATGTAGGCTGGGCCAGATAGGGATGGTGGATTTCTTTCCCTAAAGGACATAAGTGAGCCAGATTTTTTTTTTAATGACAATTACTAGATTTTTGATTCTAGATTTTTTTATTGGATTCAAATTTCACCATTTGCCCTGGGATTTAAATCCAGGTCCTCAGAGAGTTCCCTGCATCTCTACATTACCAGACTAGTAACTAGACTACTGCACCACCACCCCAAAGTACAACAAGGTTGCTAAGACAACTATGGCACAGTAGCACAGTGGGTTAGCACTGCTGCTTCACAGGTCCAAAGACCTTGCTTCGATTCCCGGCTCGGGTCACTGTCTGTGTGGAGTTTGCACATTCTCCTCGTGTCTACGTTGGTTTCCTCTGAGTGCTCCGTTTCCTCCGATAGTCCAAAGATGTGCGGGTTAGGTTGATTGGCCATGCTAAGAAATTGCCCCTTAGTGTCCTGAGATGTGTAGGTTAGAGGGATTAGTGGGTATAATATGTAGGGATAGGGGGGTAGGGCCTGTGTGGGATTGTGTTCGGTGCAGACTCGATGGGCCGAAGGGCCTCTTTCTGCACTGTAGGGTTCTATGATTCTAAAAAAAATCCCACCCAGATACATGTTTGAAATCATACTTCTGTGCAAGTAGAATCTGATTTATTCATCATTATTATTTTCTGGCTGGGCTGAAGAGTACGTGCATAATCCCAGTTCTCCAAATATTCTTGATTTTTAGTCTTCTTTTCAATTTAATTCTTCAGTTTAGGGGTGGTACAGTAGCACAGTGGTCAGCACTGCTGCTTCACAGCTCCAGGGTCCTGGGTTCGATTCCTGGCTTGGGTCACTGTCTGTGTGGAGTTTGCACATTCTCCTCGTGTCTGCGTGGGTTTCCTCCGAGTGCTCCGTTTCCTCCCACAGTCCAAAGATGTGCGGGTTAGGTTGATTGGCCATGCTAAAATTGCCCCTTAGTGTCCTGAGATGCGTAAATTAGAGGGATTAGTGAGTATAATATATAGGGATATGGGGGTAGGGCCTGGGTGGGATTGTGTTCGGTGCAGACTCGATGGACCGAAGGGCCTCTTTCTGTACTGTAGGGGTCTATGATTAATATTGGGATGCGTTTGAGCTGGTACTCTGACTTTGGGCTGCAAATGGATTTGAATTTTTGGTCTGCCTGTGTGTTGGAAGGCTGAGTGGAAATTGGTTCAGTTGTGGCAGCTTCTCCATAGTCAGCGTAGAGCCTTCCACATGAAGAATGATCATTTGGGTTAAGATACTGGAGAGCTGTCAATGTCTGGAACAGAAGGGAAGAAAATGAAAAGGGGAAACAAAGCTCCTTTATTACTGTGACAAAAATATATCCATTGTTTTACTTAGATTTTGTCTTGTTGGAGAAAATGTGTGGTTTAACACATTGATCACACAAAGCATCTCTACCAGAGGAAGCTATCACTTCAATATAGACAAGATGTCTGAGAAAGATTCCATAAGGTGCGCGTTTTTAATGGTTCACTATTTTGAATGTTAATAGAATAATTAATTCAGGTCCTTATTTATAGCCAAAGGTGTCCTTTCTGTATAAGAGTGCAGCATTCAATATTGATATGTGATTAGCGGTTCTAATGTTGGAATTAATTTACTGCTTTGGATTTAGGGTGGTTACGGGAGGTTGTCCCATGCTGCCGGAATGCAGATCAAAGAACAGTCCATAGTTTGGATTATGCCTTTGATTGGCAGCTGTTTCTGAAATTGGCCAGGACCATTGTGTTGTTGTTTGACAGCCCTGGATCAGAACTTTAATAATATAGAATTATATTGTCAGACAGTTTCAATCAGCAGTCAGTGTGTGAAGCTCACAGCACCTACACGGCTGTGTGATTTAAAAGTTTCAGTGAAGCCGAATTAACTCTTGAAGTGAAACCTGTTTACTAGGTAAGAATGAGGCTGCATTTTAAAGTCTATGTGTACAACAACAGCAACAACAACTTGGCTTGATGTAGCACCTTTAACATAGTGGAGCATCCCAAGGCAGGAGCATAGGCAAACTAGCCTTCCATCCATTGACTCCCGCTACACTTCCCACTGCCTTGCAAAAGCAGCCAGCATGATCAAAAACCCCACGCACCCTGGACATTCTCTCTTCCGCCTTCTTCCACTGGGAAAAAGTTGCAAAAATCTAAGGTCACGTACCGATTGTTTCTTCCCTGCTGCCATCAGACTTTTGAATGTACCCACCATATATTAAGGTGACCTTTCTCTTCACCCTATCTGTAGCTATAACACTATAATCTGCACCTTCTTCTTTCCTTCCCTATGTACTCTGTGAATGGTATGTTTTATCTGTATAGCACGCAAGAAAAAATATTTTTCACTGTCTCCCAAATAACAAATCAAATCATTATAAAACTAATTATGGGATTGAGCTACAGGACCAAAAGCTTCATCAAAGTGATAGGTTTTAAGAGTGTCTTAAAGGCGGAAAGCAGGTTAACAGGGCGGAGAGATGTGGAGGGAATTCCAGAGCTTGTAGCTCAATCCATTGAAAGCATGGTCACCAATGGTGGAACAAACATAATCGGGAATGCACAAGCAGCCAGAATTAGAAGAGCATGGTGTACTAGTCTTCATTAATCGAGGGATTGAGTTCAGGAGTTGGGAGGTAATGCTGCAACTTTATAAGACCCTTGTCAGACCTCACTTGGAGTACTGTGCGCAGTTCTGGTCGCCTCACTACAGGAAGGATGTGGAGGCTATTGAGAGGGTGCAGAGGAGATTTACAAGGATGTTGCCTGGATTGGGAGGCATGCCTTCTGAAGATAGGTTGAGGAAGCTAGGTCTCTTCTCCCTGGAGAGACGAAGGTTGAGAGGCGACCTGGTAGAGGTTTATAAGATGTTCAGAGGTATAGATAGGGTGGATTCTCGGAGGCTATTTCCCAGGGCTGAAATGGTCACTACGAGAGGACACAGGTTTAAGGTGCTGGGGAGTAGGCATGATGTGGGTATGCCGGCGTTGGACTGGCGTAAACACAGTAAAAAGTCTGACAACACCAGGTTTTAGTCCAACCTATTTATTTGATAATATACTCGCAAGCTTTCGGGTTAGCCCCTTCATCACCTGACGAAGGGGCTAACCTGAAAGCTTGCGAGTATATTATCAAATAAATAGGTTGGACTAAAACCTGGTGTTGTCAGACTTTTTACTGGGGAGTAGGTACAGAGGAGATATCAGGGGTAAGTTTTTCACTCAGAGGGTGGTGAGTGAGTGGAATCAGCTGCCATCGGTGGTGGTGGAGGCGAACTCGCTGGGGTCTTTTAAGAGATTTCTGGATGAGTACATGGGATTTAATGGGATTGAGGGCTATAGACAGGCCTGGTAGGTAGGGATATGATCGGCGCAACTTGTGGGCCGAAGGGCCTGTTTGTGCTGTAGTGTTCTATGTTTTACGGATATTTCTGAGAGATGTGGGGATGGTGGAGATTACAGAGGTAGAGAGGAGAAAGGTCATGGATTGACTTGAAAAGAAGGATGAGAATTTTAAAATCAAGACATTGCTCAACTGGGGGCCAATGTAGGTCAGCGAGCACAGGGCTGAGAGAGACTTGCTGGAGTGTTTTAGAGCACCTCAGGTTTACAAAGGATAGAGTGTTGGAAATGAACCAGAACTGTGTTGGGATAGTCAGGTCTAGAGTGAAGGTTTCAGCAGAAGATGAGTTGAAATTGGGCAAAGTTGTGGAGGTGGAAATAAACAGTTTTAGAGATGGTATCGATAGAAGATCAATGGTTCATCTCAGGATCAAAAGGGGAACATGATTAACACATGAGAGAATATATATTGTAGGGAATATATGTTATAAATCAGTGTACTTGATGATGCTAAAGGCCCTGGGGGTAGGAGACACTAGAGGTTGGGTAGTTGATTCCAAAGGCCCAAGGGATAGGAGGCATCTCCATGGGGGGGGAGGGGGGGCAGTGGTCAGTTCCAAAAGCCAGGGGATAGAAGTACCAGTGGGGAGGCAAGGGGAACTTGAGAGGAAGCCTCTGAGTGGAAAAGGTTGTTTCTGAGGGAGACACTCACCTATTCCCATGTGAGGCCCAAACAGGTTAGCCTGCCAAGCTTCCAACTCCTATCAGCCCACCCCAACTGCTTTCACCCAGCCTGAAACAACAGCCAGCTGAGAAGTGGCCTTAATTGGCCACTTTGGGTTATGAATTGGGGTGAAGATTGGTGGGCTGCCTTATCCCCACTAACACCCCATAATACTGTCACCAGGTTGGGAGCTGGAAAGACTCTGGGAGAATTTATGGAGACTTCCAACTTCCCAGTGTGGTCACCATGAAATTCCACCCAGTAAACAGGAAGGGTTTCCGCGCATAAATTACTCTTGACTGAATGAATAGCTCTTGAAAGACCCTGCCCAACATGTGATTAATTCTTCACCAGGACAAACTGATTCATGTAAAGTTAAATTTTGATTTCTGAAAGATTCTGGAGGATTAATGGATCTACAATATTCTGATTGGTCCTGACTGGTTGATTCAGACTGTCTGGCAGATCTGCAATATTCTAATTGACTCAGACCGGTTGGTAGATCTACTACAGCCTGATTGGTCTTGATTGGTTGGTCAATCAATCCATTCTGATTGGTTCAGACTATCTGGTGGACCTGCAACATTCTGATTCAAAAAGGGAGTGAGATAGAAAGCAGGAAACTACAGGCCAGTTGAGAAAATCTTACAAGTCAATATTAAAGATGTTATAACTGGGCACTTAGATCATTTCTCAGAAATCATGCAGAGTCAGCATAGTTTTGTGAAGGGAAATAATGTTTAACTAATTAATTGGAAGTCTGAGAAAATAAAGGGGGACCAATGAATGTACTGTTTCTATATTTTCAGAATGCATTTGATAAGGTGCCTCATCAAAGATTATTGTGTAAAATAAAAGCTCCTGGTGTAGAGGGTAAAATATTGGCATGGATAGAAAACTGCCTAGCTAACTGGAAACAAGGAGTAGGCATAAATGGGTAATTTTCTGTTTGCTACGTTGTGCTCTGGAGTGTGCCACACTGATCAGTGATGGGGCCTCAAGTCTTTACAATTTATGTAAATATTTTGGATGAAGGGATGGTTGCTAAATTTTCTAATGATACAAAGATAGATAGGATAGTAAGTTCTGAAGACGAAATATAGGCTGCAAAAGTATTTGGATAGGTTAGGTGAGCAGGCAAAAATATGGCAATGTGGGAAAATATGATGTTGTCTATTTTGGTAGGACAAAAAATTAGAAACATGTGGTCAGAGATTCCAGAGCCCTTGAGATGCAGACAAATCTGGGTGTCCTAGTGCATGAATCACAAAAGGTTAATATGCAGGTTGCAGGTACATCAAGTTACTAGTCCTCATGTTACTGATTATTACAAGTTTTAATGTTTATTTATTAGTGTCACAAATAGGCTTACATTAATACTGCAATGAAGTTGCAGAAAATCCCCTAATTGCCACACTCCGGTGCCTGTTCGGGTACACTGATTGGAATTGAATACAAGAGTAGGGAGGTTATGCTTGAGTTTTGCAGAGCATTGGCACGACCACATCTGGAGCACTGTGTTCAGTATTTATCTCCTTCTTTAAGGAAAGATGTAAATGCATTAGAAGCAGTTCAGAGAAGTTAAGACTAATACCTGGAATGGGAGGGTTGTCTTACAAGGAAAGGTTGGACAGGTTGGGCTTGTATCTGTTGGAGCTTAGAAGAGTACGCACTGACTGCATTCAAACACAGAAGATACCAAGAGGCCTTGAGAGGTTGGATGTGGAAAGGATGTTTTCTCCTATGGCAGAATCTAGAACTAAGGTCTGCTGTTAAAAATCCATTTTTATTTAAGATGAGGATGAAGATTTTTTTCTCTGACGAGGTTTTGAGACTTTGATATTCTCTTCCTCAAAAGTTGATTGGGGCAAAGTCTTTGAATATCTTTGGGATAGATGGAGATAGATTTTTGATAAGCAAGGGGGTGAAAGGCTGGGAAGGAATGTAAAGTTGAGGTTAACTGTGGATCAGCCATAATCTTATTGAATGGTGGAGTGGCTTTCTTCTGCTTCTAAATCATGGGATGATTCTCCGGCCCACTGTGCTGTTGCTGCTGAGTGACTCAAGTGGAGACTGTTTCGCGGGCTTCCCACTGGGTGCCATGGCCTATACGCATCATCGGGCACCGGATTTTCAGCGCACCAGGCCCACTAGCCTCTCCCCTCCCTTCGTCTTCCCTGCTAGAAGCATTTCACTCCTGCTGGGTTTACAATGGCTCTCCACTGGCAGATAGTTAGTGGCCCAATGCCGCTGGAGTGAAGGGGAGCAATGGACACCCTGCTGGAGGTTGAGAGTAAGATGGGGTTCCCTCTGAGCCTTGCCAGCTTGGCAGTGCCAGCCTGGTCCCCACCCACTGGCACTGCCCAGAGGGCAAAGAGGCAGTGCGCAGCCCTGCCCACTGAGCATTGGGAAGTGGGCAGGACCAGAGGGCTGGGGCCTTTAGGCAGGGACTCTGGGGCCAGCAATCGGTGGGAGTGGGGGTTCTACTGCCACTCTGCATTCAGGCTTGATGGAAGAGGGAGGGAGGCCAGCAATCGGGGCTGGCCATCGAGGTGGGGGTGACCTACCGGGGCAGGGGGATGTTGGGACTGCTGGGGAGTGGGGGGGATGGGGGTAAGATTGGGGGAGGGGGGGGGTTGGTAAGCAGTTGTGGCTGGCCCAGACACATTCGGCAGCTCAGCGATCGTTCAGTGGGGGGGGATTGGTGGGACAGTCTTGCAGGGTTGTGGGGCTGGCCAGTGACTGGGAGGCCAGCAATGTGAGACTACTGAGCATATACACTGCTCTCAGCACTGACACATCAGTGCATGCACAGTGGCCTGTTCAGAGCTAAGCTGCCGGCCTCTCCAGCAGGAGGGGTAAGTTTTTCACTCAGAGGGTGGTGAGTGAGTGGAATCGGCTGCCGTCAGTGGTGGTGGAGGCGAATTCGCTGTGGTCTTTTAAAAGACTTCTGGATGAGTATATGGGATCGAATGGGATTGGGGGTTATAGATAGGTCTATGAATTGGTAGGTATAGATGTGATCGGTGCAACTTGTGGGCCGAAGGGCCTGTTTGTGCTGTAGTGTTCTATGTTCTATGAATAGGCCGAGCCCACTGATTTTTACTGAGATTCACACTAGGGCACTCTGCACAGCACAGAGTGTGGGAGATTCATTTTGAAAACACACTGAACAAAAAAACCAATGGGATTTATTCCAGTTTTTATACAAATTTGACACTTAGAATTTTTTGGGGAGAATCCCACCCATATGTTGATATGATTGATCTAAACCAGTTGGTGGATTCAGAGCATTCTGATTGGTCCAAACCGGTTGGTGGATCCAGAGCATTCTGATTGGTCCAAACCGGTTGGTGGATCCAGAGCATTCTGATTGGTCCAAACCAGTTGGTGGATCCACAGCATTCTGATTGGTCCAAACCAGTTGGTGGATCCAGGGCATTCTGGTTGGTCCAAACCGGTTGGTGGATCCAGGGCATTCTGATTGGTCCAGGCCAGTTGGTGGATTCACAGCATTCTGATTGGTCCAGGCTGGTTGGAGATGAATCCTGAGTTTGCCACAGTTCACTCTTACCAGCAGATTACACTGTATAGATTCTGTTGTTCCATCAAAACCGCCTTCCTGAGCTCTGTATAATTTGAAGCCTTTCCTTTGGTGTAAACATACTGCAGTGAAAAGCAGCCGATTTATTTTAGGATTCGTATGGTATCAGTTTCATCCAGTTTAATTCTGAAGTTCCTTACCTTTCTGAAATTGAATAAAGCATCAGTTCACAGAGATACAGCATCTTGTATTCTCTGAGTTTATTAATACAACTTACTTTGCATTGAATATATTTCTTCATGCCTGTGGAGCCAGTGTTTTTAAAAATACGCCTGTACATCACATTCCAGTACAAACTGCGGCAGGCGCCATAGCAACAATAGCAAGTTCTCTCAAAAATGCTATAATTAAAAAAAATCTGATACATATCACTGTCAGCTAGCTATTTCTGACCAATAAATATTTAGAATAATCTGACAGAGAAGGTGTTAAATATTAAACATTAGATGTTAGGCATTCAATTTCTTGTGCCTTTATCGTGTGCACTTATTCATTTTCTTGATTGCTTTGGTAAGAGGCTTAATTCTATTTATTCGCTTTGATGACCGGATAGTCAGGGATTGTCGCGTGACCTTATTTTTGGGAGGGCATGTTGCTGCTTCCAGTCAATGATTACTTTCTGTAACCACACGATCCCAGCCAACTGATTGCGTAGCCCTATCCAGTGATGGGTTTCAGAGATCTCAGCTAATCTCTGGGCCCAGGCACCTCACATCCTGAGGACCTTGCTGGTTCCCGATCCAGAATTCAGAGCTGGAGTACTGGGGCAGAATCCTGGTTGGGGTCTTGTGTCTTCCCCCTGGTGAGTTTGGTTGTGGGAAGGTATTTAATTGGGTGGGATGCTGCAAGGTGGGGGCTCTGCCACCTTCGTGCCTCTGACTTGATTAAGTCCATGGAGATAAGGCCTGTAAATAGAATCATAGAACCCTACAGTATAGAAATAGGCCCTTCGGCCCATCGAGTCTGCACCGAACACAATCCCACCCAGGCCCTACCCCCATATATTATCCCCACTAATCCCTCTAAACTACGCAACCCTGGACACTAAGGGGCAATTTTAGCATGGCCAATTAACCTAACCTGCACGTCTTTGGACTGTGGGAGGAAACCGGAGCACCCGGAGGAAACCCACGCAGACACGAGGAGAATGTACAAACTCCACACAGACAGTGACCCGAGCCAGGAATCGAACCCAGGACCCTGGAGCTGTGAAGAAGCAGTGCTAACCACTGTGCCACTGTGCCGCCCGTTACATAGTCTACTTGTCCGTCACCAGTTGAAGCTCTTAAGCAGGCATTTAATGTCCACTGAAGGGCCTCATTCTGTTGACACTGGTGTTACCCCAATGCCAGGTGGGGGGACTCACCATGCACAATAAGCAAACTATATGGGGTCCCTCATTCAAAGGCACTCAATGCCTGATAGTGGGGAAACCTTGTTGTGAGCCATTGTGTGCTCTCGACTCCACCGCCTCCCCCCCCCTCCCCCCCCACCTCCTGCTGCTGACTACCCTTCCCTGAAATCATACAGCACAGTGGCACAGTTGTTAGCATGGCTGCCTCACAGCATCAGGGACCTGGGTTCAATTCCGGTGTCAGGTCACTGTCTGTGTGGAGTTTGTACGTTCTCCCCATGTCTGTGTGGGTTCCCTCCGGGTGCTCCAGTCTCCTCCCACAGTCCAAAGATGTGTGGGTTAGGTTGATTGGCCGTGTTAAATTGACCCTTAGTGTCAGGGAATTAACAGGGTAAATATGTGGGGTTATGGGAACAGGGCCCGGGTGGGATTGTTGTCGGTGTAGGCTTGATGGGCCAAATGGCCTCCTTCTGCACTGTAGGGATTCTATGATTCTATCCTGTATCCTCCCTTTCCTGCCATCACTCAGCTCTGGTCTGGGATCTAGTATTAATCCTCAGCCTGTAGTGTCTATTGTTCCAGGAACAGCTCCTGCTTCCCCACTGGTGCTGCCAGTCAAGAGAAATTCCAGCGTCTGGCTGTCAGCTGTCTGTGGGTGGAGCTACCATCCCAGGGCTCCTTGGCCCACCTCTGGTCTGTCAAGGCCCTGAATGGAACAAGATTTGGTGGGCCTTTCTAAAAAGAGGTGAAATGGGATTGTCACCGATTAATAAGCCAGTGACTGAGTCCCTTGTTATCACCACACGTTCCTCTCCCTGGTATTGTGGTGTGCCTGCCTATAGGACTGACAGCTTATTCAGATAAACTCAGAGGTGCCAATACCAACCAGCAAGCCCAAGGTTGACCTAAAATTGGCTTTTGTGCATGACTTTTTTTTTCAGTAGCCTATGTTTCCGTGCGTTGAAAGCCAATCAAATGGTTCCAGGAATAAGGAACTTCAGTTCCATGATTAGAATGGGGTTGTTCCTCTTGGAGACGAGAAGATTAAGAGGAGATTCAGTAGAGATGTTGAAATCATAGAGATCTGAACAGAGTAGATAGGAGGAAGTTACATGTTCATATTTGTGGAAGAAGCACAGTAACATAGTGGTTAGCACTGTTGCTTCACAACATCAGAGACATGGGTTCAATTCCAGCCTTGGGTCACTGTCTGTGTGGAGTTTGCACATTCTCCCCATGTCTGCATGGGTTTCCTCTGGATGCTCCGGTTTCCTTCCACAGTCCAAAGATGCGATTAGGTTGATTGGCCGTGCTAACATTGCCCCTCATGTCAGGGTAAATATGTGGGGTTACGGGGATAGGGCATGGGTGGGATTGTTAATGGTGCAGGTTTGATGGTCTCCTTCTGCACTGTTGGGATTCTATGAATCCAATCCAGAGGAGATCGGTGTAAGATGATTAGCAAAAGAAGCGACAACGAGAGGAAATAAAAGTTTTCTGCACAGGTTAGGATCTGGAATGTGCTGCCTGAGCGCATGGTGGGGACAACTGGATGATAACCTGAAAGGAAGAATATTACAGAGCAATGGAAAATGGATGGAGAGTGGGACAGGGTGTGGTGTTCTTACCAAGAGCTAGCAGAGGCCCAATGGGCTGAATGGCCTCCTGTCCGGTGTTGTAGCTATTCCATGATTCTCTGGATTGTGGGAAGGCCTGTGAACGCCCTCAGTGCATTCAGTTATGTAACATTTTCACGAAATAATTTTAACATTAACAGCACGCGCAGGAATTTATATTTCTGTTCACCTGCTGATCGAAAAGGAATCGCAGCTCCCCACTGATATTGCTGGTCAGCGTGAAGTAATGCAATGTAATGCAAGCAATGTAATGCAATGTGCCTATTGTGTGGAGGTGATCGCAAATGCTGAATTATATCTTTCCCACTACCGCAGTATTCAATCAATTCCCTTGCTAAGAAAATTTGTGTGTATTGTGGAACAGCCAGCTTGGCACTTACAAAGAAACAGGAGGAGGATGTTCAGCTTTCTCAGCCAGTTACAACGTCTAATTAGATTGTCGCAGCTCTCTGCCTCACCTCCAGTGAATTGCCTTTCATTCATATCTCTCGCTATCCCGAAGTCGCGAAAGTTTCACATGACCCAGCAATTATGGGGGGATGGGGGAGGTGCAGGGGGTTAGTGGGGGGGCGGTGGTGGGGGGCAGGGGGTAGCTCACTTGCTCCCAGCAAGAGAATCACATCATCACAGAGAATCAGACATTGGCTGAAAAACGGATTTTGTGCCGGTCGCCAAGCCTGTTCTAACACTCCCGGTCTAACACAATGACCCCGATTGGATTCCCAATCAGAGCAGGCGGGATCGCAATTAAAAATTCCAACAGTCTATTTTCCATCTGATCAGCGGGCTGGAAGCCACTCACTCCGCTCCCCAGCTGGATCTGCAGCGGGTGGGCTTCTTTACAGGTCCTCACAATCGTGGACCTGGTGTGTTGTACCCTGAAGATCCAGTTAACCCCCAGCAATGAGAGGCTTCCTTCCCCCTACACCACACAGGCATGGGGTTGACCCGACCAAACCCTCCTCCTCCTCCACCCCATAGACGCCACCCTTTTCCCTCAAGCCTCCCCATTCAGCCCTCCTTCCCACTCAGACACCCCACTCAGGTCCCCCTTCAGGCCACACACCTTGACATCCCCAACGGAGCATTGCCCCCGGCACTGACCTTGGCACTGACACCCTGGCCTGGTGCCTTGAGCCTGAGGGGAGTCAAGGAGCGAGGTCCAGTGGCCAATTGCCTCCCTGGGCACTGCCAGGCTGCAGAGGAAGTGTTCCTCCGAGGTCCTGGGGGAATGAGTGGGCTGGGGTTTGGGCAAGGAGTTGACCTCTCCTTTCTGCCCTGGGATAAAGTGCCCCTTCTAGTCCTGGCAGACGTGAGGGGGGTTCTGAGGGGAAAGGGGATTGAGTGAGAGGTCGAAGATGGGGACAGGGCTGAGTGGGAGGCTTGAGTGGGGGAAAAGGGTCAGGTCACCAGGCGGTGGGGAGGCGGGGGGGGGCTGCTAAATGTTATTTCTGGATGGGGGGAGGTTGCCATCTTTGTTGAGGAGTTGGTGAAGTTCTCTTGGTCAGTGCAGGGATAGGGGGGAGCACTGTTTTGTTTTTTGGAGACTGGGGGGTCCTGTCTCTGAGCGTGGAGATCAGGTTGGGGGGGGGGGCACCCTTACGGAGGGGCTGGCCAGCGCATTCCCCGAGATGAACTCATTAGCATTGTTCAGGTGGGTGAATCCCATCTTCCAGGCACCTTTCCCGCTGGCACTTAGCTCCAATTCGGGAAAATTGTGGCCTACACCCTTTGAAGGGGAGTGGGGAGGGATGGGCAGGGGGCGAGGATGGAGTTCCAACATTTCCCACTCCCCTTCATCCTTGGCGTAGATCAAGTGTTTCCATACTTTACGATGGTTTTGGCCCCTGTAATAAAGAGAATGTTTTTACTGGAAAGTCTAAAGCTTTTACCATGTGGAAAAGTAATTGATAAAATTACATTTCTATTTAGGGCTCCATGTTGAATAATAGAATCCCTACAGTGAAGATGGAGGTCATTCCTCCTCCTCTGTCACTGTCTGTGTGGAGTCTGCACATTCTCCCCGTGTCTGTGTGGGTTTCCTCTGGGTGCTCCGGTTTCCTCCTACATTCTGTAGAATGTGCTGGTTAGGTGCATTCTCCCTCAGTGTACCCAAGTAGGTGCTGGAGTGTGGCGACAGGGGAATTTTCACAGTAACTTCATTGCAGTGTAAATATACGCCTACTTGTGACATTAGTAAATAAACTTAAAAAGAATGAAATATTTGGCCCGTCAGTCAGCACTGACTCTTACCCAGGTCCTATCCCTATAACCAAATGTATTCTACCCAGCTAATTCCTCCTAACCTGTATATATCCTGGGACACTAAGGGGCAACTTAGCATGGCCAATCCACCTGACTTGCACATCTTTGGACTGTGGGAGGAAACCGGAGCACCAGGAGGAAACCCATGCAGACATGGGGAGAATGTACAAACCGCACACAGATAGTGACCAAGGCTGGAATCGAACCTGAGTCCACGGCGCTGTGCTGTAACTTGAGATGGAATCTGCTGAATGTTCCAGCACAGAAGGCCTTTCAACCCAACGTGTCTATGCAGATTCTTTAAAAGTCCTATCCAATTAGTCCCAATACCCTACACCTTCCCCATCACTTTGGAAATGTCCTCCCTTCAATAAGATTTACTTTTGAAAGTTACAGTTGAATCTCCTTCCACCATCCTTTCAGGCATTGAATACCAGATCATAACTTGGTGTTGTACAAAAACATTCTTCTCATTTGCTGTCTGGTTCTTGAAGCAATTATCTTAAATCGGTATCCTCTGGTTACCAACCCTGTCACCAGTAGAAAGAATATCCTACTTCTTCCATCTATCATGATCCTTCACGATTTTAGCCACCGGTATTAAATTTTACCTCAAGCCTCTTGGGCCAAAGGAGATTAACCTTTATCTCTCTAGTATATAACTGAAGCCCCAGTTCTAGACTAATAAATTCTCTCTGCATCCTTTTCAAGTCTTGGACATTCTTTCTAAAAGCAGAAATGATATTCCAGGGTTGCTGCAGCTATTTTCACTGAGATTATTAGGATGGTGTAATTCCTAAACAAAATGTTTTAAACATATTTTTGTTTGTTAATCATAGAATCCCTACAGTTCAGATGGAAACCATTCGTCCCATCAACTCTGCACTGATTGTCCGACAGATTATTTTACACAAATCCATCACCTACCCTATCCCTGTAATCCCACACATTTATCCCGCTAACCCACCTAACCCGCACATCTTTGGACTGTGGGAGGAAACCGGAGCACCCAGAGGAAACCCACGCAGACACGAGGAGAATGTGCAAACTCCACACAGACAGTGACCTGAGCCGGGAATCGAACCCAGGTCCCTGGAGCTGTGAGGCAGCAGCGTGTCACCAATGGTTAAGGGAAAATTGAAGAATTTCTTGCTAGATTTGACTGTTAAATATAAAAGACATTTAAAAATCAATATGGAACCAATGTTAAAGAGATGAAAAGAATGGCCAATTACATCAAGTGATTTGGAACTGATAGATCCAGCAATAGGATGGTGTTTTTTTCTCCCCCGCCAAGATAAACGCATGAAATAAAACAAGCCTGAGAAAAACTTTGGCCCTTTCAGCAAAATGCTCCAAAATGTTTGGAGAATACAGGCCTTCAAACTCGGGGACATGGATACCTGAGCAGACGATGCATTTCCAGGTCGCAGTGAGCTGAATGCAGCTGTTACAACTGAAAGTTCAGAGAGGCTCCTGCACGGGTTTCAGATGCTGCGGCTCAATTGAAACCTTCAAACTCTAAGCTTGGTCGGTTTTTATTAGGTCAGGATTTTGCAGGGATATGGGTAAATGGGACTATGATGCTGATTTTCCACAATTCAATTGAATGGCTCGAGTGACTGAGAGACCTGTACCATTTCCTTAGATTGCGTACTTTGTCACATCATTGGTTTCTGAGCAAAGTAAGAAAGCTGCCCAGTATCACAATAATGTATCAGCCATAGTATATCAGGCTGTCTTAACTGTCTTTATCCGTATTACAATCTTTATTTTGCACAGTCATTGAGAAACATTATTTGATTTCTTTATCAGTGATATCATTGGCCTGTTCTATCAGTTGTTGCAGTGAGTGGATCCAGTTAGTACTTGCCTTAAAGAAAGAACAGCAGACGGCTTCCTAACAAATTGCTATTATATCACTTATTTTGTTTTCATACGTACAGCAAAATAGCTGGCACTATAAAAATCATGACCATTGGGGTTCTTACGAGAAGTTGTCGACACAAGGAAAAACAGTGGAGGCTTGTGAATCACACAGGAGGCTTAGTCAACGTACGTATGACTGAGCTCACTTATTTTGTTTGTTAACGGGATATTGGCATTGCTGGCAAGGCCAGTATTTATTGCCCATTCCTAGCTTCCCTTCAGAAGGTGGTTATGAGCTGCCTTCAGCCATTGCAGTCCCAGAGGTGTAGGTGCACCCACTGTGCTGTTTGGGAGGGAGCTCCAGGATTTTGACCCTGCCACGTTGAAGAATAGTGATAGATTTCCAAGTCAGGATGGTGAATGAATTGGAGGGGAACCTCCAGGTGGTTTGCATGTGTCTGTTGCCCTTGTCCTTCTTGATGGTAGCGGTCATGGGTTTGAAAGGTGTTGTCTAAGGAGCCTCGGTGAGTTCCTGCAAATAATTCTGTAGATGGTACACAATTAGTATTGAGATAGTGGCTCAGCAGCATTAGGGCAGGTATTTCTGATGGGCATTTACACTTGAATTATAGTTGGGACGTGCCCAGGGCTATGCAAGTGCTGAGCAAAGTTATGCAGGAATGGAGGGACAGTCATTGCAGGTCAGTCTCACACCCTGTGGCCAATTGCAGAACAGTTTTGCCAGTGGGTTGTATGGTAGGGATGGTTTGTGAAATGAAAGTAATTCATGGATTGAAAAAGGGGAAAATACTGAAGAATGAATGTAAGAAATAGGAGCAGAAGAAGAATATACTGCCCATCGAGCCTGCTCCGCCATTCAATACAGTCATGGACTGTCTTGGTTTTCAGTTCCACTTTCCTGCTCACTCCCCATACCCCTGGACTCTCAGAGAGATGAAAAATCTGTCTATCTCAGCCTTAAATCTAATCACTGATGGTGTGCTCATAACCCTCTGGGATTGAGAATTCCAAAGATTCATAACCTTTTCTTAGAAACCCTACAGAGCAGAAGGAGGCCATCTGTCCCATTGTGTCTGCACCGATCCTCAGACAGAATACCTTCTCCAGGCCTATTCCCATAACCTCACATAGTTACCCTGCTAATCCCCCTAACCTATACATCTTGGGGCAGTAAGGGGCATTTTAGCATGGCCAATCCCCCTAATCAGCACGCCTTTCAGACTTTGGGGGTAAACTGGAGCACCCAGAGGAAACCTGTGGGGAGAACGTGCAAACTCCACACAGACCGTGACCCGAGGCCGGAATGGAAGTAAAGAAACTTCTCATCTCAGTCCTGAATGACCATCTCCTTATCCCGAAACTGTGCCCCTTATTCCCAATTCCCCCGCCAGGGAAAACAACTTCTTAGTATCCATCCCGCCAAGCCCCTTCAGAATCTCAAACACTTACTTCAATGAAATCATCTTTCATTCTCCTAAACTCCAGAAAATATTGTCCCAATTTACTTAGCCTCTCCTCACATGATAACCCTCTTATCACAGGGACAAATTGAGTGAAATTTCACCACACCACCCCAAATGCAAATATATTCTTCCTTAAATATGGAGACCAGAACTGCACACAGTATATTTGAGGTGTAGGCTCACAAATTGTAGCAAGACTTCTTTCTCCTTGTACTCAACCCCCTTGCAATAAAGGTCAACAAGCCATTAGATTTCTTAATTGCTTTCTACACCTGCATGGTTTTTTTATATTGCCTTTTACGAGTTCACTCATGCCTCTCTGAACATCAACATTTACATGTTTCACACCTTTTCAAAATATTCTGTTTTTCTATTCTTACGATTGAAGTGAATAAGCCCACATTTCCTCACATCTGTCACTTTGCTGTCCACTCACTTATCCTGTCTGTATCTCTTTGCAGCCTCTTCGTACAACTTGCATTCCCACCTAACTTTGTTTCATCTGCAAATTCCGATACATTATTCTGGGTCCCTTCATCTAAGTTATTAATATTATTTTAAACAGTTGAGGCCCCAGTACTGATCTTTGTTGCACTCCACTCATCAGAGCCTTACAACTTGAAAATGCCCTATTCGTTCCTACTCCCTGATTTCTGTTCATTAACTAAACCTAAATCCATGCTAACCTATCACACCAACTACATGATTCCTTATCATGTGTGTTATATTTTGTGTGGCTTGTTATTGAATGTTCTTTGGAAATCCAAATATACAACATCCATTGGTTCCCTTTCATCTACCCTATTACTTAATTTCTCAAAAATCTCCAATAAGTATATCAAACAGGAATTCCTTATCATAAAAACCTATTGATTTTGTTTGATCACCTGATGCTTTCCTAAGTACAGAGTTATGATTCCTTTAATAATAGACTTCAGCACTTTCCTGATGACTGATGTCAAGCTAACTTGTCTGTAGTTCCCTGATTTCTCTCTCTTCCCTTTCTTGAACAGAGGTGATACTTTTCCTAACTACAAATCTACTGGAACAATTCCAGTAAACTAGGGAATTTTGGAAAGTCATAAGTATAACATTGACTATCTCTGCAACTTTCTTTTAGAATCTGAGTGTAGAAGTAATCAGGTTCCGGAGAGTTATCGGATTTTAGTCTCTTGAGTTTCTGCAGTACTACTTTCTTGCTGATTATGCCTCAATTTCCTCACATTATCAATCCCTCGGCTCCCCTCTTTCTCTGGTGTGTAACTCACATCTTCCACATAAAGGGCTGGATTTTTGCTCCAAAGGCGGGCAGTTTGAGTCAGGCTCAGTTTCAAGGGCCCTGTTATGCCCAATTCTCACTCCAAGGAGGCAGACTTAAGGGGAGACCCAACAGCCCTGGAAGCAAGATGTAGGTGGCCATAGGAACAGGTGAGTATCCAGGCAGTCTGGTTAGAAGGCCCAACTTGATTCTCTGAGACTTTGTCCCAGTTGTTACAAAAGAGGTTTTGTCCACTGGCCTCATCCACTCTTCTACTCACTCGATTCCCATGCCACCGCCATGTTTCCTACACCCTCTCTATGCCATTTATGTCTCTTCCATGGCCTCTCATGCCACTCAACGCCATCTCTATGCCCTGCATGGGTCCTCCATGGACCTCCTATCTTCTCCAAGGCCTCCATCCCCTTCCATGCTACCTTCTTACCCTTGCATGCCATCTCTATGTCCTCCATGGATCGTTCATCCAGTATATGCACTACTTACAAAACAAATGAGTCAAATAAAAACAATGTCAAGTTTTGAAATGCTGAGAAAAACATATCTATTTAGTAACCCTCTTTGACAAAAAACTGCTGTTCCTACAACCCTATAAAGGTGTCAATCGGACAGGGCATAGTATCAGTAACAGAAGCTGTAACCACTTCAGCCAATAGGCTAATGAGATTGAGAAAGAAATTAGTCTTGGTAAAAAAAAATGGTTCTGGAGAAATGAATGGGACTGGAAGTTGATCAGTGCCCTGGACCTGATGATCTACATCCAAAGTGTTAACGAGGCGGCTGTAGAGATAGGGATACATTGGTGACCATCTTTCAAAATTCTCTGGAACAGTGCCTATGATTGGAAGGTCGCAAATGTCACTCCTGTTGGAGATTTTTTTGAGGACGTTACTAGTAGAATAGATAAGAAGGAACCAGTTGATATTTTTTATTTGATTTTGCAGAAGGTTTTTTAATAAGGTGCCACACAAGAGGTTAGTGTGCAAAAATAGAATACATGAGATTGGGGAGAATACACTGGCATGGACAGGGAATTGGATTATAGACAGGAAACAGAAAGCAGGATAAATGGATGATTCTCAGTTTGGCAGGCTGCGTCTAGTGGGCTCCTGTAATGATCAGTGCTTGGATCCTAGCTTTTCAAATCTATCAATGATTTGGATGTGGGGAATCAAATGTAATGTCTCCAAGCTTGCTGATGATGTAGGGATCTGAGTTGTAAGGAGAATGCAAAAAGGCTTCAAGAGAATTTAGACAGATTAAATGAGTGTGCAAAAAACATGGAATATAATGTAGAAAAATGTGAAGTTATCCATTTCAGTAGGAAAAACAGAAATGTAAAGTATTTTTTTAATGGGGAGAGTTGGGGAAATGTTAATGTCCAAAGGGACATTGTTCATAAGTCACTGAAAGCCAACGTACAATGAGCAACAAGCAATAAAGAAGGTAAATGATAGCCTTTATTGCAGGGGGAATTGAGCAGAGGACTAAGGAAGTCTTGCTATAGTTATATAGTGCCATGGTAAGAACACATCAGTTTTGTACAGTTTTGGTGTCTTTACCTGAAGAAAAATATATTGACCATAGAGGAAGTGCAACTAATGTTAACTAGACTAATTCCTGGGCTGGCAGGTTTGTCCAATAAGAAGATAGTGAGGAGACTGGACGCGTATTCTCTAGAGTTTAAAAGAATGAGGGCTGACCTCACTTAAGTTTTGGTTTTGTGAAGGGTAGGTCGTGCCTCACAAACCTTATTGAGTTTTTTGAAAAGGTGACCAAAGAGGTGGATAAGGGTAAGGCAGTTGATGTGGTGTATATAGATTTTAGCAAAGCATTTGATAAGGTTCCCCATGGTAGGCTACTGCAGAAAATGCAGATGCATGGGATTGAGGGTGATTTAGCAGTTTGGATCAGGAATTGGCTAGCTAATAGAAGACAGAGGGTGGTGGTTGATGGGAAATATTCAACCTGGAGTTCAGTTACAAGTGGTGTACCTCAAGGATCTGTTTTGGGGCCACTGCTGTTTGTCATTTTTATAAATGACCTAGATGAGGGTGTAGAAGGATGGATTAGTAAATTTGCTGATGACACCAAAGTCGGAGGAGTTGTAGACAGTGAGGATGGATGATACAGTTTGCAGAGGGACATGGATAAGCTGCAGAGCTGGGCTGAGAGGTGGCAAATGGAGTTTAATACAGAAAAGTGTGAGGTGATTCACTTTGGTAAGAGTAACAGGAGTACAGAATATAGGGCTAATGGAAGGACTCTCGGTAGTGTCGACGAGCAGAGAGATCTTGGTATACATGTGCATAGCTCCCTGAAAGTTGGCACCCAGGTTGATAAGGTTGTTAAGAAGGCGTACGGTGTGTTAGCTTTTATTGGTAGAGGGATTGAATTTCGGAGCCGTGAGGTCATGTTACAACTGTACAAAATTCTGGTGCAGCCGCACTTGGAGTATTGCGTACAGTTCTGGTTGCCGCATTATAAGAAAGATGTGGAGGCATAGGAAAGGGTACAGAGGAGGTTTACCAGGATGTTGCCTGGTATGGTGGGAAGGTCTTATGAGGAAAGGCTGAGGGACTTGAGGTTGTTTTCGTTAGAGAGAAGGTTACAAGGTGACCTAATTGAGGCATACAAGATGATCAGAGGGTTAGATAGGGTGGATAGGGAGAGCCTTTTTCCTCGGATAGTAGTGGCTAACATGAGGGGACGTAGCTTTAAGTTAAGGAGTGGTAATTATAGGACGGATGTCAGAGGTAGGTTCTTTACTCAGAGGGTAGTAAGAGCGTGGAATGCCCTGCCTGCAGCAGTTGTGGACTCACCAACTTTAAGGGTGTTCAAATGGTCAGTGGATGGGCACATGGATAACATTGGAATAGTTATCCATATGTCTCGAGGGCCGAAGGGCTGTACTGCGCTGTAATGTTCTACGTTCTATGTTCTAAGTGCACAAAATTCTCAGAGGGCTTGATAGCTGAAGATGTAGATAGGATGTTTCCCTTTGTTGGGGGTCTAGAACCAGGGGACACAGTCTCAAGATAAGAGAGAGGCCATTTAGCACTGAGATGATAAGGTTTTTCTTTACTCAGAGGGAGGCGAACCTTTAGAATTCTCTACCTCAGAAAGCTGGGGCGGTTCAATCATTGAATGTGTTCAAAGCAGAGGCTGATAGATTTCTAGATACCAATGACACCAAAGGACATGGGAACAGTGTGAGAAGGTGATGTTGAGATAGAAGATAGCCATGATCTAATTGGGTGGCGAAGCATGTGTGAGAGGCCAAATGGTATATTCCTGTTCCTATGGTTGCACCTTTTAATCTTGTCCAAACAAACATTCAGACATTGACAAAAGAGGTAATAGAAAAAACACATTATAATGACATTAAGTTATCAATTAAGGAAAATCAGCACTTCATTTCAGTTATCAAAACAGAATTAAAGTACTTGTGAGTCTTAAAGCTCAGCCAAGCATTCAAACTGAGCACAGGTGGACAATCCATATGTCTGGACATCTGCTTCTACTGAAACAGTTTCCAGATGGTGGCATTATGAATATTTTGCTGAGCTCCAAGATTTGTAAATGTATTAGCTTAGGAGTGGGTTCTGTTTTGGCAAATGAAGTGGAAAGTTTGCTTTGCTTGAATGTATCCTCACCATCATCCTGATGTACTCACATTACACTTTGTGTTTCCATTTAACCGGTAATGTTGAGACTCAGCAATGGCTTAGAGATTTACAGGCCCTTTGGCCCAACTAGTCCTGCTGTCCAGTTTCTTTTTTGGTCCAGTTCGAAATGATGTGAGCTTGTGGTCACAAATTGGCCATTTGATGCAAACCCAATCTTCAACTTCTAGTCATTGTCTCAGTTGTGTTTACTGGCTGAAAATTGCTTTTGTTGTTCCTTGTTGCTTTGGCATTTCTTCTGCTTTCACTCAGACATTCCCATTGGATATCTATGGGAATAGCATTGGATAGTTTGAGAATGGGGAAGTAATGGCCTACCATAATTTCAGCCAATGTCTCTCGGGTCAGAGAGTATGGGGTCCGTCGATATTGGAGGATACAAATGGATTGTTCAGATATTTTTCTCCCTGACATACTAGCTGCCAGACTGCCCTTGATGACTCTGTTGAGCTGTTTGATCTCACTCTTTATTTGCAGGTTGTATCACAATGACAGATGTTGATGAATTTGGTAGCTTACTTTGAACTCTGTGAACTGATTGAAAACACACTGTGGTCCAACCTCTGTGGTATAATTTCCGACAACCCCATTTTGTAAATTATTTGTCTGGAATGTCAATGCTGAGGTAACATTCTTTCTTCCTGTGTTACCAGTCCCACAGTATGGGTACTGTCCTGGGACGTATAAACTGCTCCCACAAATGACTTCTTGCCTTTGCTATTTCTTATCTCTATCCAAACTGATTCTACATCTTTATCCTTTGGACTAAGGCAATCACTCACTATTTAACTAATAGCATTCTCAATTGAAAGATCTGTCTACCACATTTTTCTGATGTTCTGCCTATGCAAAATGTTATGTACCCTTGAATATTCAGGTCCCAACCTTTGTCATCTCACAGCCCTGTCTCTGTAATGTTTATTAGATCATACATATTTTGTTTTATTTGAGCTGACATTTCATTTGTTTTCTTATGACTTCTATGTGCATTTAGATCAAGAATCATTAGTTCTGTCTTTTTTTTGCAATAATATCCTTATCTGCTCTTGTACTCTGAAATGTGCATGCTCTGTCTCTTCCTGTCACAATCTCATCAGCATGTCCCTTACTGCTACCTTGCTCTTTTGCCTAGACCCCTCCCTTTAATTTACCACCTCATCCCAAACTGGATCCTTTTAGTTTAAAGGTCTTTCTCCCACCTTTCGCAATGCACTGGTCCCATCACAGTTCAGTATAGTCCGCTCCAGTGATACAGCTCCCACCTACCCCAATACTGATGCTTGTGTCTTATCAATTGAAACCAATTTCCCCCATTCCAATCTGAGCCACACATTCAACTCTCTAATCTTAGTGAATCACAACAATTTACTCATGGCTCAGTAACGGACCAGAGATTGTTGCCTTTGAGGTTCTGCTTTTCAACTTGCCTCTTTGTTGCTTATACTCCCTTAGCAGATGTCTTTCCTGATCCTAATATGTCACTGGTCCCTGTGTCGATCCTCTCCCTCCAACTGCAAGTTTCTCTCCAGCTTTGGGCAGATCTGCTGAACATTGGTACTGGGCAGTCATCACAGCCTTTTGTTGTCACTGTGTCTAACCCCCGACTGTACTGCTGGCTTTGACCACAACATTTCTATTTACTCCTGCTGCTTGACAGACTTTCTGTAACGCAGAGTCCTGGCGAGTTTGCTTATCCATCCTTTCATCTATCCAAGTTAGAGGAGCTTCAAACCTGTTGGACAGTTGCAATAACAAAGAACAAAGGAAATGACAGCACAGAAACAGGCCCTTCGGCCCTCCAAGCCTGCACCAACCATGCTATCTGACTGAACTAAAACCCCACTCCACCCTTCTGGGAACCATATCCCTCTATTCCCATCCTATTCATGTATTTGTCAAGAAGCCCATTAAAACTCACTACTGTACCCGCTTCCACTCCCTCCCCCAGCAACAAGTTCCAGGCACCCACTACTCTCTGTGTAAAAAATCTGCCTTGTACATCTCCTTTAAACCTTGCCCCTTGCACCTTAAACCTGTGTCCCCTAGTAATTGACTCTTTCACCTCGGGAAAAAGCTTCTGACTATCCACTCTGTCCATGCCCCTCACCTTCCATCGCTCCAATGGGAACAAACCAAATTTCTCCACCCTCTCCTCATAGCTAATGCCCTCCATACCAGGCAATATTCGGGTAAATCTTTTCTGTACCCTCTCTAAAGTCTCCACATCCTTCTGGTAGTGCGGCGCCCAGAATTGAACACTATGGGGCCCAATTTTATCATTGCGTCGTGCCCGTTTTCGAGCGTGGAAACGTGGTGTAGTTGGGTGTGAGGCCATTAACGCGATCCGCGCCCGTGCAGATTGCCACTCTACCGAAACCCAGGAACGGCGGTGATCCGCTTCGCACCCAAAACAGGTGCAATGGCGATTTAAATGTATTTGCATATATTTAAATTGAATTAGCGAACAGCCCACTCACCTTTATCAGCATTTCCCTCTTTACCACTGCGTTCACCAATCTGGAACCGCGCTGTAATGGACCTGCTGAATAAAAATCCGAATCGGGTGCTCCAGATGCTTAAGGGCGCGTTCAGAGATTCCAACAGCTCTCTGACTCAGATCGGTGAGGAGCGTAGGCGGGTCAGATCATTCTCTGGTTGCGGGGGGAAGGGAAGTGAGACCAGATCATTGTCTGTTGTGGGGGGGGGGAGGAGGAGGAGGAGGTGGTTTCGATGTTCCTCTGGGTGGAGGGGTTGGGGGGGAGGTGAGTGAGGCCAGAACATTCCCTGGGTGGCTGATCTGAATGTGGCCTCAATTCCACATTCTGCCACTAATCAATCCCCTGATAAACTTTGACTCTGTGCCTTCATCCTGCCTCTCCGAGGAAGAGCATTCCAAAGATTCCTGACACTCGGAGAGAAAACATTTCTTCTCGCCTCTGCCTTAGGAGATCCCGTATTTTTAAACTGCGTCTCCCTCCTTCAATCTCTCCCATGGGAGAAACTTCCTTTCAGCATTCATATGGCCTCTGGAACATTGGGTGGAACCTTGTGTTCATTGTTGGCAAGCTGGGAGTTGGGAAGGTGGGATCGCGGCATACCCAAACTCCCCTGATCCACCACAGTTAAGTTCTGGGCAGGAAGGCCCATAGTCACCCATCCCATCCTCTTGCCAATAGAGACTCTTAAATGGCCAATTACTGACCAGTTAAAGTCTGGATCCCACTGCTGCTGATATTGACTCAGTAGTAGGGATATACATGGCAGCTAAAACTGTACAGCTAGATTGTTACCTCCAGGGGTAGGGTGCCTTCTATCAAAGGCACTCAGTGTTTGATTGAGGGAATTGACATTAGGACTTGGTGCCGACTGAGAGCCATCACCCTGCATTGCTGCTGACGGCCTGCACCCTCCCCCTACCACCCCACTCTGTAACCCCCACCTCCTACATACCTGTGGCCTCGGTCACTCCACTATCCTGTTACTCCAGTTCCTTTCCCTCAGGCATAGCTACAGCTTCCCCAAAGGCATTACTGAGTATGTCTCTGACAGGCTGGCAGCTCTGTAAGTGAGACGACCATCCCTGGGGGCTTGATTCCAGAGGAAAGCCCTCCTGCTGGCCTTGTCAGTGCCTGATTGGCTTGTGGTTTATCAGGCCTCCTGGAAAAGTGGCAGCGTGGGGACACACATTGTTCTTCTATTTACATAGTGCACTAATTAACTCATTCATTAATCAATTTATGAAGGAAATTTTAATTAATGCCTCTAGTCCTGCTCGTACTTATATTCTTATCCCAATTAATGTTTTACTTTCTCTGATTGAGATTCCCTACTTTAGATACGATAAGTAGAAAATACTCGCCAGCCAATCACCTTCCTTCTTCCCAGTAATGTCACATTTCAAAGAACAAAGAAAATTACAGCACAGGAACAGGCCCTTCGGCCCTCCAAGCCTGCACCGACTATGCTGCCTGACTGAACTAAAACTCCCCACCCTTCTGGGGACCATATCCCTCCATTCCCATCCTATTCATGTATTTGTCCAGACACCCCTTAGAGGTCACTATCGCATCCGCTTCCACTACCTCCCCCGGCAGCGAGTTCCAGGCACCCACCACCCTCTGTGTAAAAAACTTGCCTCGTACATCTCCTTTAAACCTTGCCCCCCCCACCTTAAACTTACGTCCCCTCGTAATTGACTCTTCCAACCTGGGAAAAAGCTTCTAACTATCCACTCTGTCCATGCCCCTCATAATCTTGTAGACTTCTATCCGGTCTCCCCTCAACCTCCATCGCTCCAGTGAGAACAAGCCAAGTTTCTCCAATCTCTCCTCATAGCTAATGCCCTCCATACCAGGTAACATGCTGGTAAATCTTTTCTGCACCCTCTCGAAAGCCTCCACATCCTTCTGGTAGTGTGGTGACCTGAATTGAACACTATATTCCAAGTGTGACCTAAGTAAGATTCTATAAAGCTGCAACATGACTTGCCAATTTTTAAACTCAGTGCCCCGGCTGATGAAGGCAAGCATGCCTTATGCCTTCTTGGCTACCTGCATTGCCACTTTTAGTGGCCTGTGTACCTGTATACCCAGATACCTCTGCCTATCAGTACTCTTAAGGGTTCTGCCATTTACTGTATATTTCCAATCTTTATTAGACCTTTCAAAATGTATTTCCTCACATTTGTCCGGATTAAACTCCATCTGCCATCTCTCTGCCCACGTCTCCAACCGATCAACATTTTGCTCTATCCTCTGATGGTCCTCATCACTATCCGTAAATCCATCAACCTTCCTGATGTCCATCAACTTACTAATCATATCAGTTACATTTTCCTCCAAATCATTTATATTTTTACAAACAGCAAAGGTCCCAGCACTGATCCCTGAGGAACACCACTTGTCACAGGCCTCCATTCAGAAGCATACCCTTCCACTGCTACCCTCTGTCTTCTTTGACCGAGCCAGTTTTGTATCCACCTTGCCAGCTCACCTCTGATCCCATGCGACTTCACCTTCGTACCAGTCTGCCATGAGGGAACTTGTCAAAGGCTTTACTGAAATCCATGTAGACAACATCCACTGCCCTACCCTCATCAATCATCTTCATCACTTCCTCAAAAAACTCGATCAAGTTAGTGAGATGGCTTCTCCTCACGAAATCATGTTGCCTCCACTTATTTCCAAATGGGAGTAAATCCTGTCTCGAAGATTCCTCTCCAATAATTTCCCTACCACTGCGTAAGGCTCACCAGCCTGTAATTACCTGGATTATCCTTGCTACCCTTCTTAAACAAAGGAACAACATAGGCTATTTTCCAATCTTCTGAGGCCTCCCCTGTAGCCTCTGAGGATACAGAGATTTCTCTCAAGGCCCCAACAATTTCCTCTCTTGCCTCTCCCATAAGGCCCTGGGGACTTGTCTACCTTAATGTTTCTCAAGAACCCAATACGTTCTCCTTTTTGATCTCAGCATGGCTCAAACGATCTACACACCCTTCCCCAGACTTATCATCAACCAAGTCTTTCCTTTTGGTGAATACTGACACAAAGGACTCATTTAATACCTTGCCCATTGCTTTTGTCTCCGTGCATAGATTCCTTCCCCATCCTTGAGTGGGCCAACCCTCTCTCTGGCTACCCTCTTGCTCTTTATATATGTATAAAAAAAACTATGTGATTTCCTTAATTTTGCTGGCCAATGACTTTTCGTGATCCCTTTTAGTCCTCCTTACTCCTTCCTTAAGTTTCTTTCTACTTTCCTTATATTCCATGCTTGCTTTGTGTGTTCCCAGCCTCCTGACCTTTACAAATGCCTCCATTTTCTCATTAACTAGGCTCACAATATCTGTCATTAATTTGTTGTTCTGAATGCAGGTTCTGATTGGCTCCTGATGGTGAGCTCTTTTAACCCGTCTCCCAAACTCCCACTGCCGTAACCTCTCAATCCCAAAGTCTCGCTGTGCAGTTCAGGTGGAAACTGCCCCATGGAAAAGCTCCCTTGTTTGCCCCAGTACTGTTGGCCAATACCCCAAGAATTGAAACCCATTCAACCAAGTTTCCAGTTTCCTCTCACAGTCCAAAGATAAAGTAAAGTTTATTTATTAGTCACAAGTAAGCTTACATTAACACTGCAATGAAGTTACTGTGAAAATCCCCTAGTCACCACACTCTGGCGCCTGTTCAAGTACACTGAGGGAGAATTTAGCATGGCCAATCTACCTAACCCGCATATCTTTCGCACTGTGTGAGAAAACCCAGAGCACCTGGAAGAAACCCATGCAAGCAAGGGGAGAACATGCAAACCCCACACGGACAATGTCCCAGGCCAGGAATTGAACCTGGGTCCATGAAGCTGTGAGGCAGCAGTGCTAACCACTATGCCACTGTACTGTCCACAAAGACATGCAGATCAGTTTGATTGGCTGTACTAAATTGCCCCTAAGTGATTAAAGATGTGGAGGTTAGGGGCATTAGTTCCAGGAATAAGGCAGGATTGGAGGCTGGGTGTGATGCTGTGTTGGAGAGTCGGTGCAAACCTGATGGGCTGAATGGCCTCTGTCTATGATTCTATGATTCCTCCCACGCCAGTCCTTGAGTGCTGCATTTGACTCACTGATTCGAGCCCACTTATTTGCTTCCCTTGGGCACTGCTTAGTACTGAGATGACTAGAATATAACTAGCATGTGATGCGGTGAGTGGGTGGCAGATTAAATAGACTAAATATTTGCCTTTCATCTTGAATTCTGAGATGCGTGAGATAATCGCTTCTTCGTGAATTGAGTTTGGTCCGTCGCTGCTCAATTTGCCAATAGTACGGGCCAACAACACATAATTGATCCTGGTTTGATATCAAATAAATAATCTCAGGAGCAGGCTGATGTGGGAAATTGTAATGTTCCACTGGCTGTCCTGAGCTTAGGACTGAGACACTCTGATAAGGGAGTTTACAAAATGTGCTGCATTTCATTTCAGAGTTCTTGATTCTAAGCTCAGTTGTCCAATTCTCATCTCTTACTTTTATGAATGCTAATGTTTGCACAAAGGACTAGATTTCCAGCCCCCAACCCTCCGTCCCCAAACCACCACCCCCCCCAAACCCCAATCTTCCAAGGGCTGGATTCTCCAGCCCAAGACTGGAAAATCCTGCTCGAGGCCAACAGACGTTTGCATGGTCCTGTCCCACGCACCACAATTCCCATGATGTGTGGGATGGGAAAATTCTGCCCCAAAAGACGTGCAGGTTAGGTGGATTGGCCATGCTAAATTGGCCCTTTAAAATAAAAATCCATCCAACAAAAAACAAATTCAAATTGAATCCAATTCATGGTCCCTACAAGGGCGACAAATAAGATCCAAGCTGACAGGATGAGGCGTGTACCCCATCCTGGGTTTGATCTAATGCTTCATTTTAGCCCAAGGGCTGAGATGGGTTTGAAAGTTTGCACCAGGCGATGCCTTGGTTAAACCTCATTGGCTACCCTGATCATCAACTCCACCCTAGCCTGGGCAAACCACTTGCTTTCCAGGGTCCTTCGTGTCCCAAGATTGCAGGTTACAAAGAACAAAGAACAACACAGCACGGGAAACAGGCCCTTAGGCCCAACGAGCCTGTGCCGCCATTTTAACATTGTGAGTCCCCTCTTCCACCCATGACCCTTGTCTACGCTTATGGCACTCCACATTGGAAAGCAGATTGAGGGAAGACTAATTTAGGGACAATTTGTTACATCAATCAGCCTAAGAGCACATCTTTGGGGTATGGGAGGAAACCAGAGCACCCAGAGAAAACCCACGCAAGCACAGGGAGAATGCGCAAACTCCCACAGACACCGGCCCAAATCCATGTATCTGCACAGGTTAGATGGATTAGCCTTGGTAGATGTGTGGGGTTACAGGGATAGGGCAGGGGAGGGTGCCTGGATAAGATACTCTGTCAGAGAGTTGGTGCAGAGTTGATGGGCAGAATGGCCTCCTCCTGCACTGTAGGGATTCTACAATTCTATGAAAACCCTGCCCCAAAGAATACAATAAAGGCATGGTTGTCCAGAAAAACTTGCATTATGAGTCTCTAATCTAAATCTGAAAGCTGGAGTGACTGTGAGACAATGATAGACTGTACAATAAAATCAATAGAGGAATTAGTGAGACTTGATGGATACAGGTTAATGGCCTTTTCTGCTTGCTGATTTTTCTGCAGGTTTCAGACTGCACACTGGGCAATGCTCAGACACAGTATCAGTACTTTAATTGTGTACCTTGCAGACCAAACCTCTGTAATGTGATGCATTTCATTTAAATAAGCAATTTCTTTGATTTCCACCTTTTGCCTCAATCCCTGGCCTGTTATCCCCTTCACTCTATCCCCTGATTGAGATTTGTAATGAAGCTACGAGGCAGCCTGCTCTTTACAGCTTAGTGACATTGGCCAAATGAGAAATGGGCTTGTGAAGGTGGTCGGCATTAATCAGAAATGAAATGCAAAATTACTTGCTGTGATAAATCTCAATTATATTTAATGTGATTCATTTGCTGCAAACAAGATCCCTGCAAACAAATGAGTTAAGGGGCAGAATCTTCTCGGGAGTGACAATCACTGTCGGATTGCTGCACTGTTGCTATTTCTTTACCTTGCACAAGAGCTTTGCGTTTCTCACCCGAACATCACAGGAGTATAGAATCCCTACAGTGCAGAAGGAGACTGTTCGGCCCATTGAGTCAGCACCGTCCACAATCCCATCCAGACCTATCCCCGTAACCACACATACTTACCCTGCTGATCCTCTGATGCTAGGGTCAACTTAGCATGGCCAATCAACCTAACCCCGCACATCTTTGGAGCGTGGGAGGAAACTGGAGCACCCGGAAGAAACCCATGCAGACACGGGGAGAACATGCAAACTCCACGCAGACAGTGATCTGAGGCCAGAGTTGAACCCTGGTCCCTGGTGAGATCACAGCAAAAAGTCTGACAACACCAGGTTTAAGTCCAACCGATTTATTTGATAGTAAACTTGCAAGCTTCTGGGATTTGCCCCTTCATCAGACGAATGGAGCAACAGAGGGGCAAACCCCGAAAGCTTGTGGGTTTACTATCAAATAAATCGGTTGGACTTAAACTTGGTGTTGCCAGACTTCTTACTGTGTTTACCCCAGTCCAACGCCGGCATCTCCACACCCTGGTGAGATAGCAGCGCTAACCACCGTGCCACCCCCAAACCCAGCCTCCTCAGAAATGCAGAGTGTACCCGTTCTGGGAATCCTTTTCTCCCAGTGTGGAATTGTTGGGGGAAGTCAAGCCTTTTGACAGCACCAACTGCTGTATTCCAGGAAGTAGATAGCTTAAAGGCCCTAAACCACTTTGAGAATGTGCAGGGTGAAGGTAAGTGTGTAAGATATGTAGGTGAGGTGGGGGGGGGGGCTGGTAGGTAAGTGGGTGGGGGAGTTGGGGATGGCAGGGGTCATCAGGATAATTGGGATGGGGGAGATAGCTGAGTCAGTTTGGTAGCTGATTTTGGAGGGGAGTTAGTTCAGGGGATCGTTAGGGTTCAGTATTGACCACCCTTGAATCAGCTCTGCTGGGCAGGACCACATCATCCACATGCCTGACACAGGACTCCCAAACCAAGCTCCCTACTCAGAACTGCGACATGGCAGACAAACCCCGGGTGGACAGAGGAAACGCTTCAAGAGCACCCGCAAAACCTCACTGAAAAATTGCAACATCCCCGCAGACAGCTGGGAATCAAAAGAGAAAATGCTGGAGAATCTCAGCAGGTCTGGCAGCATCTGTAAGAGGAGAGAAAAGAGCTGACATTTCAAGTCTGGATGATCCTTTGTCAAATCTTCTCCTTTGATTTGAGATTCCAACATCTGGAGTAATTTGCTTTTATTTTGACACCTGGGAATCTCTGGCCCAAGGCTGCCAAAGTGGGTAAAGAAGGAATGGAACACCTTGAATTCCATTGCTCAGAGCAAGCTGAAGCCAAGCATTGACAGAGAAAGAAGCGCGTGGCAGTCTGGGCACCTTGTCTCACCTTCCACAACCTCTGTTGTGTCAATGCTTCTTTGAACAAGTTTTCCTCCTCCAGGTGTCTTGAGGCCTATGCGGTTCCTGGGGAGCGGACAACACCGCTGGGACATATCGGAGGAATGGAGAAGCTTATGAGAGAAGATCATGGAGACCCTTAGCATTCTTCATTGACATCTTTGACCTCAGCACCCATCATTCGACATACTGCCAGACTAGGGATTGGGTTTCACATTTCCACTGTTAAATACCACCATCTAGAAGGACAAGGGCAGCAGAGGCATGGGAACTCCACTCCTGCAGAACACCCTCCAAGTCACACAGTATCCAGACTTGGAAATATATCATCATTCTTTTGCTGTTGCTGGGCAAAGTATTTGAAGTGGGACAATGAATACAAATGTTTATTTTGATAATGAATTAAGGGAAGTTTCTTTGTTCTTCTACAGGTGGTCTAGTTGAGCTCATGAGCTGTGCAGGCTTGGAGGGGATGAAGGGCCTGTTCCTGTGCTGTATTGCTCTTTGTTCTCTGGTGAATGGGTTTACAACAATTACAATCTTTTTGTTTTAAGTAGCGAATTTATCAACTGACACTTAAGAATCTTATTTAGTCTCAGAATGCTGAGCACTACCCACACTGTATGAGCTGACATGGAGGGTGTAAGTTCGAAGGCTGGTGGCTGTGGGGCTTGTGTTGGCATTGGAACATATGAACATATGGCTTATAATCAGGAATAGGCCATTCAGCCCTTCGGTGCTGCTGTACCATTCAATAAAATTATAAGTGATCTGGTTGTGGCCTTAGCTTCACGTTGCTGTCTGGCTCCTAAGCCCCCCACTCTCTCATCTACCAAAAATCAGCTTAACTCAGCCTTGAATAAATATAATGACACAACCCCCCCCACTGTATTCTGGGAAGAGAATTCCCACCAACTACTGACCCTGTGAGAGAAAATAAAAGCTCCTTATCTCCCTTATTTTTAAACTGTGTCCCTTAGTCTCTCCCACAAGTGGAAGCATTTTCCTGTTATCTAACTATCCAGTTCCATCAGGATTTATATGTGTCAATAAGGTCACCTCTCATTCTTCTAAACTTCAATGGCTATAGACCTAACCTATTCATTCTTCATTAGATAAGCCCTTTATTACAGGTATGTTCCTCAAATAATCAAATAAATGTTTAGGTTGGCATGGAGAGTATGGAGGGCCATGGGGAAGGGGCTTGAGGTGCAATGGGTTGTAAAGGTGGGGAATGGGGAATGTGTGGGGGGTGAGGACTGTTTTTTGTTTTATTGCATTCTTTCATTACCTCAACAAGTACTGGAGCGCCAAGGCCAGCCTTTCGCTTCATCCTTTTCCACACTTGGCAGTCTTTGAATTTATCTATGGGCAGCAGACGTAACTCCCAGTTTCCATCAGCTTATCCACCCCCGAACTTCCAAGGCACAGTGGTCAGCACGGCTGCCTCACAGCACCAGGGATCCGGGCTCGATTCCTGGCTTGGGTCACAGTCTGTGTCTACGTGGGTTTCCTCCGGGTGCTCCGGTTTCCTCCCACAGTCTGAAAGATGTGCTGGTTAGGTGCATTGACCATGGTAAACTCCCCCTCAGTGTACCCGAACAGGTGCACTAGGGGATTTTCACAGTAACTTCAATGCAGTGTTAATGTAAGACTATTTGTGACACTAATAAATAAAATTTAAAACTCTTGGATTGGGATTGTGGAGTCAGGAGTTGGCCCAAGTTGGATGCCAATGCTGCATCCAAGGAATCTTGGAGCAAGCTCTCTGCCCTGTGGCACCATGTGCAGTGTCCATCCTGCTTGGACACTCTTGCTGTTCTGGTCAAAGTGCAACAGGGGGCATACACGCGGGGGGGTCGTATGAAGGTTGCTCTTGGATGTTTTGAGAGTAGCCTAGTGCTTCACGTCATTAGTGTACGCTTAAACTGGACCATCTGACGGGCAACACAACAGCTCAGTGACTATCACTGTTTGCTGTGCAGATACATGGATTTGGGCCGGTGTCTGTGGGAGTTTGCGCATTCTCCCCGTGCTTGCGTGGGTTTTCTCCGGGTGCTCCGGTTTCCTCCCACACTCCAAAGATGTGCTCTTAGGCTGACTGGTGTAACAAATTGTCCCTAAATTAGTCTCCCCTCAATCTGGTTTCCAATGTGGAGTGCCATAAATAGTAGACAAGGGTCATGGGTGGAAGAGGGGACTCACAATGTTGAAATGGCGGCGCGGGCTCGTTGGGCTGAAGGGCCTGTTTCCTGTGCTGTGTTGTTGTTTGTTCTTTGCATCTCCACTTTAAGCAATGGAGACCAGTGTTATTCCATTGTGGTTCTCTATCCATGTTCAGATGAGCAGTCTCTCACCAATGGCCTTAACGCTGGCTGTATGGTATCAAGGTAATCAGGAGGCGACACGACGTTCATGTGCAAATGAATGCGGCTTAATCATTCATCATAATTACCGTGTCCATTTTCAACCTTATCAAATTCCCTGGCAATAGTTACTGAGAATGAGTTGCACATCTCAGTGAAGGGATACATATCGGAGATGAAGAGAAACCACAATGTTCTGATAAAAGGCACTTAGAGCAAACAAAATCCATATCACCATCAAACACAGAGACTGGCATCAAAATAATCAATGATGTAAATGTGTGGTTAGATTTAAAACAGCAGAAGAAGATAATTGACAGATATCCACAGGGAAATTCCCGTGGGAAACAGGCTGTTAAACAGAGCAGCTCTAGAAATCGTTACTAAATCTTGAGCTGGGGATTAATCACACTTGACTGCAGAAGCGTAAACAGCATAGACACGACGGAGCAGGCAACTCAGCCCGTGTTGCCGTTTGGTTTCTCCTCGAGCCTCCTCCCATTTTCTTTATCTGCCGATACCAGTGTATCTCTCTATTCCCTTCTGCCTCGTTTGCTTCCCTTATCTCCATTTAAATGCATCTATGCTATTCACCTTCACCATTCCCCGTGGCAGCGAGTTCCACATTCTCACCGCTCTCTGAATAAGGAAATTGCTGCTGAATTCCCGATCGGATTCATTTGCTATCTCATACCGATGGCCTTTAGTCATGCCCGCCCCCCAGGAGAGGAAACGCTCTTAATTTTAAAGACAACCAGTAGGTCAACCCTCAACCTTTATTCATCGGAACAGAGACACAGCCTGTTCGAGCTCCCCTGGTAGTTATTGCATTTCAAGTGTAACTTCTCTAAATCATTTTTGCACCTTTTCCAGTGCCTCTAATTTGTTTTAATAGGGTGACTAGAAGAGGGTGCAGTGCTCCAGGTGTGGTTTAATCAAACTTTAATACAAGTTTAGCAACAATGTCTTTTATTTTCTGTTCTATTTATTTGTCGAAGCGTGAGTGCCTGCGTTTGCCTTTTTAAAAAATATCCTTTTTAACTTGCGTCACTTCTTTTAGTGATTTGTGTATTCGTACTGCCAAATCCCTTTGCATCTCTATGCCCTTTAGATTTTTATTTTCAAAGTAATATGCAACCTCTTTATTTTTCTTGCCAAGATGTAATGCCTCACATTTATCTATGTTCAAAATCATTTGACATTAAAAGTCCATTCTGCAAGTTCCTGTTTAATATCTTCTCATGATTTGTTGCAGTCCTCTAAAGCATTGACTGTTGCCAAACTGGTGTCATCTGCAAATTCAGAAATTCTGCTTTTGAGTCAAAAAGTACAAATTGCAAATGATAGTGGCCTCAGCACTAATCCTTGTGGAACACCGGTTCCTGTCTTCAGACATTCTGAATAACAAGTCTCTACCCTTAATCTCTACTTTCTGTCCTAAAGTCAGCTTCCCCTGACTCCACATTCTCTGATCTCTCTCATTAGCCTCTTATCTGGAACCATTTGAATACTTCTTGAAAACCCAGATAAATTGTGTCTACGCTCTCCGTTACTGCTTCAACCAACTAGTTGAAGGGTCAAGTTAGAAGTTAGAAGTGAGGGGTGGGAGGTTTAGGGGGGATTTGAGAAAAAACTTTTTTTTACCCAGAGGGTGGTGATGGTCTGGATTGCACTGCCTACAAGGGTAGTGGAGGTGGGATGCCTCACATCCTTTAAAAAGTACCTGGATGAGCGCTTGGCATGCCATAACATTTGAGGCTATGGGCCAAGTGCTGGCGAGTGGGATTTGGTGGATAGGTCAGGGCATTTCGTGCGTTGTTGCAGACTTGATAGACCGCAGGGTCTCTTCTGCATTGTAGGATTCTGTAAATTCAACAGGATCAGTCAATCATAGAATCCTATAGCTGAGAAAGAGGCCATTCAGCCCATCGAGTCTGCATCAACCACAATCCCACCCCAGCCCTATCCCCACATACTTACCCACTAATCCCTCTACCCTATGCAAATCAGGACACTAAGGGACAATTTAGCATGGCCAATCATCCTAACCCGCACATCTTTGGACTGTGGGAGGAAACTGGAGCACCCGGAGGAAACCCACGCAGACACGAGGAGAATGTCCAAACTCCACACAGATAGTGACCCGAGCCAGGATTCAAACCCAAGTCCCTGGAGCTGTAAAGTAGCAGTGCTAACCACTGTGCCACCTAAGTAAGGCTACCTTTTAAAATTCATGCTAATGATTCATAATTATATTTTTGGTTTTAGATTTTTATTCTGTGGTCCCCTTCAGTGCAGATTTCATTGTTTTATCTACCGCCAGTGTTAAGCTGTATGGTTCACTGGACATGCTCCATCTCCGTTCTGAAGTGTCAATATAATCTTACCGATCCATTGGTTATCTGGTTCTGTACCTTTTCTTAATGAATTATCGAAGATACTCAGAAATACCTCTTGTCTAGATTCTTTTAAAATGTGTTCATGTAATCCATCCAGATCAGGGGATTTACCACCTTCATTTTTTTAGTTTATTTAAAATTTCATCTTTTTCCTTATTTTAAATGCGATTATCTCATTTGTAATCTCACAGCTCAATGTTATGTTCCCTGCCCTGTTTCCATGGTAAATGCTGAAGTGAAGTTATTATTTCATATTTCTACCCTTCCTCTATCACTCTGTCCATCGAGAATTGCTCGATATTTTTATCCTGAGTTGTTTTTTATTGATGTGTCTGTAAAATATTTTTCTATTTTGTTTTATCTTTCTTGATGATTTACTTTCACAGTTCCTCTTTGCTCGCTGAATCAGTTTCAAAAATTTCCTTCTTATCCTTTTTTTTATGTTGTCTCTGTCGATACACAGTTTATGTCCCCTTCCTTATCCTCAATATTTTTCTTATTTCTTCATTGATCCAAGGTGACTCAACAGTGCTTAACTTGTTCTTGTTTTTAGTGAAATATATTTTCCCTACCTACTATTGAAAACCATTTTAAAAGTTTCTTGTTGTTCTTCTATATCATTTGTTTTGTCACCACTCTTGTCCATTTTATTTTCCCAAGTTGTACTCTCAGCTCCTCAAACCCAACTTTTCTTTAATCTAGCTCTGACGAAGAATCATCCAGACTCAAAACATTAGCTCTGTTCTCTCTCCACAGATGCTGTCAGACTTGCTGAGAATTTTCAGCATTTTTTGTGTTTGTTTCAGATTCCAGCTTTTTTGCTTTTTTCTCTATATTGCTAGTTTCCATCGTATTAATGTCTCTCACAATTATTATCTCAATTGCACAACATTATGCTCATTATTGTCCAGTTGCTCCCCTACCTTTATCTGCTCTGGCTTTTTCCCCAGTACTGGATCCAGTAACAGCCTCCCCTGTTTAAACCCTTTATATATTGGGTTAGAAAGAAGTCATGTACACATTGTAGGAACTTTATCCCCTTTACATGCCTCATCTATCCAATCAATATTACACTCTTTGAAGTCTTCCATTATTATTATTTCATGTTTTTTTTTGTTGATTTGTCAAAATTGTTTGGGTATTTCATTCCCTCACCTTGCTCTCACTAGTAGCTGGCTGGTAGAATATCCCAAATTGAACATGAATTGATTTCTGTTTTGTTTTTGGCTTTTTTCTACTGCAGTTATGTTTTTACTAACAAGTTCAGCTACTCCATTTCTCCTTTACTCCTCTCTATCTATGTTGAAAACATTAACACCTACTACAAATATTATGATCAATCATACAGACACAAAATAAATAAATAATTTGTTGTTAATCTTATTGAAAAAAGGATCATCTCCATTGATATCCCCAACCAATTGTTCAAATGTACTCATTCCTACCTCTTCACAGTATTCTTAAATACGCACACTGATTCTGAAACTATGGTACCTGCCAAACCAAACACCTTTGGCATATCCTACTCCAGAGCTACCCCTAGCCTGTGCCAGGCAACCCACAGAGGAAATTAGACAAAAAACACTGATGAGAGAGGTGATATCGCCTGGGTAGGTGTTGAGTGGAATCCCACGGAGGCCACTAATTTACATTAAAAACCTGAATGGCAAAAACCAAGTATTATCCTGTCAAATCTGCAAACTGGTACCAAAATAAATGGTGCTGTGGAGACAGAAGGCCCGACTCCATGAAATCGCACCCCCAGAAGGGAGCCTCATGCACAATTTTAATGGGGAGGACATCACAAGCAGTTCTCGCAAACTAAACATGTACTCCCAGTGGGTGAAGTTCCCTGCTCGGAGCATATGTTTGTAAAATTGACTCTCAACATTGCTGTTAAGGATTTGAAGAAGGAATGAGATCAGGTATAAAACTGGGTCGAGAAATGCCAAATTAAACTTGATATATGAGATCATAAAAAGTAAAAGGATACACCAGGCCTATATTTGTCTTACCAAGCTAGCTTCTTCAAATCATTAAGTATGACATCTAATTTCATTTGGAAGTCTCCCAGTGCCCTTGACTCCACTGTCTTATCTGGTTAATCAGATGTTTATTATGTAGACACTGAAATTCCATTCCCTTTTTTCCCTCTCGGTGGGGTTTTCCTGGTCTGTCACTGATAGGAAACAAGGAGAATTCCTTCAGAATTTCGGCTCCCTATTTTCAAAGAACTGTTTCAAATTAAATTTTTCACTGATTTAAGTTTATGGTGCTGACCTTAACGATCCATCTACCTTGGAAATATTTCTCCAAATTGCTGTTGTAGAAAGAATTTGCATTTAGACAGCACTTGTCACAGCCTGAGGATGCCTTGAAAATCTTTGCAATGACGTCAGTGCTTTGGAAGTTTAGTCACTGTTATATTGTAAGAAACTTGGCATCCCAACTCCACGCAGCCCAGTCACCCAAACAGGAGTAAACTCATGGTCAGATAACCTATTATTAGGCTTTGGGCTCATTAGCCAAGCTTTCGCGGTAACAGCCCTGCTCTTTGACTGGTGATATTAGAGGTGAGGCAGTAGCATAGTGATATCGTCACTAATCCAGAGATCCAGGCTAATGTTCTGGGGACCCGGGTTCAAATCCCACCATAGCAGATGGTGACATTTCAATTCAATACAACATCTGGGATTAAAAGTCTACTGATGACCATGAAACCATTATCGATTGTTATAAAAACACATCTGCTTCACTAATGTCCTTTAGGGAAGGAAATCTGCCGTCCTTACCCAGTCTGGCCTACATGTGACTCCACAGCAATGTGGTTGATTCTTAAACCACCCAGTTCAGGGAAATAAGAAATGTTGGCCCAGTCAGCAACAACCACATCCCATTAACGAATACATAATTATTTTGCATCTATCCGAGAGGACAGACTGGCTTTGCTTTAGCAAACAAAAGCGTCTTGGACAGGGCAGCACTCGTTGCCGCTAAAGATGTGCTCTTAGGCTGATTGGTGTAACAAATTGTCCCTAAATTAGTCTCCCCTCAGTCTGGTTTCCAATGTGGAGTGCCACAAGTGTAGACAAGGGTCATGGGCGGAAGAGGGAACTCATAATGTTAAAACGGCGGCGCGGGCTCGTTGGGCCGAAGGGCCTGTTTCCCGTGCTGTGTTGTTCTTTGTTCTTTAAAGGGTCAGTTTACGTTTGCGATCAAGTGCCAGGAGTAATCAGAGTTGCCGACCATCCTGCTTTGCTCAAATATCTCGCGGGAAACGCTCCTGTGAAGCTGGGGGACCAGTTTAATGTTTGGACAGGTTTGTTCACCTCTCAGCGCCCAAACCTCCAACATGCCACTTGCCAGCAAAGTTACACTGGTGTTTCTCCAATTCGATCCCCCCCGGGCCAGATCTTAATCGGATCTGTTCTGTGATTCTGGAGCATAATACTGGATGGCCCTACTTAAACTGCAGCATATGCAGAATATAGCTGAGCTATTTTCATCAGAATTGGTGCATTGCTGTGGAAAAGGCCCTTTGCCTGTGAAAGAAACCAGCACTTTCCCAGTGCAGCAAGTTTATAATAATGTATTGATTAAACTGACAACTAAATATTCAACAACTAGTATTGACTAAAATGCGCCATTATTGTGGTACGAGGTTGCCAGATCTGGGTGGATGTATTCCTGGGAATTTCATCACATGGACTCTTGTCCGTAAACAGTTCTTTCCCCTAAATCTCATAGTTTTCAAATAAAATGAAAAAAAAGAATTATTTTTTGTTACAGTTTTATTCTGGATGAAACTTTAATTCCTTGGGACTCCAGGGCAATTCTAGCAATCTGTTATGTTAATGATGGATAGAACACATTAAGTCTTCCTTATCTGTACTTCATCCTGCCTAAGGATGAATGGTAAATTCGTCTCGTTGGTTTTCTTCATTTAACAGCCCTCTCTTGAGGGAGAATAACACGTCAGTTGGAATTTTACCTATCAAAAAATGAACTTATAGGGTAAGATGTCAGGGGTAAGTTTTTCACTCAGAGGGTGGTGAGTGAGTGGAATCGGCTGCTGTTGGTGGTGGTGGGGGCGAACTCGTTGGGGTCTGTTAAGAGACTTCTGGATGAGTACATGGGATTTAATGGGATTGAGGGTAAAAGATAGGCCTGGTAGGTAGGGATATGATCAGCGCAACTTGTGGGCCAAAGGGCCTGTTTGCACTGTAGTTTTCTATGTTCTATGAGATCTTGCTGCCGATTCCCAACCCCCCCACCCAATCACCCCTACGGTGTGTTTTGTGGTGGCGCAGGGGGCATGACATTGGTTGGCAGTGGGATCTTCTAGTCCTGTCGCTGTCAATGGAGTTTCCCCTTGTATCCACCCCGTGCTGCTGGAAATCTTTCAGCAGGGATTCGCTGGGACCAGAAGATCCTGCTGGTGGGAATGGCCAGAAAATTCTGTCTCACAACACCAGGAAAGTTCTGACCATAGAGTGGAATCTCGAAGAGGTAAAGATGGCTTCGGCCATCAGCTGTAGTGCTGGGCAGAGCCCCATGTCGTCCCACCGCATCTTGTGCCACTCTGGCACTTAACTGATGAGTGGTGGGCCTCCCCTGCATTCAGGGACCCCAGAGAAGAGATCCCGCCCGTGGGAACGCCCAACCAATCAGAGTATCTCTTCCTGTACTCAGCAGTGCCACCGGGCTGGTGGTGGCTACATCCGGTATGACATCCAGCTGAGGTCTCACATTTGCGGACCCAGGCACAGGGTGAGTGATAGTAATAATGGGATTGGCAGCAAAAGCAGGGGATGCTTTTTGCCCCTTATAAATTCAGGTCTCTTGAACAAGCACTGAGAGGTGGAATTCTCCGGCCAGTTAGGGTGGTGGGATTCTCTGGTTCCTCTGTGTTTCAAGGTGGTGTGGAGTGTCATCAATGGGAAAAACATGGACAGCAGTGGGACGGGAGAATCCTGCCACCAGTGAACAGCACACCACCTCCCACCACCGACAAACACATGGTTGGGAGGCTGGCCAATTTGTGTCGCACAGTAGCACAGTGGTTAGCACTGCTGCTTCACAACTCCAGGGTCCTGGGTTCGATTCCCGGCTCGGGTCACTGTCTGTGTGGAGTTTGCACATTCTCCTTGTGTCTGCGTGTGATTCCTCCGGGTATTCCGGTTTCCTCTCACAGTCCAAAGGTGTGCAGGTTAGGTAGATAGGCCAGGCTAAGAAATTGTCCATAAGTATCCAGGGATGCGTAGGTTGGTGGGATATGGGGGTAGGGCCTGGGTCTGTGCAGATTCGATGGGCTGAAGGGCCTCTTTCTGCACTGTAGTGTTCTATGTTCTGAGTGTTTTTGAATGAGGAGACATCTACAGGCCTCCCTATCATAGGCTAGATCGGGGTAGAGGTGGAAAGATAGCCCAAGGCCCTCACTCACAATTGTCCCAATCAATCAAAAGCCCCACCAAAGTCACCACAGTGGAGGGTACGGGATTCTACTCATAATGTCAAAGAAAAATTTAAAAAAGACATGAAAAATGTGGCAAAACATTTAAATGTTCTCTTAGAAGAAAAGATGTGAAACCTTCCTTCACCATGTTAATTGCATCAGTGAACAAACCAACAAACATTTGGGATTTTGTGCATCAGCAGCTGAATAATAGGGAAAGCCATGGTGTAATGGTGTTGTCAGCAGACCACAGATCCAGAGTAATGCTCTGGCAACCTGGGTTCAAATCCCACCATGGCAGGTGGAGAAATTTGAATTCGATAAAAGCTGGAATTAAGAATCTACTGATGACCAGGGGACACAGTGTTGATTGTTATAAAAACCCATCTGGTCATTAGTGTCCTTTAGGGAAGGAAATCTGCCATTCTTATCAAGCCTGGATTACATGTGACTCTAAATCCACAGCAATGCGGTTGACTCTTAAAATGTCCTCTGAAATGGCCCAGCTAACCTCTCAGTTCGAGGGCAGTTAGGAATGGGCAGCAAATACTGGTCCAGCTAGCGACACCCACCCCACATGAATGAATAAAATAAGCTGAATCTTTCTGAGTTCACATTTGATGCTGGTGAGAGTTGTTGTGTTAGAGAAAGGCCACAATTCTTTGATGATATTGTTCTGGTGAAATTTCCCTGCCAGTTTAGCAGGATTATTGTTGCAATTTTAGAGACTGAAATGTTGATCTTCCCGCTTTTACTTTAAGGCTACGTAATGAATCATAGAATCCTACAGTGCAGAAACAGGCCCCTCGGCCCATCGAGTCTGCACTGACCACATTCCCAGCCAGGCCCTAACCCCAAATCCCTACATTCTTACCCACTAATCCCTCTAACCTACACATCTCAGGACACTAAGGGCAATTTTAGCATGGCCAATCAACCTAACCCACATATCTTTGGACTGTGGGAGGAAACCGGAGCACCCGGAGGAAACCCACGCAGACATGAAGAGAATGTGCAAACTCCACACAGACAGTGACCCGAGCTGGGAATTGAACCCAGGTCCCTGGAGCTGTGAAGCAGCAGTGCTAACCACTGTGCTACCGTGCTGCCCTTAATGAATCATTGCTGAGATATTTCTCCCCTTCTGCGGAATGTTTCACAACAGCGAGAGATGCGTGCTGGTTGCTGGCAACAGATCTTGTGGTCTCACCATTGTCAAAAGGGTTTGCCGTTGAACGCTCCCTCTGGGAATCAACTGGCAGGGGTGTGCCATAAGCAGAACCATAAGATCTCGCCGGCGAGATTTTGGCGCTTAACTTCAATTCCTGCTGCCTGGCGTACACTAAAGGCTATCTTCACCTAAAAAGCTTGGTGTCACCCACAAGAAGACCTACTTACTGTGCTTATCCCAGTCCAACGCAGGTATCTCCACATCATGGTCACCCACAATAACACTCATGTTGCATTAGTGTGATGACCACTTAACGATTAAGGAAATGGCCAAAAACATAGATCGACCCTAAATATCAGTGAACGAAGCGAGTATTGCTTTGCAATCGTACAGTCTAGTTAACTAAAACGGCAGTCTGATTTTGAAAGGCAATTTTGCTATCACAGGTGCTTAGGCACAAAAGTGTTTGCTTTATTGTTTAATCAGCATCTGAGTTTTGAAATTGGAAACTGAGATTAAATTTACTAACTACACATGGCAACCTACTTGTCAAGGTTGTGCTGAAAATTGTGAAGCAACAATGCAAGAATATTTGCAAACTGCGGGCAGATGCCAAGCAAACATTTGCCAACTGATTAAATGCCTCCTGATCAGACATCCTGGAATATGCCAAAGCAGAGTTGGCAACACTGGGCGCGAGTCTGGAACCCATAGGCTTCTGATGCAGGGGCAAGCATTGTGCCATCAAACCACAGCTAATACTAACATAAACAGCTTTCATTAATCAGTTACACCTAAAACCAAATGTTAAACAGTGGGTTGCAGCTGGGCAACAAGCTGTAACGCGCTTGCCAGTACTGTACTGCATAAATTCTAGCTGTATCTTGGCAGTGAGGCATGTTGTAGTACAGTAATACTACTGTACAGCTGACATAGCACAGTAATCCAGCTGACTTGAGTGCTCAATTTTCAGTTTCTCATCTTTAAGGATGTTAGCACTGCTGCCTCACAGCGCCAGGGAGCCAGGTTCGATTCCTGGCTTGGGTGACTGCCCATGTGGAGTTTGCACATTCTCCCTGTGTCTGCGTGGGTTTCCTCCCTCAGTCCAAAGATGGGCAGGTCAATGAATGGCCATGATCAATGTGTGGGTTATGGGAATAGGGCAGGGGGGGGGGGGGGTGGTGGGAGTGGACTCGATCGGCTTCTTCTGCACTTTAGGCCTTCTATAGATTCCCTGGATATAATAACTTAGTCTTCGTAGAATCATAGAATCATAGAACCCTACAGTGCAGAAAGAGGCCCTTCGGCCCATCGAGTCTGCACCAACCACAATCCCACCCAGGCCCTACCCCCATATCTCTACATATTTTACCCGCTAATCCCTCTAACCTAAGCATCTCAGGACACTAAGGGGCAATTTTACCATGGCCAATCAACCTAACCCGCACATCTTTGGACTGTGGGAGGAAACCGGAGAACCTGAAGGAAACCCATGCAGACACGAGGAGAATGTGCAAACTCCACACCGACCTGATTACATGATTACAGGTGGCTACAGATTGACATCTTGTCACTTCTGTCTTGACTGTCAATTCTTCTACGCTTTACAAAGTCCTCATGTCCTGTACATAGAACATAGAAAAACTACAGCACAAATAGGCCCTTCGGCCCACAAGTTGTGCCGATGGTATCCCTACCTACTATGCTTACCTATAACCCTCAATTGTATTAAGTCCCATGTATCCATCCAGAAGTCTCTTAAAAGACCCTATCGAATTTGCCTCCACCACCACAGACGGCAGCCGATTCCACTCACCCACTACTTCTGGAGTCACACAATCACCTCACATAGAGTATAAAAGATTCCGTCACACTCTTTTCTAGAATGGTTAGGAAGTTCTCTCTGGTGTCCTAGGTCAAGGTCAGTCCCTCAACTAATATCACTGAAACAGATTATCAAATTGCTACTTCGAGGAGCTTGGTGTGTGCCAGTTGGTTGTCACATTTCTTATATTGCAAGAATGATGACACTTAAAAGATACTTACTTGGCTGTAAAGTACTCGGGAACCTCCTGAGGTCATGAATGGTGCGATATCACTTCAAATCTTTTTCTTTCTTTCTGCTCTTGTACTTTACTTCACCTTTCCCCAGCCCAGTACTGTGTGCAGTTCTGGTCGCCTCACTACAGGAAGGATGTGGAAGCTATTGAGAGGGTGCAGAGGAGATTTACAAGGATGTTGCCTGGATTGGGAGGCATGCCTTATGAAGATAGGTTGAGGGAGCTAGGTCTCTTCTCCCTGGAGAGACAAAGGTTGAGAGGCGACCTGATAGAGGTTTATAAAATGTTGAGAGGAATAGATAGGGTGGATTCTCGGAGGCTATTTCCCAGGGCTGAAATGGTCGCTACGAGAGGACACAGGTTTAAGGTGCTGGGGAGCAGGTACAGAGGAGATGTCAGGTGTAAGTTTTTCACTCAGAGGGTGGTGAGTGAGTGGAATTGGCTGCTGTCGGTGGTGGTAGAGGCAAACTCGCTGGGGTCTTTTAAAAGACTTGTGGATGAATAAATGGGAACTAATAGGATTGGGAGTTACAGATAGTTCTATGGCCTGGTAGGTATAGATGTGATTGGCACAACTTGTGGGACAAAGGGCCTGTTTGTGCTGTAGTGTTCTATGTTCTATTTTCAAAGGAATGTCCTTTTAGAATGATTGAAGTCAAACGATCTCCTGCTGTGATCTGACACATTGTAGAGGATGTGAGAATTCTGCATGTCCCAGTGCCTCTGCTGGGGCCTTACTCACAATTTGTGTATACGTCAGAAAATCAAGAGTGTTTCGGGGGGCCTTTCCCACAAATTAACTTTAGATTGCCCACCTAGCTATGGACCTGAACATTCCATCTCCTTTTTAATTAGCTTCTCCCTATTTTCTTGATATTGAAAGAAATGAATTCACTGTTATCTTCTCAACACCTTTCAAAGTCTCCCTGGGCTAAATTATATTGCATATTAATGTAACCTATTCTTTCTCTTAATGTAGCACACCACCTTGCTATAGTGCGATGAAACTGTGGCTTTAAGGAATGTAATGGCCTCATGTATCTTGTGCAGGATTTTTTTCACAGGTAGTTCTAACACCAGTGCTGCTTGGTCTGCACACAGCAGTCCCCCGTTATTATTGCAGCAGTATAATTGATCATAATAGCTGGAATGTTTCAATCTGAGCTAGTGCTGGGTTGTTATTTTAGTGTAACACCTAGGGTTTTTCAGAGTGGGACTTGATAAGGTTTTACTGGAAAAAGCCAACTGACTGGGTGGGACTAGGCTGACAGAGCCGTTGTTTGGGAACTGTGGAGAAAAGCAATGGCTCTTTCTCTCTCTGGAGTTTTGCTGTTTGAAGGTAAATCCATCTCTGAGAACTGCTGAATGAGAGTCTGAAGCCAGGTGTCTTTCTGTTTCTGTCCAGAGGGGTTAATAGGTTGGATAAGTATCACCCAAGTAAGTATATATGTATTGTGCTCATTCTGAAGAGGGACTTATGTCTACAAGGCTACTGCTTATATTGGAACTATAGAGGTTACTAGTTGTTAAGAATTAAACCTTGTCATGTTTAAATAATACCAATTAGTAAAAATAATGCTAATTATCTCCAAAAAAAGGGAAGCATGATGGCACAGTGGTGAACATTGCTGCATCACAGCACTGGGGTTGTGTGGAGTTTGCATGTTCTCCCTGTGTCTGCGTGGGTTTCCTCCAGGTGTTCCAGTTCCTCCCCCATTCTAAAGCTGTGCGGTTTAGGTTGATTGGCCATGCTAAATTGCCCCTTAATGTCAGAAGATTAGCAGGGTGAATACCTGGGGTTATGGGGATAGGGCCTGGGTGTGACTGTTGTCAGTGCAGGCTCAATGGGCCGAATGGCTGCCTTCTGCATCACCATGGTTCAATGATTCTTTTTGCGATATCTTAACTGTGTTGTTAAAAATAAACTCTATTTTAATGAAAGCTTCCTAGTGGGTCAGTTGGATGATTCCTGGAGTGAAACACATTATGCTCATCCTTATGGCAAAATCAAAAAAAAATTGGTGCCTGGGCTAACTTTGTAATATACCTTGGAGTTTTTGGTCTAATCCCTAACACTTGTCAGAATAAAATTCAATTTTCTATTTGTCTGTTATCGACACAACAGATTTAAACCCCTATGAAAAGTGTGTACTCCTTCTTTTGCCTCTCATTCATAGTGAGAGGATTTGAGTATAGGGATAAGGGTGTTTTGCCGCGAATATATAGAGTATTTGTGAGACCACATCTGGAGTATTGTGTGCAGTTATGGTATCCTTATCTGAGGAAGGATGTCCTTGCTATAGAGGGAGCACAGCAAAGGTTTACCAGGCTGATTCCTGGGATGGCAGGTCTGTCATATGAGAAGAGAATAAGTCAGTTAGGATTATATTCACTGGAGTTTAGAAGAGTGAGAGGGGATTTCATAGAAGCTTATAAAATTCTAAGGGTAGATTCAGAAAGAATGTTCCCGATGGTGGGGAAGTCCAGAACTAGGGGTCATAGTTTGAGGATAAGGGGCCAACCTTTTAGCACCAAGGTGAGGAGATATTTTTTCACCCAGAATGTGGTGAATGTGTGGGATTCACTACCTCCGAATGTAGCTGAGGCCAAAACACTGTTTGATTTGAAGAAGAAATTAGATATAGCTCTTGGGGCTAAAGCGATCAAGGGATATGGGGTAAGCGGGGGGAATCAGGATATTGAATTTGATGATCAGATATGATCAAAATGAATGGTGGAGCAGGCACGATGGGCTGAATGGCCTACTCCTGCTTCTAGTTTCTACGTTTCTTTACTCCTGATTTTAATGTCAACTAACAACATAGAAAATGTAGAAGTCAATTCTGTATCTAGTTCACTTTTGTAAGTGTAACATAAGGGTTGAAATACTAACATCTCTGGTAATTCCCTCAAAGAGGTCCATATCTTCTAAATGTTTGCTTCCAGTCTGTTAAATTATTTCAATATGCTTAACCCTACAGCCTATTTCTTGAGGTGTCATGGAGTTTTAGATGTATACAGCACAGAAAAAGGCCCTTCAGCCCATCACATCTGTGTCAGTCAAAGACAAGCCACCTAACTATTGTAATCCCATTTCCCAGCACTTGGTTCATAGCCTTGCTAATTACATTGATACTTGCTAATTGTAATGATTCTGCTGAATTCCATAGAACAATTTACATTGGCAAAAAAGGGCAACATGGTGGCACAGGGGTTAGCACTGTTGTTGCACAGCACCAGGGACCAGGGTTCAATTCTGGCTTTGGGTCACTGTCTGTGTGGAGTTCGCTTTTTGTTTTTTTTTGTTTTCTCCCCGTGTTTGTGTGGATTACCTCCCATAGTCCAAAGATATGTGGGTTAGGTGGAATGGCCATGCTAAATTGACACTAGTGTCTTGGGGATTAACAGGGTAAATATGTGGGGTTATGGGAATAGGGCCTGGGTGGGATTGTGGTCAATGCAGACTCGATGGGCAGAATGGCCTCCTTTTCCACTGTGGGAATTTTATGAAGAGTTAATCTCAACAAACTGATCAAACATGGACAGGAAATCATAACGGCTCAGAAAGAAACTCTTTGGCTGAGTCAATAGAAGACATCTTGGGAATATTCTACAAACTAACAGCCGATCATGCACCCAACTAGCCAATCCACATCTGGAAGAAAATTGTGCATGACCTGTTGGGGATTTTCACAGTAACTTCATTGCAGTGTTAATGTAAGTCTACTTGTGATTAATAAATAAACTTTAAACTTTAACTTTTCAAAACTGAGGGATGACCTGATAGAAGTCTGCAAAATTATAAGGGGCATGGACAGAATTGGATAGTGAGAAGCTTTTTGCCAGCGTTGAAGAATCAGTTACTAGGGGGCATAGGTTTAAAGCGTGAAGGGCAAGATTTAAAGGAGATATATGAGGCAAGTTTTTCACCCAGAGGGTGTGGGTGTCTGGAACTCGCTGCCGGGGGAGATAGTGGAAGCAGATACGATAGTGACTTTTAAGGGGCGGCTTGATAAATACGTGAATAGGATGGGAATGGAGGGGTATGGTCCCCAGAAGGCTGGGAGGTTTTAGTTCAGTTAGACAGCATGCTCGGTGCGGGCTTGGAGGGCTGAAGAGCCTGTTTCTGTGCGGTAACTTTCTTTGACATGCAAATACTTTGTTGGTTTCTTTCCTGTGGAACCTTGATTCCTTTATGATTTTTAAAGGAATATATGTTGAAATTCTAGCCTACATATCATCTCACCCTGGATACTGATTAGTCATCAGTCTCTTTAAACTATAAAGCAAAACTTCTGCTCAAATTACAGAATCCTTTGGGATATTAAGTAGGCTACTAAAATTGAATGGGAAATTGACATTTTCTTCCCTGGTGTAAGTATCTGAAAAATAATTTCACTCTCTTTTCATGTTTAATTTCACCATCACTTTTATCCTTCAAATGTTTATCTCCTGCCTTCATCAGGTTGTTGCTATGGCGATTCTGGATTAGTTTTATTTTCACTCTTCCAAAGTGTTTTCTGTAAACTTTCTCCAGATGGTCTTGCTTTCTTATTTCCATTTTAATTTCACTATTCATTCATCTGAAGAGTTGCATGGTTAAATTGCCCTTATTTTGTATAAATATCAGCTTTCCCCTAATGTTGCTGACAATGCAATGAGAGATGTGCAATTGAATAGAAGTTGTTTTTGCTTTTAAACACCAAATTTCTATTCAGCAGTTTTTGTAAATCTAATGATTGTGGGTTTGATTTGCAGCTGCATTCTCCGTAAGTAGTGAGTCCGTTTTTCAATTGTAAACATATTAACACGTGTGTTCGTGATATGGGCTTCACTGGAATGACCAGCACTTATTGCCCATCGCTGAGTGTCAATGAGAAGGTGGAGGGAGGTGAGTTGCCTTCTTGAACTGCTGCAGTCCATATAGTGTATTGTTAGGGAGGGAGATGCAACATTTTGGCACAATTATTAAGTTTATTTATTAGTGTTACAAGTAGGCTTACATTAACACTTTGTGAATGGAAAATCATGTCTCACAAATTTGATTGAGTTTTTTGAAAGGGTAACCAAGAAGGTAGATGAGGGCAGTGCGGTTGATGTTGTCCACATGGATTTTAGCAAGGCCTTTGACAAGGTACCGCACGGTAGGTTGTTGCATAAGGTTAAAGCTCTTGGGATTCAGGATAAGATAACTAAATGGATGCAAAATTGTCTTGATGGCAGAAGCCAGAGGGTGGTTGTAGAGGTTGTTTTTCAAACTGGAAGCCTGCGACCAGCGGTGTGCCTCACAGATTGGTGCTGGGTTTGCTGTTGTTTGTCACTTACATTAATGATTTGGATGAGAATATAGGAGGTACGGTTAGCAAGTTTGCAGATGACACCAAGACTGTTGGCATAGTGGACAGGGAAGAAAATTATCTCGGATTGCAATGGGATCTTGATCAATTGGGTCAGTGGGCTGACAAATGGCAGATGGAGTTTAATTTAGATAATGCGAGGTGACGCATTTTGGTAGATTGAACCAGAGCAGGATTTACTCAGTTAATGGTAGGGCGTTGGGGAGAGTTACAGAACAAAGAGATCTAGGGGTACAGGTTCATAGCTCCTTGAAAGTGGAGTCACAGGTGGACAGAGTGATGAAGAGGGCATTCAGCAAGCTTGGCGTCATTGGTCAAAACATTGAATAGAGGAGTTGGGACGTCTTGTTGAAGTTGTACAAGACATTGGTAAGGCCACGCTTGGAATACTGTGTATACTTCTGGTCACCCTATTGTAGAAAGGATATTAGTAAACTAGAAAAAATGCAGAAAATGTTTACGAGGATGCTATTGGGATTTGATGGTTTGAGTTATCAGGAGAAGCTGAATAGACTGGGACTTTTCTCTGGAGTGTAGGAGGCTTAGGGATGATCTTATAGAGGTCTATAAAATAAGGACATAGACAAGGTAGATAGTCAATATCTTTTCCCAAAGGTAGGGGAGTCTAAAACTAGAGGGCATAGGTTTAAGGTGAGAGGGGAGAGATACAAAAGTATCCAGAAGGGCAATTTTTCCACACAGAGGGTGGTGAGTGTCTGGAACAAGCTGCCAGAGGTGGTAGTAGAGGTGGGTACAATTTTGTCTTTTAAAAAGCATTTAGACAATTACATGGTTAAGATGAGTATAGAGGGATATGGGCCAAATGCAGGCAATTGGGACTAGCTTCGGGGTTTGAAAAAAAGGGCAGCGGGGACAAGTTGGGCTGAAGGGCCTGTTTCCATGCTGTAAACCTCTATGACTATATGACTCAAACACTGCAATGAAGTTACTGTGAAAATCCCCTAGTCGCCACACTCCGGTGCCTGTTTGGGTAAAGTGAAGGAGAATTTAGCATGGTCAATGCACCGAACCAGCACCATTTTTGGACTGTGGGAGGAAACCGGAGCATCCAGAGGAAACTCATGCAGACACAGGGAGAACATGCAGACACTGCACAGAAAGTGACCCAAGCCAGGAATCGAACTGGTTGCCTGGTGCTGTGAGGCAGCAATGTTCACCACTGTGCCCCCCAGTGATATAAAGAAGTGGTAACATATTTCCCACGTGTCTGCTCCCCTTGTTTTTCCAGGTGTGGAGATCACAAGGTTTGCTGATTAGGTGCTACACTGCATTTTGTGGGTGGTACACTCTTGTTGCATCATTGTTGGAGGGAGTGAATGTTTAAAATGGTGGATGGGATGCCAATCTTTGTCTTGGATTGTGTTGAGCTTTTTGAGTTTGGGGCTACATTTACCCAGGCAAGTGGAGAGTATTCTATTGCACTCCTGACTTCAGCCTCGTAGATGGTGGACAGGGATTGGGGAATCAGGGGGTGAGTTACTCACTGCAGAATTCCCAGCCTCTGACCTGCTAGAGTAGGTGCAGTATTTGTGATTTTTTTTTTGTTATTCTTCCATGAGATGTGGACATCACTGTCATGGCCAGCATTTATTGTCCATTCTGAAATGCCTTTTAGAAGGTGGTGTGATTCCTTCTTGAACTGCTGGAGCCTCTGTGGGTGCATACATACACCCACACTGCTGTTAGGAAGGGAGATCCGGGATTTTGATCCAGTCATAGTGAAGGAATGGTGATTTGGTTCCAAGCCCTCCTATGTGCCTGCTGCCCTTTCCCTTCCAGGTGTTGACGGTTGTGGGTTTGAAAATGCTCTTGAAGGAACATTGGTGATTAGAGACAAAATGAATTGTCACTGTGGGTTAAACAAGGAAAGCTAGCATGGATTTCTTCAGAGAAAATCATGTTTAATTACTCTGCTGAAGTTTTTTTGAAGAGATAACATTTGATGAAGGTTGATTAAGCTAATGCTGTTGATGTGGTGTACATGGGTTTCCAAAAGGCATTTGATACAATGCCGCACAGCAGACTTGTGAGAAAAATTATAGCCCGTGGAATAAAAGGGACAGTAACAACATGGACTTGGAACTGGCTGAGTGACAGGGAACAAAGAATAGTGGTTAATGGATGTTATTTGGACTGGAGGAGATTTGCAGTGGAGTTCCCCAGAGATCAGTGTTGGGACCTTTGCTTTTTCTGATATATCAAAGACTTTGACCAGGGACAATTTCAAAGTTTGCAGATTTTACAAAACTCAGAAGCATTGCGATCAGTGAAGACAACAGTGTAGAACTTCAATAGGACATAACCATGTTTTTAGAATGGGTGGGCAGATGATAGATGGAGTTCAATGAAGAGAAATGTGAAGTGATTCACTTTGCTAGGAAGAAGCTGGTATGACAATATCAAATGAAGAGTAGAATTGTAAAGGGGGTGCAGGAGCTGAGGAACCTGGGTGTATAGAAAATAGAACATAGAACAGTACAGGCCCTTCAACCCTCAATGTTGTGCCGAGCTATGTCCAAACCCAAGATTAAGCTATCCCACTCCCTATCATTCTGGAGTGCTCCATCTGCCTATCCAATAACCGCTTGAAAGTTCCTAAAATGTCCGACTCCACTATCACAGCAGGCAGTGTATTCCACTCTCTGAGTAAAGAACCTACCTCGGACATCCCTCCTATATCTCCTACATGAACCTTATAGTTATGCCTCTTAGTAACAGCTGCATAGTCTCTGCATTTCACTCTATCTATCCCCCTCATCATCTTCTAAACCTCTATCTGCATAAATTATGTATATCTGCATAAATTATTGATGGTGGCAGGACAGGTGGAGAGAACAGTTAGTAATAGGTTTTATTAATATTTACACAGAGTCTAAGTGCAAGGAAGTAATGCTGAACTTATATAAGACACTAGTTTGGTCTCAGCTGGAATATTATGTCCAGTTCTGTGTGCTGCAGTCAAGGAAAGATGTGAAGGCATTGAAGAGAGTGCGGGAAACATTCACAGGGGAAGTTCCAGGGGTGAGGAACTTCAGTTATAAAGATGGAATGGAGCAGTTAGGACTGATTTTCTTAGAGAAGACTGAGAGGAGATTTGATAGAGACGTCATGAGGAGTCTTGGCAGAGTTAATAGGGGTAATTTGTTCTTACTTGTGAGAGGATCAAAAATGAAAGAGTATAGATTTAGAGTAATTGGCAAAAGAAGCAAAAGAGATACGAGGATGAACTTTTTCACACAGCGAATGGTTAGGTTTGGAATGCACAGCTTGAGAGTGTGGTGGAGGCAGGTTCAGTTACCGAATTCAAAATTCTGAAAAGAAATCATTATTTTTTATTAATTCATGGGATGTGAATTGAGTAGGTCAGTACTTATTACCCATCCCTAATTGCCCTTGTTCAGACGACATTTAAGAGTCAACCAAATTGCATGGGACTGAAGTCAAATGTAGATGCTGGATGGTTTTGAGGAGTCAGGAGGTGAGTTACTCCCTTGGAATTCCCAGCTTCTGACTTGTGCTTATAGCTACGGTATTTATATGGCTAGTCCAGTTCAGTCTCTGGTCAATGATAATGCCCAGGATGTTGACAGTGGGGGAACTCAGTGATGGTAATGCCATTGAAGGCCAAATGGGGATGGTTAGATTGTCATCAGGGCCCTTTGCTGTATCCAGTGCCTTCAACAGCTTCTTGATATAACAAGGAGTGAATTATACTGATTGAAGTCTGACATCTGGAGACTGCAGGAGAAGGTTAAGATGTTTCATTCTCTTGGTATTTTTGACGTGTATTGTTTACAACTTGTCAGGCTTGTCTACTACTGATGGTCCACAAAAGCTTCCTGAATACCCAGCTGGGAGCTGCTGGATGTGTTCTCAGTCTATCTCATTCAGCACAATGATAATATCCACAATATAATGGAGGTGTCCTCCTTGTGAAGAGGGGACCTCGTTCCCAGAAGCACTGGTCACTCCTATGGATATCATCATGCTGTGTCTGTGACTGGTAGTATGGGGAGGATGAAGCCAAGTAGGTTTATCCCTTGTGTTGCTTCTCAGAGTGGCATAAATATTAGCACAATTGTAATGTCACTAGGTTAGCAAGCTAGACTTCCAGGCCTATGCGCTGCGAACGTAGATTCAAATCCCACCAAGCAGATGGTGGAATTTAAATTCAATTGATAAATCTAAGTTGAAAGCTATCTCTGCAGTGGTGATGATGAAACTATCATTGTTGTGAAAACCCATTTGTTTCAGTAATGCTATTAAGGGAAGGAAATCTGCCACTCTTACCTGGTCTGGCCTACATGTGACCCACATCAATATGGTTGTCCCTTAATAGTTCTCTGCAAGCTGCTTGGGTAGAGGGCAACCCTGGGTGGGCCTTGCTGGTGGCCTGGCTGGTGATGCCAACATCATATGGAAGAGTGGAAAAAAAAGCCCAGTCCGGCAGATACATTTTTCAGAACTTGATCAGTTTGATTAGTGGTGGTGTGGCCATGTCACTCTTGGTGATGGACATCGGATTTCTCCATCCTGAATAATTGTTTCAGGATATAAAATAGACCTGTAATAATTGTTTCAATGTATTTTTAAAATTGAAACTAATATTATTTATGGATTAGCATTCAAAATAATGTCGTACATCTGCCAGGATTTACAATCCAATCGTAACTAAGTAGGTTTCCATTCACTCGGTCGCTTTTTGTTGTAATATACTGTTGCTGTGCCTGCCACACAGTTTGTTATAACCCTTACACGCCGGACAAAGAATTGCGAGTAGACTTCTTGTTAGTGAAGTAATATTTATTCACCCACCCGATCAACAATGAGTTATCTTACAGAATACCAAAGTTCAAGTCCAATACTAAACCTTGACTTAACGTTTGCGTGACTGGCAAGTACCCAGGCAGATGTTGGCCTTTATCCGTTTGTTGGTCTCTGTAGTCTGCTGCATAGTCCGATCCTTCAGTCTGGTCCGATACTCTGTCTCTGGTCTTCCTTTCTCCTTGGGTGGGGTGGCCCTGCTTGTGCTGGCCATTGGTGGTGATGGTCACCGTTGTTGTCATTCATTCATAGGGAGAGAGAGAGAGAACTCTCCACTCACCTGACGAAGGGTCAGAGGCCCGAAAGCTAATGGCTCGTGCTACCAAATAAACCTGTTGGACTTTAACCTGGTGTTGTGAGAATTCTTACTGTGCGAACCTCAATGGCCATGTGTGGCCAATCAGGCCATCTAAAATGGTGATTTGTAAAGCACTCTGGGACAATTGAGCAAGAACTAAACCGACAGGCTGCAGTTTAAAGACAGAAACTAAGAGGCTGCAACCCTGATGAGTGAATAAACAGGATATGGGTCATCTCCAGGGCGAAAGGGACTTTCTGGTCACTCTGGGTTGTGTACCAGACATAGGGGCACCGTGAATCCTGTGACCTATGTGCCTCCAGCACCTACAGACATGGGGACACACCCAGAGATCGGCTTGGTAGCACCTGATTGAACTCTTATTGATCAGGGTGATCAAGTCCTGATCGATTGATTAGCAATGGCCAAAAGGGGCGTGAAACCCAACGGGGTATAAAGGGTGCTGCGCAACCAGGAATCTCTCTCTCTCTCTGACCCCACGAAAGAGCTACAACAACGGTGACCACCGCCAGCGAAGACCAACACGAGGAGAGCCACCACACCCGAGAAGGAAGGAAGGAAGACCAGAGCCAGAGTGCCAGACCAGACCTAGGGACCAGACTACGCAGACGACTACTGAGACCAGCGCACAGATAAAGGCCAATATCTGCTTGGGTACTTGCTGGTCACGTAAAGTTGTCAAGGTCTCGTATTGGACTTGAACTTTAGTATTTTCCTGTAAGATAACTTATTATTGGTCGGGTGCGTGATTATTGATTGTGTGGGTTTAAATAAATATTGGTTATACTAATAAGACGTCTACTCGTAGTTATTTGTTCACCGTATAAGGGTTAAACAGACTGTGCAGCAGGCAACATTGGCATCCCTGGGTGGGCTCGATAAGGAGTAACTTTGTTGCTCTGATATCGAACCCTGCAGAATCTATATTGACCGGTTATTTAAAACTCAGAACCAACAGGGTGTAAACTCCTTATTGGACAAATAACCGCTTTCAGGAAATTGTTTATTGTGCATATATTGTTACTAACAAGGAGGATAGGGTTAACTCTGTAGGTTTGTGTTAGAACCCAGAGGGATTAGGACTGGAACATAGCCCAAAGACATACCCGCAGTCCGATCAACTCCCTAACCCTTGTCTTTGAATATAGAATGGCAGGAAACAGTACAGAGACAGAGGTGTCCCATACGGGAAAAAAAGAATCAGGGAATATATAGAAGAAAGGGCAGCCCCTATGAACAGAACCTTGTGCCAATACTGAGATGGGACCGGGATCCCTAGAGCAGAAGTATTGGGATGATCTAAGGAAAGTTCAGTTTAAAGTTAATGTTCAATTAGAGTTAAAGTTCAGTGAAGAGTTAATGAGTTGCAACTGTTGGTGTTTGAGTTGGCACTAGAAGTGTTAAATAAATAGTTGAATTATTGCTTTTGTTTGTCTCATTAAACTGGAATGCTCGGAAAGTGTTTAAATTAAAGACATATAACAGAATGGCACCCCAGACGGTACTCAATAAGAGGCAAGTACTGTTACCCCAAGATTGAGCCTTTTATTTGTTAAGTGGTTTCTTAAGTGATCCAGGCATTTCATTTAATGCAACAAAATAATGACAGAACTAGTTTAAATAGGGGAGGTGATAATGCTATAGCCGGCTGTGAGTGGGAATTAAAGACCTATCTTTCAGTAGTATTTTGGGGGTGGACTGATTCACATTCCTGATATGCCAGGCATAGGGGGAGTAGGAATCATTTTTCTTTATTCATGTGAGCATTATTCCTGGGCTAAGCGCCTATCTTCCTTCCTGAGTTAATCTAGAAGTGAAATTCTGAAGTAAGGCTAGTCAAGGAGAAGGGTGAACTCTATTGTCGACCATGAGGCAAGGCTCAAACCTAACGCTGGAGTAGAGAGGGGGTGTTCATCATCCCCTTGATACCAACAGACTTAGAAGGACTGATTGGTGAATTAGCAGGCATTGTACCCTTTCAGTCACTTCTTGTTCCCCTGGGACTACGCCTAGAGAAATGGGTAGAATACTATAGTGAGTTTTTGGATCTGGGATCCATGAGTCAGAGATATTTTAATGAGAGAAACTGAGATAAAGGAAAACGTTTGCTGAAACTGAGTAAAGCTATTGTGATTATTAGTTTAGAAGAGTTACAGATGAGAAGTCAGAGAAAATGAAGTTAAAAGATGAGTTTGAAATTATGAGAGAATTAGTCGAGAAGTTAAGAGAAGAAAATAAGTAATTTTGTGGACAAATAGATAAGCAGGAACAAAACAATGAGGTAAATATATTGAATATGAGTCAGTTTAGAGTATATCAAGTTAGTGAAAAGAATCAAAGTTCTGATTACTCCAAGTTCCATCAGGAGATTAATCAATTAAAATCTCAGTTGTCAATGCAGATAAGGATGTTGTCTGTGTTTGGAACAGTTGAGTCTGAGGGAGATAGTGCTTATGGATTGGGTTGTGGATTGTGTCTGGAAAAGAATGCTCATTTTGCATGTGGCATTGACTGGGGACTCCTACCTCCTTTTCCTGAGGCACCTGATCCCTCAGTAAGTTTAGAATTTGCCCCTGGTCTAATGAATTCTGTGACTATTAGTTGCAAGGAAGGCATGGAATTATCAAGAGATGTTGATGATTGGAAGGGAATGAATGTTTTAAACAATCTCAGCACCGTATCTGGTTCTGAATGCAGACTTAACCATCCCCATCAATGGATAGTCCTGTGTTATTAGAAAATGTTATGTCCATGAACCCCATTAAAACAGACCCTCACTAACATCACAAAGAACCCCAAGTTGTCCTTTGTTTTTTCTTCAAAGGAGAGAGTGTGCAGTGTGTGTTATAGAATTTTGAGAGAAAGGAACTATGTTCTTACTAGGGAAACATTATAAATTAATTGGCGAGATGGAAAATTGATTAGAGAAAATCTAAGGTTCAGCTAATAATTTGAGTAGTTTTGTATTTCAGTGTGTTTGTGTGGTCTGGTTGCTTGTTAAGTGTAGATGATTGTTATTGCATTAGATTGAGAGCAGGAGTTGTTAAAGCCTGTTTGTTCTTGTGGAGTATTTATTGCAGGCAATAAATGCAATGCTTTACACTTTGGTTTAAACTTCAAAGGGGCTGAGGAAGTGTTAAAACTGTTAAAATTTAAGTATAAGATTTCTTGAATTTATTTCTGTTTTTGAGTTTAATTACAGTTTGGAAGAAAAAAGAATGAAGACGACTGTCTTAATCTATTTTCTTTAATTTCTTTCAATGTTTTATTTTCGTCCCAGTTTAGAATGTTGGATTTCAATAAAGGATAATATGGAATGCATGTTGGAAGCTTCCATGTGTGTCTGTGTGTGTTTAATAAAGTGGATGGGATGTTTATGTTTTTGTTGTTGTTTGCTTTAGTGTTTTAATGTTCTTCCCCTAGTTGTGATTTTATAACAGTTGGTTTGATATAGAGTTTAAATGAAAACTGGAAAGTAAATTGAAATTTCAAAATCAAGGTATATAAATTGAAGTTTGAAATAACCAGTTTGAATTTTGAATAATCCTGTGTTCAAATTTTGTTAGGAAAGGATTTAAACCTTGGAAGAGACCATGTTCTCTTCCCTTTGTCTTGAAGAAGTAGTTTGAGACTAAGTTAATTCATTTGGCTCATAGCCAAAAGTATTCTTGTGTTTTGATTTAAGTAGATGTTTCAAGCCCAAGACTTCAGGATTGTTTATCACAACCTAGTGATAATTGAAGAGTTTGGCTCATTCAGATTTTCTCATTGTTAACTTTTGAATTAAAATGATTAGATACGCTTAAGTGTTACAGTTTCTGGCATTTAAATTATAGAATAAATTGAGTGCACAAAATAACCAACTTATAAATGGGAAGTTGCCTGAATTCTAAAATGACAAAGGATAATGGAAATAAAGTCTGTATGGGTTTTATGTTTTAGAGAGGGATGTACTGAAACATGCTCTCAGTTTATGATGTGACTGTTTGAATGCGAGATAATGTTACAAAGTAATAGCTATTTGTTTTGTGACTTTCCTATACTGAGTAAATGTTACCTGTGGTAATCCTCGTGTTCACATGTAAAGTTTGTTCGCTTCAATGTATGTAAATGCTAATATGTTGGGAGTTAATTTTTCTGAAAAGTTCAGGGCTCTGGAGAGTGCCGATGACTTTACAACAGATGACGGGATTTTTCTGAGTACTTAGTTATTTGCGGTTACAGGAGTTAAAATGCTTAAAAGAGGAACAAATAAACCATTTTGTGCAAATCATGTTATTCTTAAATAAAATTGGTAAAGCAGACAGAATGATGGAGAAGTTCCCTCTAGAATTTGTAAAACTGGTAGAAAATCATTTGAATTACTTCTAACTTATACTTTGATTACATTGTCCTAATTGGGTCATAAAAGAATATAGTGTGTGCCTGCTGGAAGGGGATCGATTTTGGGCTGTGACGGTGGAAGTTTAAATCTAAAGTGGTAACTGTGACAGAAGTGTTTATTGTGCAAATTTGGATCATTTTTAAATGACAAATACTTTGGAGAGTTAAACCTACCTCTACAGCACTCCTGGGTGCATGAGCCTTCAAAATCCAAATTTAAATGTTATTTCCCTTTTGCATCTTTTGATTTATTATTGTCCTGTGCATAACTCTGACCTAAAATGGTGTTTAGAATATGTGATTGCTTGTATTTGTGGGTAACTAGCTTATTGTGATAATGGGGTTTAGAACATGTGGTTGTTTGTATTTGTAAAGTGTTGTTGTCTGTAACTGCTGGAATATGTTCAAAGAATGTATTATTACTGTGCATGCCAATGCCTGGGCCTTACTTGACTGTTGGGTGACTGGGGAATTCCTGACAGATACTGATCCTGAGTTTGTGATCCATCACGCTTAGCGTTCAGGATCAAAGGGGGGACTGTGGCCAAGCAGGCCACCTAAAATGGTGATTTGTAAAGCACTCTGGGACAATTGGGCAAGAACTAAAATGACAAGCTGCAGCTTAAAGACAAAGACAAATAGGCTGCAACCCTGATGAGTGAATAGATAGGATATGGGTCATCTCCAGGATGAAAGGGACTTTCTGGTCACACTGGGTTGTGCATCAGTCATAAGGGCACTGTGAATTCTTATTTAGGAGGGAGGTATGTGACTATGTGCTTCCAGCACCTACAGACATGGCCGTTGGGGACACACCCAGAGATCGGCGATGCAGCACCTGATTGGACACTTATCAATCAGGGGGTCAAGTCTTGATCGATTGATTGGCAGTGGCCAAAAGGGGCGTGAAACCCAATGGGGTATAAAGGGTGCTGCACAACCAGGAATCTCTCTCTCTCTGTGACATGAACGAGCTACAACAACGGTGACCATCGCCAGTGATGACCAGCATGAGTACAGCCACCACACCCGAGAAGGAAGGAAGACCAGAGCCAGGGTGCCGGACCAGACCAAGGGTCCAGACTACGCAGACGACTACCAAGATCAGCGCACAGATAAAGGCCAATATCTGCTTGGGTAGTTGCCGGTTACACAAAGTTAAGTCAAAGTCTCGTATTGGACTTGAACTTTAGTATTTTCCTGTTAGATAACTTATTGTTGGTTGGGTGGGTGATATTGGTTGTACTAATAATAGTTATTTGTCCACTGTATAAGGGTTAAAACAGACTGTGTGGCAGGCAACACAATGCCTATAGGTCCTGGAGGCATATAGGTCACGTACCTCCCTCCCAGAAAAGGGGTTAAGGTGCCCCTGCTTCTGGCAAACAACCCAGTTTGATCAGAAAGTGTCCTTTGCCTTGGAGATGGTCTATATCCTGTGTATTCCAGCTCCTGCAGCTGCAGCCTGTTTATCTCCATTCAATATCTTTTGATGTCGCAGCCTGTCTGTTTCAGCGCTTGTCCAATTATCCCAGCATGCTCTGTAAATCACCATCTTAGCTGGCCCGCTTGGCCATATTCCCTCCTCTTGATCCTGAATCAAGCCTGACTGCCCCGGAATCGGGGCTGGCATGCTGGTAAAATTCCGGCCTATGTCTTGTTGTGTCAAATCACAAATAGCTGGAGTACAAAAAAAATTCATCTTGCTTGGCGTGCCCTGGGTGTTGATCCCAACGATGAATCCGATGAGGTTGATACTAAGTTGCATCTTCATCCTTGTCCTTAGGAGATCAGCATCATTCCTGTTGTTATTGTGTCTAATATCTTATGCGTACATATAAATTTGTTTAAATTATACATGATCCCCCACTTTTTATTTTCTGAAGCTGCATTTTATTCAGATAAATCCACTGGCAAAAGATTTGACTCCCAAGTGGCAACCTTCTGTTGAAAGCACCATGCCAGCTGATGAAAGTACAACAAATGACATTTGATTTTTAAAAATCAGTATACAGTTTTCAAGAAATGAGTTTTAAACAAAAGACCATCAGTTTGTTTTCAAAGAGTCTTGCAATAAGTTACATGAAGAGGCTGCCGTGTAGGGAAATCTTTCATTACTTTTCAGCGGCAAGGAAAATGACTCAAAAGTAACTGGGTACCTTGCTGGCAATACTCAACTTACAGTCTCAATCCCTGGACAGACGTTCCATGCCAATGTTCCAAGTGAAGACATTAAAATTCATTAAAAGCCCAGTTTTTGAAAGAAATGTTCAATCCTCATAACGAATTAACCGAGTCAACAACTGGATAACAAGATTTATCACGGTGAAAATAGTTTTCTAGCATTTGAACATAACAGGCCAATCGAATTTCATCAGATACTGCTTTCCGCGGTTCCAGGAGCCATTTTGGGAACAAGGTGGGAAGTTGATCCTGAATCTGGTAGAAATACAAAGAACAAAGAACAACACAGCACGGGAAACAGGCCCTTCGGCCCAACGAGCCCGCGCCACCATCTTAACAATGTGTTTTTCCTCCTCCACCCTTGACCTATGTCTCTGCTTATGGTACCCCCATTGGAAACCAGATTAAGGGGAGAATAATTTAGGGACAATTTGTTAACACCAATCAGCCTAAGAGCACATCTTTGGGGTGTGGGAGGAAACCGGAGCACCCGGAGGAAACCCATGCAAGCACGGGGAGAATGCGCAAACTCCCTCAGACACTTGGGACACTGCATGAACGGCCTCTGTAACCACCATCACCACTGCAGTGTGACATGGTGGATAGCCAATAACATGGCAGAAAGATAATCATAGGTATAACATGGAGAACTCTCTTTGATCTTGCTGCCTGCCTTGACATTCTGGTCAGACCACAGAGTCACAGCATCGGAGAGTACTGAAATCGCAGTGCAGTGACTGCACAGAAAAGCTTCGAAAGAACATGTCGGCATGGTGAGCTGGTAGACTGATCCCCCGTGATGGGATTGTAGCATGTAACCTGTCAGATCAGAGAGTGGGACAGGAACTTGAGTGGACCAGCACCAGGTTAGAAAGGCAGGTGACCAGGATATGAGCTGGATTGATAGCGAACGAGTGAGGGTCAGTCAAAATGAAAAAATATCAAACAAAACCATCATCAGATTTGGACCCAAGAAGGTTCCCAACAGAAGAAAACAGTTCAGACCAGTATTATTACTTCTCTGTTTTCTCTGGTGTTCCAGATTAAGGCACACAACACCAGCTCACACCAGCATTCTTATTTCCCCGATGTTACTGTTTTTTTCCTAATTGCCATTATACTGGGTGGGTGAGGAGTCGCTGAATAATAATTCAAACAAAACAAGGAGAAAAGCTAAAAGGGGATTCCTGAAATGTCTAAAACTTCCCCAGTATGAACTGAGATGTATCTGAATTAGTATCAGAAGTCAGAATGTCTAAATAACTCGCAAAGTCTGGGCCAGAACTTTACTTATTTCCAGGCGCGTGTCCTGTCATCATTGTGATATTTTGGTTGGTGGGCATGTGCTGGATTCGCCACTGCATCCACTGACAACTAATCAGCCAGTTAAGGCAATTAAAAGGACAACTGGCTGGAAATTTATGTTGCCTGGAAATGGAATGTGAGCAAGGTAAGACAGATCTCAGAGAGTCAGGGCTCTCAGAGAATGGTCAGAGTTCAGTAGGCAGATGAGAGACTGAGGGAGTGTTTTAGAGGGCAGGAGTTGGGGCATCTCTCATAAGAAGTTCAAATCCATTACGTCCCCACGCAGTGGGCTCCTACCCATCCGAGGTTCAAAATCCCATTGAGCACATTCATGTCCATAGCACTGACTACATCATCACCTTCTTTACCAAGTACCCGATTAGTCAACCATTGTGTCAAGCATAACTCTTGTGCACACTTTAATTGCTGTTTTCAGTTTATCTGGTGTGCCAGTTCAGGATAGGTGTGAGAAGTGGAATATCAATCACACAACTTCTTCTCATTTTCCTAAATCTAACAGTGTAGCTGAATGAATGATTCACAAGGTTAAACCCTTTAATACTGAACTGTAGACAGACCAAGCTTGATCTACACATTGCAATGTTACTTCTGAAAGTGACACCATGAATTGCAACTATTCCAACACTGGCAGAACTTATGTAAGAAGTCTCACAATACCAGATTAAAGTCCAACGGGTTTATTTGGTAGCACTAACTTTTGGAGTCTCAGGCTGCTTCATCAGGTAAGTGGGAGTTCTGTTCACAAACAGGGCATATAAAGACACAAACTCAATCTACAAGATAAAGGTTGGAATGTGAGTCTTTATAGGTAATTAAGTCTTAAAGGTACAGGCAATGTGAGTGGAGAGAGCATTAAGCACAGGTTAAAGAGATGTGTATTGTCTCCAGCCAGGACAGTTAGTGAGATGTTGAAAGCCCAGGCAAGTTGTGAGGGTTATAGAGAGTGACATGAACCCAAGATCCCGGTTGAGGCCGTCCTCATGTATGTGGAACTTGGCTATCAGTTTCTGCTCCGTGATTGTGTGTTCTGAAGGCCACCTTGGAAAACGCTTACCCGAACACCAAAAGTTGGATGCCCGTGACAGCTGAAGTGTTCCCCGACTGGAAGGGAACACTCCTGCCTGGTAATTGTCGAGCGGCGTCCATTTATTCATTGTCATAGCGTCTGCATGGTCTCCCCAATGTACCATGCCTCGGGGCATCCTTTCCTACAGCGTATCAAGTAGACAACGTTGGCCAAATTGCCACAGTGTGTACTGTGTACCTGGTGGATGGTGTTCTCACATGAGATGATGTCATCCATGTCGATGGTCTGACATGTCTTACAGAGGTTGCTGTGGCAGGGTAGTGTGGTGTCGTGGTCACTGTTCTCCTGAAGACTGGGTAGTTTGCTGTGGACAATGATCTGTTTGAGGTTGTGAAGTTGTTTGAAGGCAAGAAGTGGGGGTGTGGGGATGGCCTTGGTGAGATGGTCATTGAGTTTTTATATGCCCTGTTTGAGAACACAAATCCTCACTGACCTGATGAAGCAGCCTGAGACTCTGAAAGCTAGTGCTGCCAAGTAAACCTGTTGGACTTTAACCTGGTGTTGTGAGACTTCTTACTGTGCTTACCCCAGTCCAATGCTGGCATCTCCACATCAGAGCTCATGTCTGGCAGACCCATGTGTACCAGTTGCTCTTATCCATTCTACTCTCTCAGAAACCAGAGAGAAACTTGTAAAACTGTGGGAGACGATGACAAGCCTGCATGGTTAAAGTACAGGATTGTTAACAGCAATTGGCAACAAGCTTGGATCCAGGAGTCTACAAAAGGTACGTGACAACCAGCCGAGGTGATAAGGATTTGTTCAGACCCAAAACCCAATGAAGTCATTACACACAAAGGCGCAACAGAGAGGTGCAGACAAAGTCTTATCATACCTACTGCATCTTCTCAATCACCATGCAGCCCAATTGTATTGAGGACAAGATCTTGATTGAAACCAGAAACAACATCTGGCAACATCTGAGGACGGCACGGTAGCACAGTGGTCGGCACTGCTGCTTCACAGCTCCAGGGACCTGGGTTCAATTCCCGGCTCGGGTCACTGTCTGTGCGGAGTTTGCACATTCCCCTAGTGTCTGCATGGGTTTCCTCCCACAGTCCAAAGATGTGCGGGTTAGGTTGATTGGCCATGCTAAAATTGCCCCTTAATATCCTGAGATGTGTAGGTTCGAGGGATTAGTGGGTAAAATATGTAGGGATATGGGGGTAGGGCCTGGGTGGGATTGTGGTCAGTGCAGATTCGATGGGCCGAATGGCCTCTTTCTGTACTGTAGGGTTTCTTTCTTCCTAATGACAGCCCCTAGATCACTGTAAGTAATGAAAGACACCTCAGGACAAAGTCAGCATTATAAGATTTGGGTTTACCAACTGATTACCTTTCTGCTTTAAAGACTCGTATATTGATTAGTTCTGTACATTCACTAAACGTGAATAGGCATTGTAAATAGTTTGGGTTTGGAATGCTGTGCCTGAAAGTGTGGGAGCAACAGGTTCAAACAAAATATCCCAAAGGGCATTAGTTGAATAGAAACAATGTACAATGATACTGGGAAAGGCAGATAGAATGACACTAAGCCTTAATGCTTGTTTGGAGAGCTGGTGCAGATATGATGGACCAATGGCCACCTCCTGCACCATAACAATTGTGTGATTTTATACGTCTTTGAAAGGTGGGGGAAGTATATTTAAAAGGAAGGGGTTCTAATATGCCTTTAAGGGATATCAGTTTGCCATCACTGGAAGGGAAGTGTGTCACATCATCCAGCCTCAGTTTCACTTCAACTTATGAGTAGAAAACAGCAGACGCAGCTCGGCTGATGTCTTCAAACTTTCTATCAATGTTCTCATGTGTCTACATCAAAGAAAGAACTCATGACGTGTTTACACAATCCCTGATGAGCGATTGGTGTCTCTATAATATTAGGAAAACGTGACACTTTTCACACAATTCCTTTCTAAGTAGCAATTTGCATTGAATTGTGAAAATAAACAAAGAACCAAGGTCTGACTGCCTCTACGCACTCTTTCTTTCAGTTGACATGCTTTTTGAAGTATAATTTGAAGCTAATAGCTTTTAGTTAGAGGTTTACTGGAAAGCTTATTCAAATCGTTTTCAGAAATACACAAGGCTATATATTGTGAAGCACAGAGAAACACTTGCTCCTTGGAACTTTAGCACCAGTCCTGTCTGCTTCAGATAAAGATCATTAAGTTGAAACTTTGGGCCTGATCTTCCCACCACCTTCCGGATGTGATACTGGGATCAAATGGGGGTCTTCAGCCTGCACTTTCCTGCAATCAGACCAAAGTTATGGGAGGCAACCTTCCAATTGGCAGGAAGCGGTGGTGCCTTGGTAATGTCTCATCATCCAGAGGCACAGGTTGGGAGCACGAGTTCAAATCCCACCATCGCAGCCGGGTGGAGTTTCAATTCAATTCCTAAATTTGGAATGAAAAGCTAATATCAGTAATGGTGAGCAATTGTCATAAAAACCTATCTCGCTCACTAACGCCCTTTAAGGAAAGAAATCTGCCGTCCTTACCTAAACAGGCCTACATGTAACTCCACTCTCACTGCAACGTGGTTGACTGTTAAATGCCCTTTGAAATGACTGAGCAAGCCATTCACTGATATAGAACTGTTCCCACGTCTGAAAGGAATGAAACTGGACGGACCATCCAGCATCGACCCTGAAAAATGTCAAATCCAGCCCTGTGGGGCCTGCAAAGTCCTTCTTCCTAACATCTGGGGAGGGGACCTGTGCCGAAATTGGGAGAATTGTCTGACAGAGACAGCTTTACATGGGTGGCACGGTGGCTCAGTGGTTAGCACTACTACCTCACAGCACTAGGGACCAGGGTTTAAAGTCCAACTTGGGTCACTGTCTGTGTGGAGTTTGCATGTTCTCCCCGTGTCTGCATGGGTTTCCTCCCACAGTCGGAAAGGCGTGCTGGTTAGGGTGCATTGGCCATGCTAAATTCTCCCTCTGTGTGCCCGAACAGGTATCTGATTGAATCATACCTTACAGAGAATGCCCCAGACACCACTACCAACATTCCTGGGAATGTCTTATATCGCTGTTAGGATAGAGTCTCCAGAGGTGGTGACACAATGGTATATTGTTAGGAGGCATTGCCCTGGCTATCAGCGTTGACCCCTGACCTTCATGGCATCAGGTCAAAGATGGGCAATGAAGCCTCCTGCTGAGTTACCAACAATGAACTCTACCCTCTCCTCCCTATCCTTGGCTGATGAATCAGTATCCCTACGTGTTGCTGAAGGAATGTCAGAGGAAATGAGGATGGAAAAGACACGGAATGTGCCCTGGGTAAGGGACTTCAATGTCAATCACCAAGAGTGTCTCATTTTCAGAAATACACAAGGCTATATATTGTGAAGCACAGAGAAACACTTGCTCCTTGGAACTTTAGCACCAGTCCTGTCTGCTTCAGATAAAGATCATTAAGTTGAAACTTTGGGCCTGATCTTCCCACCACCTTCCCGGATGTGATGCTGGGATCAAATGGGAGTCTTCAGCCTGCACTTTCCTGCAATCGGACCAAAGTTATGGGAGGCAACCTTCCAGTTGGCAGGAAGCGGTGGTTTAGTTTGAAAGGACTTAACTGTTAGTTAGGGTCTGTGGCAGCTGGTGAGGGAACGAACAAGATGAATAAACCTACTTGATCTCAAATCTTCAGCCGGAAGTGTCGATCTGGATGGTCTTCAGCCAATTTGATTCACTCCGTATGATATTAAAAATGGCTGGAGGTATTGGATACAGTCAAGTGTATGGGACCTGGAAACATACAGACCTTAGTGTTGAAGACTTGTGCTCCAGAACTTTCCATACCCCTAGGCAAGCTCTCCCAGTATAGCTACAACACTGGCATCTAGTCAGCAATGTGAAAAAATTGCCCAGGAATGTCCAGTACACAAGAAACAAGACAAATCCAACATGACCAATTACTGCCCCACTTCCACTCATCGGCAAAGTAACGAAGGGGAGCATTAACAGTGCTTTTATGGAGCTTTTGTTCAAACATGGACAATAGAGCTGAATGCCAGAGGTGAGGTGTGAGTGACTGTCCTTGATATCAAGACAACATTTGACCAACTGTACCTCAAAGAGCCCTCTGAAGTACATGGAAAACAAAGATAAAGAAACATAGGAACTAGGAGCTGGAGTAGACCATTTGGGCCTGCTGCACCATTGTGTGTGACCATGGCTGATCCTCAATCTCAATGCCATGTTTCTGTTTTCTCCCCATACCTCTCAATGCCATTAAAATCTAAAAACAAAGTATCTTTCTTGACTACATTCAGTGAATCAGAGAAAATCTCTCCACTGGTTGGAGTCATACCCAACACATAGGAAAATTTTAGTGGTTATTGGAGATCAATCATCTCAGCTCCAGGACATCTCTGCAGGAGTTCCTCAACGTACTGTCCTAGGCCCAACCATCCTCACTGCTTCATCAATAACCTTCCCTCTATCATGAGGTCAGAAGTGAGGATATTTGCTGATTTCTCTGCAATGCTCAGTACCATTTGTGAGTCCTCAGCTACTGAAGCAGCCCATGTCCAAACCCAGCAATACCTGGAAAATATCTAGGCTTGGGCTGATGAGTGACAAACAATAGTCACGTCACGTAAGTGCCAGGCAATTTTCAACAAAAGAGAATCCAACCATCTTACTTCGGCATTACCATTGTTGAATCCCCCAGTATCAACATTTTGGGATTACCATTGACCAGAAACTGAGTTGGACAAGCCATGTAAATACTGTGGCTACAAAGGCAGGTCAGAGGAGAGGATTTCTGCTGTGGGTAACTCATCTTCTGACTCCCCAAAGCCTCTCCACCATCTTCATTGCACAGGTCAGAAGTGTGATGAGATGGTCTCTCCTGGATGAGTGTAGCTCTAACAACAGTCAAGAAGCTTAACACCACCCAGAACAAAGCAGCTCATTTGATTTTCACCCCATCCACCACCATTCACTCCCTCCACCACCGATGCATAATGGTAGCTATGAATACCATCTACAAGATGCACTGCAGGAACTCACCAAGGCTCTTTAGACAACACCTTCAAAACCAGTGATCTTTACCACCAAGGAGGACAAGGATAGCAGATATATTGAACATCACCACCCGCAGGTTCCCCTCCAATCCACATACCATCCTTGGAGGTAAATCGCTGTTCCTTCATTGTCACTGGGTCAAAATCTTGGAACTCGCTCCCTAACAGCACTGTGGGTGTTTCAAATTTAAGGACAGCAGACATTGCACTTGGGTAAAGAAAACAAAACAAGAGAATGCTCAATAAACAGGAAGCTATTGAGAGGGGCTAAGCCAGTGAAAGATCTTGGAATGGCTGTCGACAGGTTCTTGAAGAATCACAGAATCATAGAATTCCTACAATACAGAAGGAGGCCATTTGGCCCATTGGGTCTGCACCAACAAAAATCCCACCTATTCCCTATCCCCGTAACCCCACACATTTAGCCTGCTGATCCTTTTAACCTACGCATTCTGGGACACCAAGGGGCAATTTAGCATGGCCAATGCACCTAACCCATACATCATTGGACTGTGGGAGAAAACAGGAGTACCTGAAGGAAACCCAAGCAGACATGGGGAGAACATGCAAATGTACAGTGACCCAAGCTGGGAATCAAACCCGGTGAGGCAGCAGTGCTAACCATTGTGCCACCCAAAAGTTGGAAGGACAGGTGGATACGGTAATAAAGAAAGCACATGGAATACTTTTCTCTGGTGGGTGAGGTATTGAATACAAAAGCAGGGATATAATGATGGAACTGTATAAAATACTGGCTAGGCCATAGCTGGGGTTTTGTGTGTAGTTCTGGTCTCCACATTACAGGAAGGACATAATTGCTCTGGAGAGAGATCAGAGAAGGTTTATAAGAATGTTGCCAGAGTTTGAAAATTGTTGTTACGAGCAGAGATTAGCTGAGCTCGGGTTGTTTTCCTTCAAATAGCGGCGGCTAAGAGGTGACCTAATTGAGGTGTGCAAAATTACGAGGGGCCTAGATAGATTAGACAGGAAAGATTAATTTCCCCCAGCTGAGGGGTCAATTACGAGGGGCCATAGATTTAAGGTCATTGGTAGAAGGATTAGAGGGGGATAGGAGGAAAAAACCTTTTCACACAGAGGGTGACGGGTGTCTGGAATTCACTGCCTAAATTAGTGGCGAGGCTGAAACACTCAACTCATTTAAAAGGTTCCTGTATCTACACCTGAAGCACGGTAACCTACAAAGCTATGGAGCAGGTGCTGGAAAATAGGATTAAAATGAACGGCTAGTTTATTTTTTTTGGGCAGACACAATGAGCTGAATGGCCTCTTTCTGCACTGTAGGGTTCTATGCTTCATCGGTCCGTTCTCAATGAGAGGATTGATTGAACTGCCTTAAGATGTCTGCTTCTCCAGACAACCTCATGGCATAGTCACGTGACTACAGAAAGCCAGATGTGACATGAAGCTGATTACATTTAAAACCTCCTTCTCAAATCAAACAGAAGGTGCAAACATCCCCTTTACCCCCCCAGTGAACGAATCACACATGATCATGTGTAACTGTGAGTTACCCAGGTTATCCAGTGGACACCCACTATTCATACGTATTAACAACTGTCCATTCTACTAGTCAGTCTTTTCACATAAAGACAAATTGCACACATAATCTTTAAATTATGTAGGTTTCTTTATGGTACATGTTCCTATTGTTATTGACTTTTTGTCTGGGTGGTGTTTTTGCCTGAAGAAAGTTGCTCCCATGGACCTTATTGCTTTGGTAGAACAAATAAAGAACAAAGAAAATTACAACACAGGAACAGGTCTTTCGGCCCTCCAAGCCTGCATCGACTGATCTAAAACCCCCTACCATTCCGGGGACCATATCTCTCTACTCCCATCCTGTTCATGTATTTGTCAAGACGCCCCTTAAAAGTCAAAGAACAAAGAACAGCACAGCACAGGAAACAGGCCCTTCAGCCCTACAAGCCTGCACTACCCATTTTAACACTCAGTGGGTGCCTTATTCAAGTCTTTCGTCGCTCACCGACATTTTTGTCTATCTCCAGTGGACTCCACAATAAAGGGGGTACAAATTTAGGGAATTATATGTGCGCCAGATTAAGGGAGACCCAATTCAGGGACAATTTATAGACGCCAATCAGCCTAAAAAGCATGTTTTTTGGGGTGTGGGAGGAAACCGGAGCATCCAGAGAAAACCCATGCAAGCACGGGGAGAATGTGCAAACTCCCACAGACATTGATCCAAGCTGGAGATCCGATCTGGGTCCCTGTAACTGCACAGCAAACAGTGATAGTCACTGAGCTGTTGTGTTGCCCGTCAGTTGGTCCAGTTTAAGCGTACACTAACGGAAGTGAAGCACTAGGCTACTCTCGAAGCAACATCCAAGAGCAGCCCTCGCACGACCCACTGCGTGTATGCCCCTTGTTGGCCAACAAGGTGGACCGAATCACCTGTGGATGCAAAAGGAGACATCAATAAACATAAATAGACATACAACAAACTATACAGACGGTAATGGAAGATCCCCAATAGCTCCAATGTAAGTTACAAGGTGAGCCTTAAATTTTGTTGGATGACTGATAGGAATCTATTAATTCCCAGGAACATCCTGAGGCTCTTGATCTTCAACTAGAACATTCTTTTGTATCCCTCCATTTCCAGTCTGAGTCACTTAAAGTCACTAAAGAAACAGCTGGTGTATGTTGTTGTTCTTTCGTGTTTGTTAGGGGCAGGGATTGTTGGTAATTCTCTGCTCATTTTTTGCAGCTAGTGCCTGGCTGGTTGATTACAGAGAAGGAACACCTTCACTTGTTGAGAGTATGTGCCTGCCTGTGGTTGTAGTGGTATATTTGACCATTCACTTCCATCATTCAGTGTATCCCAAGTTTCCATGTGGGCTGACTCCTGTGGAGTGTGTGAAGCGTTTGTACCCTGATTGGGTCCTCACATTTTTCCATGGCTACGCATTGCTTCTTCAGGGATTCTTCCAAGGTTGCAACTACTTTGAGGGGCTAGAAAATTCCATTATAAAGGGATCGTCTCGCTAGGATGTCAGTGAAAAAGCTGAGCCTCCAGTATAACATCCAATGAGAATGTAATTCCTGGCACCTATCACAGGGAGAGAAGAAACACATTTATAATGCAGCCTCATGTCGCTGGGCAAAACCTGAGTAAAATTGGTGAAGAACCATCAACTTCCAATGAAGACAGGGCTTCTCTAATAAAGAAGGAGGTCCATGGATCTGTGTCACATTTGTTTTGCTTGGCTATACATCCGCTTCAGTTTTTCCAACTCCTGCTTTGTGTTACTAACTGTGGAACTTTGGATCATTATTTCCTCTTGGCCTTTTTGTATCATTTCTCACATTTGCTTGTTCAGATTTTGCACAGCTTGATTTATTGAAGATTTCAGTTTATTGCGTGTGTGTTCGAAGATCTATACTCAGCTGGAATCTTACAATTCAAACCTTCCGGTTCAGCCCTGATCTGAACATTTTCCTGTAAAATGGCTTCGGTTATCTTTGACTTGCACATTTCATTGCATTGACGCAGTCAACAGCCAACTTGTGATTGACATAAATATTGTCTCCCTTGCCCTCTCTCCTGGATTTTCATAGAACCATCATCATAGAACCCTGCAACGCAAAAGGAGACCATTTGGCCCATCGAGTCTGCACCGACCACAATCCCACCCAGGTTCTATCCCCATAATTCTATTTATTTACCCTACTAACCTCCTGACACTAAGAGGCAATTTTTCAATCAACCTAACCAGTGTATCTTTGAACTGTGGGAGGAAAGTGGAGCATCTGGAGGAAACCTATGCAGACATGGGGAGAATGTGCAAACTCCGAGCCAGGAATCAAACCCTGGTCCCTGCTGCTATGAAGCAGCAGTCTTTTGCCACCCTTTTGCTATTGGCAAGTTTGGGGTTACTGACCTGAGCTTTAGACTTGCTTCCCAGTTTTCTCTATCTAAACATTAGGAAGATTGAAGTCAATATCCTCAACAATGCTACAAACCTTGTACTCTTGCCATTAATTTCATTCCCCTTCCCAGCCACTGCTCACCACAGTATTTGCAACCTTGGCAACCCAGTTAACCTTGAGCTGAGGTTCTGACCCACATTTTCCACATCACAAACACCATCCATTATCACTCCTTAAACATCATCTGCTTCCACCCTTGGCACAGCCCATCTACTATTGCAATCCTCATTTCATCCCTCTGGCTTCTCCTGACTCCAGTATTCAGCTATTCAACTGGGAAATGCTTCATTCTTCACAATCCATAAACTTCAGCTGATCCAAACCAGCACTGCCCCTGTCGTATCCCACATTAGGTCTCCCCTCTCTCCAGCCCTCGTGGATCTCAGTTGCCTCCTAGCCCCTCAATATCTGCAATTCTCATCCTTGTGTTGAAATCCTTGCATGACTTGGCACAACCTGGTCTCTGTAATCACTTCCAGCCCCATACCCTCCATCCCTACCATTCCTGTTCCTCCAGCTTCTTGAGTAACCCCTCTTCAACTACTGGGTCTTAAGAGGCTGGAACCCAATGGTTTAATATTCACGCCTCATTCCTCTTGCTCTCTACTTCCCCCATTTCTATAAGCTTTTCCAAAAAAACATATCTCTTTGACAAACCTTTTGGACATACCTAATCCAATGGGCAGTACAGTGGTTAGCACTGCTGCCTCACAGCTCCAACAACCAGGGTTCAATTCCTGGCTCGGGTCACTGCCTGTGTGGAGTTTGCATGTTCTCCCTGTGTCTGCATGGGTTTCCTCCGGGCGCTCTGGTTTCCTCCCACAATCCAAAGATTAAGGTTAGGTGGATTGGCCATGCTAAACTGCCTCTTAGTGTTAGGGGGACGGGTAAGGGTAAATGCATGGGGTTCTGGGGATAGGGCCTGGGTGAGATTGTGGTCGGTGCAGACTCGATGGGCTGAATGGCCTCCTTCTGCACTGTAGGATTCCATGATCTCTGAATATTAGGGTGGCATGGTGTCACGGTGGTTAGCACTGCTGCCTCACAGTGCCAGGGACACAGGTTCGATTCCTGCCTTGGGTCACTGTCTCTGTGGAGTTTGCACATTCTTGCCGTGTTAGCGTGGGTTTCCTCCGGGTGCTCCGGTTTCTTTCCACAGTCCAAAGATGTGCGGGTTCGGTGGATTGGCCATGCTAAATTTCCCCTTAGTGTCAAGGGATTCACGGGGTAAATGCATAGGGTGATGGGGATACAGGCTGGGTGGGACTGTGGTCGATATGAGCTGAAAGGCCCCCTTCTGTGCTAAAGGAGTCTATGATTCTATATTTCTTATTTACCATCTATTATTTTAATTATGTGCCTGTAAAGTTCTCTAGGGGCATTTTTCTCTATTAAAGCTGCCTATCTAAATGTAAATTATTGCTGAGTTTGCGATGTCAGTGAAACAGTGCAGTCTGAGTCCTCCCTGTGTGTCACACATATGGCAGCTAACAGAACAATAAACAATGTGGTTTGCTTGGGTGCAGTTCGTGGAACAGATTATCTCGTTGATTCACCCATTCTCCACCCCCACGGAAATGAATAGCTCTCCTCTTCACAGCTCAAGGCTGATTCCGTTCAGATCTATTCTCATTCTCCTGAAGTCCAGGAAATGTCAGATCTTATTCCAACTGTGGAGACTCTTCCCAATAAATGGCCTTCCCTTACAGGATACAGATGGGAGGGGTGTTATTTTAAACAGCACTATTTTCTCCTCACAGCATCCATCCATCAATAGGAAGACATTTTTGATTTTCTCCCCCATTTTAGGGGATGCAGTGGTACAGTGGTGTGTACTGATAATCCAGATATCCTGCTCTAGGGGCACAGGTTCTCATAGAACCCTACAGTGTAGAAAGAGACCCTTTGGCCCATTGAGTCTGCACCGAACACAATCCCACCCAGGCCCTATCCCCATATCCCTACATATTATACCCACTAATCCCTCTAACCTACGCATCCCTGGACACTAAGGGGCAATTTCTTAGCATGGCCAATCAACCTAACCCGCACATCTTTGGACTGTGGGAGGAAACCGGAGTACCCGGAGTAAACCCACGCAAATCCCGTTCGAATCCCACCACAGCAGATGGTGAAATCTAAATTCAATAAAAATCTGGAAATAAATGTCTAATAATGACATTGTCATTGTTGATTGTTGTAAAAACCAATCTTGGTTAGTACTGTCTTTTAAGAAAAGAAATCTGCTGCCCTTACCTGGTCTAGCTTACATGTGACTCCAGATCCACAGCAATGAACCTCGCTCCCAGCTGCACATCCATTCTGTTCCATGGCCCACCATGTCTCACAGTACTGAAAACTCCTGGCCAAAGGCTCTACTTCCACTGTCATTTGAAGAAGAACATAGAACATAGAACATTACAGCGCAGAACAGGCCCTTCGGCCCACGATGTTGCGCCGACCAGCTTTTTAAAAAAAAAACACTAACCCACTAATCTAAACCAATCCCATTTCGTCCATAAACCTATCCACAGATCTCTTAAACGCCCCCAAACTAGGCGCATTTACAACTGCAGCTGGCAGGGCATTCCAGTCCCTCACCACCCTCTGGGTAAAGAACCTACCCCTGACATCAGTCCTATAACTACCCCCCCTTAATTTAAAGTCGTGCCCCCTCGTGCTAGCTTTCTCCATCCTAGGAAAAAGGCTATCACTATCTACCCTGTCTAAACCTCTAATCATCTTATATGTTTCAATAAGGTCCCCTCTTAGCTGCCTTCTTTCCAGCGAAAACAACCCCAAATCTCTCAGTCTCTCCTCATAGGATCTCCCCACCATACCAGGCAACATCCTGGTAAACCTCCTCTGCACCCTAGTTGAGTTTATTTATTAGTCTCACAATTAGGCTTACATTAAGCTTTGACAAAGCACCATCTGGACTCGAAATGTCAGGTCTTTTCTCTCCTTACAAATGCTGCCAGACTTCTGAGATTTTTTAGCGTTTTCTCTTTAGACTTAAAATAACATTGCAATGAAGTTATTGTGAAAATCCCCTTGTTCCACACCCCGGCGCCTGTTCGGGTATACGGAGGGAGAATTTAGCATGGCCAATGCACCCTAACCAGCACAACACTCTGAGAGAAGAAAGATTCTTCAAGTCTTCCTCGCCCCATTATTTTTAAACAGTGACTCCCTCGTTCTAGATTCTTCTGGAGGAGGAAACATCCTTTCCACAACTATCTTGTCAAGGCCCCACTTCAATCAAGTCTTCTGAATTCGAACAGACACAATCTGTCCATCTCACTTCAAAAGCTAACCCACCCATTCCAGGCACTAGGCTATTAACCTTTCCAACATGATCTCTGTCCTGGTTTCTAACCCTCTATTGATTATACATGGAAAGAAAGAACTTGCATTTACGGAGTCTGTTTTGCAACTTTATGCCACTCCAAAACATTTATCTGGTTTAGTTAAATAATTTTAAAGTATCATAACTGTTATGATGTGTTTATTAATTGTCAGTATTTCCTAGCTATTGCAATTCAAGTACAATGAAGCTTGTGACTTGTTAGTAATAACTATGGTACAATATCGGAATTATTTATGTATGTGTAAAATTTGATGTTCCCTTTGAGAAGAGATTTTGGTGTAAAGACCTGTGAGACTGTTACCTCTCTCCTCTCCTTGACAAGTGTCCATTTCCTCTACTCTGTGTAAATCCCAGATGCTCTGAGATTTTCACTTTGTGCTTCTCTCTCTCTGAGGCCTGTGTTCATTAATATTCAAGAGGCAGCCTGCCTGCTTTATGACTGGAGAAAAGAAATTATGTTTTGCAACAATAAGGTATTGCAATTGCAAACTTAAGTCTATTCAGTGCACTGTGGTAATATGATTTGATGTTAATAGATTTGTTCCAGATATTAAGCCACACAGCAGTGTAGAAAATCATTTGTGTTATATTAGGATTCATCTGGAAACAGCACAAAGGTCCAAAGGCTTTACACGGTTTATGAACAGGCACCACTGACAGGAGCCTTGCCCACTTGAAGGTCATTTTATAGAATTGCCCTTCAGGTATATTCCTAAGATTAACACTTACATGCCAAATTCTGATTGGCTATAATCAAGTGAAAAGTAAACATCCTGAGGATGTTTTTCCAGGTTGCTAAGTGCAGGGACATCATGATTCCATTTAAAATGAACATATCTGCATTGTATCTGCATAGTGGTGGCACAGTGGTTAGCACTGCTGCTTCATAGTGCCAGGGAGCCAGGTTCAATTCCGACCTTGGGTTTCTGTCTGTGTAGAGTTTGCACGTTCTCCCTGTGTCTGCATGGGTTTTCTTCGGGTGCTCCGATTTCCTTCCACAGCCCAAAGATGTGCAGATTGGTGGCTCTAACATTCATCATTGTGAAGTGCTTGCAAAGGTTAGTCATTGCACGAATCAATTCCAGCCTCCCAGATCGCAGTGGACCCAGTATTGATCCCTGAGGACTCTGCTGGTCATAGGCCTACAGTTTCAAAAATACCCCTCTACAGTCACCCTCTATCTTCTGCCAACAAGCCAATTTTGACTACCTCACTCTGGATCCCTACTTCAGAAGGATGATTTAAGGAAGAAAATTGTTCCTTATTTATTAACATTTTTTAAAATTTGATTTATTATTTTTTCTTTGTAAACAATGAGGTCTAATCTTGAGCCAAAACTTGTCAGCCCAGGATGTTCTGAGTCTTATTGAAACTTGAAAATATGACTCCATCTCAAGCAATTTCTGTTAGCCTGCTTCTTCCAGAATTATTTACACTTTACAATATTAATATAAAACTTAATCCAGTCTTCCTGCATATTTATTGATTATATTAAATTATAATAACTTACTCAAGAGACAACAAGAGATTAATTGGCTCATGGGTAGCCCTAAAGTATAAAATCAACATAATAGATAATTAAAAAGAATATTAGTTAATTAATTAATTACAGAATGTGAGATGGCTGCAGCTGACCTGAATCTTGGATATAAAATGGTTTTCTTGACCTTATTAGCTTTATCCAGTAATGATAAAATGAAACCAGTCTGGCAGTTGTCATATTTTGCAGTAAGGTTATGATCCAAATCCATATAAGTTTTTTGTGGGGGGCTGGTGTTTAACCTCCTAATCTATGAGTCTGCACTCATATTAATTTGTTCTTTTGAGACTTTAACCATTCTCAGAATCCCTATAGTGCATTTGGAGGCCATTCAGCCCATCAACCACAATCCCACCCATCCCCATAACTAACCTATTTATCCTGCTGGTCCCCTTGTCACTGAGGGGCAATTTACTATGGCCAATCTTTGGACTGTGGGAGGAATCCGGAATACCCAGAGGAAACCCACGCATACATGGGGAGAATGTGCAAACTCCACACAGACAATGACCCGAGGCTGGAATTAAACCCGGATCTCTGGTGCTGTGAGGAAGCAGTGCTAGCCACAGTGCCATTGTGTCTCCTATAAACAGACGATAAGGTGCCATCTAGTAACGTAACTCAGGAAATTAGTTGAATGCTTAACGTACTTATCCTTCAGAAGAAACATTATTATTTCTATATACCCATTGAAACCACCAAGATTATGGCTAAACTTTCTAGCCCTTCTTGCCAGTGGGACCTTCTGGTCCCACCATTGGTGATCGCCCCCCTCCCCAAACGTGGGATGTCACCAGTGGCGGAGGCTGCAGTGCATTCAAACCTCAAAGACATTGGCAGCATCAGACATTCCTACTGCCAGGCAGTGGTGGGTTACCTGTGCTGCTGGAAAACATGCTGCCTGGGGGGGACTGAAAAGACCCATCCTGTGAGCGCATGTTTTTTATTGTTTTCCTCGAATCACTTTAAATTTCATGGAAATGTTTGGGTAACTCAATAAATTACAATTCATTCATCAATTCTAATTTCTTTTCCCCAGGCTTGGTGGCTTTGAAATATCTGATAGTTATCGGTTAATTTGTTTACATCAGATTTTTCCATTCTCAGGCACTTTGTTTCAGGAAATAACAATTGACCAGAATGAGTTGAGGCTGAATCATTTTTTTTAAAGAAACAAGCCTTTAATTCATGACCCTGCTGACATCGAAAACCTGCAGCTCAGTTCTCAAATTCTTCAAGCTGCAGAATATCTTGTTCTATTTGCAATTCACCTGCAGAAAATAAATTCCAAAACATCCATTCTGCTCAGAGACAAACTGGATAAAATCAAGACATATCTGACAATTCAGAAACTTAACATTTTATACTGCCCTATATATATATAAATATATATATAAACAAATTGTCATTCAAGCTTTTTAAAATATTAGTGATTATACTTGGCCAGTACAGGGATTGAACTCACAACCTTGGCATATATTACAATATGTGGGTATATATTACAAGATGTATTACAAGAAGGGTGGGTTAGTAAATTTGCTGATGGTACCAAGATTGGTGGAGTAGTGGAAGAGCTGGAGGGCTCTTGTAGGCTGCAAAGAGACATTGACAGGACGCAGAGCTGGGCCGAAAAATGGCAGATGGAGTTTAACCCTGATGAGTGTGACGCGATTCATTTTGGTAGGACAAACTTGAATGCAGATTACAGGGTCAACGGCAGGTTTCTGAGGAATGTGGAGGAACAGAGCGATCTTGGGTTCATATCCACAAATCTCTGAAGGTTGCCACTCAAGCGGATAGAGCCGTGAAGAAGGCTTATAGTGTGTTAGCGTTCATTAACAGGGGGCTTGAGTTTAAGAGCCATGGGGTTATGCTGCAACTATACCGGATGTTGGTGAGACCACATTTGGAATATTGTGTGCAGTTCTGGTCACCTCACTATAAGAAGGGTGTGGAAGCATTGGAGAGAGTGCAGAGGAGATTTACCAGGATGTTGCCTGGTTTGGAGGGTAGGTTTTATGAGGAAAGGTTGAGGGAGCTGGGGCTTTTCTCTTTGGAGCGGAGGAGGATGAGAGGTAATTTAATAGAGGTTTATAAGATGATGAGAGGGATTGATAGAGTGGACGTGCAGAGACTATTTCCTCGGGTGGGTGTAACTTGTAACTGTTACTAGGGGGCATAACCATAAGATTCATGGTGGGAATGTCCGAGGTAGATTCTTTACTCAGAGAGTGGTTGGTGTGTGGAATACACTGCCTGCTGTGATAGTGGAGTTGGACACTTTAGGAACTTTCAAGCGGTTATTGGATAGGCACATGGAGCACTCCAGAATGATAGGGAGTGGGATAGCTTGATCTTGGGATTGGACATAGCTCGGCACAACATTGAGGGCCGAAGGGCCTGTACTGTGTTGTAATGTTCGATGTCCTATGTGCACTAACCATCTGAGCTAACTATGTGAGCTGAATTGCTGGTGGAAAGAGTTAACTCTCTGTTAGCTTGAAGATATGGGTGTAAAAGTTCTCAAATGGATGTAATGACTTCATAACTCTTTATTTTAGAATACCAATAAATATTTAATATCTAATATAAGCAAGTCTAGAGCTAAAGGTTTACCAGTCAGTTGAAATAATATTTGAAAATTAACTTATAATTGAATTTAAAACTATAACTGCTTGTGTATTCCTGAATTCTAGACTCTGGATAGTTATAGACGCTGAGCTGTGACTTTCCAGTGTCCTCTCTTAGCTTGATTGAAATAGCTGTTTAAGAGAACTCTGTGACTTGGTCTGGTTACTTGATCAATTAAAAGGCCACCACACTTGTCATTTCCTGGTCTAGTGATATCTATCTCCCAATTCTCTGTGTACCTGGATTTTCCTATCAGATTAACTCCTGCTTCCTATAGACCTGCCGAGTTGGTTTATACCCTTCCCAATTGCTTCACTATATATTGTCCTGCAAGGAAATTGGTTGGCTTTGCTTAGACGCAGCAATTCAAGACTGTTCAGGTCCCATCACCATCAGAACTGGTCCCAATATTCCAGGAATCTAAAGCCCTCCCACTTTGTTATCCATCGAGCCATTCCTTCACCTACTCAATCCCACTACGTACTTACTTGTGAATGGTACTGGGAGTAACCCTGAGATTATCACCTTTGAGGTCTTGTTTCTTAGTCTGTTTCTTGGCTTCCCAAACACCATCTGCCAGGACCACACCCTTCTTTCCAGGTTAGACTTTGGTACAGATGTGAACCACACTGTCAGCCCTCAGAGATCTCAGCCATTATGTGACATCCTTGACCCCCAGCATGAGGGAAGCAACATGCCATGCTGATTCCATGTCAGTATCTTCAAAAAGCCCAGTAACTACTGAATCCCTTATCACTATTGCTTGTGCAATTATTCCCCTGCTGCCTCACACCCTCCACTGCCCCAAGCTGAGCCAGCCATGGTGCCATGGACTAGACTCTGGCTGAACTCTCCAGAAGAACCATTACTTTTATTAGTAGTCACAACTGGAAACTGGTTGGAGAGTGAGATCCACTCAGTGGGCTCCTGCACTACCTGCTTTGTCCTTCTTGACAGCCTGGCAGTCACCCATTCCCTGTCTTGAGCTACAGTGTGACCACATCTACAAGCGTGTTATCCAGGGCGCTCCCATTCTTGCAGATGGGGGTATGGTGACACTAACTAGTGTTTAAAGCCCCAAAGTCGAGAGCGCAAACTGCTACAGTTGATAATACTTTCTACAGATCTGGTTATCCCACATGGAACAGGAGTCGCACTCCATGGGTCTGGGCTGCCCTGACATGCCTCTATTTACTAAATAAAACTTAGAAATTAAATAACTAAATACTGACTATCTACTCACTAATCAGCTGCTTCCCTTGTACTAACATCATTTTATTTATAGGGAGGTTAATTATAAGAACATAAGAACATAAGAAATAGGAGCAGGAGTAGGCCATCTGGCCCTTCGAGCCTGCCCCGCCATTCAATAAGATCATGGCTGATCTGTCGTGGCTCAGTTCCACTTTCCGGCCCTCTCCCCATAACCCTTAATCCCCTCTCTTATCAAAAACCCATCAACCCGCTTCTTGAAAATATTTAGCGAGGCAGCCTCCACCACTTCAACGGGTAGAGAATTCCAGAGATTCACCACCCTTTGAGTGAAGAAGTTCCTCCTCAACTCCGTTCTAAAACGCCCCCCCTTTATCTTGAGGCTGTGCCCCCTAGTCCTACTGTCTTTTTTGAGCGGGAAGAGTCTCTCCACCTCTATCCTATCCATCCCATTCATCATCTTATACGTCTCAATGAGATCTCCCCTCATTCTTCTAAACTCCAACGAGTACAAGCCTAGTTTATTCAGCCTCTCCTCATAGCTCAACCCCCTCAACTCCGGTATCAGCCTAGTAAACCTCCTCTGCACTCCCTCCAAGGCCAAAATATCTTTGCGCAGGTGCGGCGCCCAAAACTGCACACAGTACTCCAGCTGCGGCCTCACCAATGCCCTATACAGCTACAATATAATTACAGCTATAATATAATTATAGGGAGGTTAATATTTAACTATTATTTTCTCAATACCTTCCTGAAATATTTAGTATCCTTTAGTATCCCTATCCTATTTTATTTAATATTAACTTTATCCCATAAGTTGTATTAATTAATTAACTGTAAATTATGCAATTGGCCTTACTTGCATGGTATGTAATTGGCCTAAGCTGTATGCTGACAGAATCTGTACTAATGACTATCTCCTGCGCTACAGCCTCATATGTGCTATCAGTCAAACCATTTAATTCCTCCTCACTTCCCCTCTAGATTTTTTCCAGTGATTTTGAATCCCCAACCTTGAACCACTCACCAGAGGAATGATGTTTTCTCTCTGTTGAAATGTCTCATCATTTTGAAGACCCCAATTTTACCACCTCTGGTGTGTGGAGAACAATCCTAACCTTTCCACCCTCTCCTCATAATTGAAATCCTCCATCTTTGCTGATGTCCTGCTAAAGTCTAAGGCCGCTACATTTTTCCTGGGATGTGATGCCCATTGTTGTCCACAGTTCTCTAGCTGTGACCTAACCTGTAATTTATAAAAAAAGTAGCATGATCTTTTGTTTTTATATTTTATTCCTCAATTAACAAACCAGATAATCCGTATGTCTTTTTAACCCAATACATCCATTGCTCTTGCCACCCTTAGGGATTGTGTATATGGACTGTGCTCACACATTTTCAAAACTACATCATTTATGATATGTTGTTGTTCTTAATGAATTCCCCAAACAGATTGCCCATTCATACTTCTCTGTACTAATCTGTCATGCTTTTCTCAATCCATTGACCTCTTATGTCATCCCTGAAGCCTATAGCTATCCTCATCATCGTACTACTTTGCCAAGTTGTAATCTCTATATTAATGCACGCTACACTGCCTGTGTATTGGAATTGGAAAGGGTACTGAACTCAAAATTGTTCCATGGGGAACACCACTGCTCTCAGTCTGAAGAACATCCATCCATCCATCATCATCCTTTGCAACCTGTCACTGAACCAACTGTGTAGTCAGACAGACACTTACCCCCTCAATTCCCCAGGCTTCCATCTTTCTCAGGGCACCATGTAGAATGTTTTTCAGAAATCCAGTAGACGAGGCCCACGGCACCATCAACATTGATCAACATTCCCCATTAACTCATCAAAGGATTCAGAAATAAGGACAGAAAATGCTGAATAAACTCAGCAGGTCTGAAAGCATCTGTGGAGAGAAACAGATTTAACATTTTGAGTCCAAATGACCCCTCTACAAATTTAGTAAGGTGCAATGTCATTTGAATAAATCCATCTCAGGTTTCTTTGATTAATCCTGCCTTTCCAGATGAAAAATGATTTTGTCCTTTTTTTGGGATGTGGGCATTTCTGCGAAGGCCAGCATTTAACACCCACCCTGAATTACCCTTGAAAAGATGGTGATTAACCATCCTCATGGGTGACTGCAGTCTATGTGGTGGAGGTTCCAGTGACTGAAGAACCAATGGCAAGTTAGAATGGTGTGAGACATGAATGGGGACTTGCTGGTGTCAGTGTTTCCATGTGTCTGCTGGCTTGCTTTCTATGTGGTAGATATGATGGGTTTGGAAGGTGTTAGAGTGACAGACCAAAATCCCAAGTATATTATGAAACAATTTTTCTTTTTTGGCATAAATGTGAGGAAAGAGTGTCCTGTCTCAAGAGTAGCTCCACTGACTGTCTTTATTTTACTCAGAGGGTAGTAAGGGCATGGAATGCCCTGCCTGCAGCAGTTGTGGACTCGCCAACTTTAAGGGCGTTCAAATGGTCAGTGGATAGGCATATGGATAACATCGGAATAGTTTAGGTTAGAGGGTCATTAGATTCATTCCACTGGTCGGCGCAACATCGAGGGCCGAAGGCCTGTACTGCGCTGGAATGTTCTATGTTCTATATTCTATGACAAACTGGGGACCTTTTAAAAACCAAAACAAGATTTATCCATAACACAGTACAAATAAAATTCTAACAAAATGAAACAGTTTAACTCTTAACCATTGAACAATCTTTAAACACAAAAAGAAACAACTCTTCATTTCTAACTTATCATTATTTCAGTTCCAATTAAGCAATATTTCTCTTATAGGCTTAAACCTCATTTAAATATTATTAGCAAAACACAGATATCCTTTCTCTGACTTGTGTAACAGCTTTGGAGCTTTCAGAGAGAGAGAGAGAGACTCTTATTTTTAATATCTTCAGTCACAAACTGAACAGCAAGCTGTTTTCTTTTTGATAGAGAATTCACTCTTCACATTTCTAATATCTGATTATATGACCCTGTACACCTAACTCACCTTCCATTACTTTAATCAAAAGAAACACCCCAGCAGTCTTTTTTTTGGTAAACACAAACCCATTAAATCTTCTGCTAAATAAATACTTCCATGGTTAAAATGAGTAATTATTCTGCTTTCCAGTACCTAAGGTCTTCCCTTCAGGAAAACCAACTCCCTGTAACAAAACACTGAATCTTAAAGCAGTCCTCCTTAAACATAAAATATATTAATAGGACCATATCATCCTAAAGGTGTTAATTGATGAGCTCTGTTGAGTAGCTATATTGCTGTCTTGTAGATATATACAATGCCATTATGTGAGCGTCATCCACCCCGGAATCGAGTAAAATTCTACGTATGGTCCGCTCACTGTTAGCCACAAGGCCTACGAATGGAACCTATCCCACTTGATCCATGTATTTTCCTGATTGACACCCAACATTCCTCCTATCTTCATTGGATGAAATAATGTTGACCTAAGAAGTTCTCCCAGATTCTGAAATTTGTCTCTTTCTCAGACCTTAGTGTCACAGTGACATTGTAAGCTTGCACTTTGGCTTTGACTCAATTCCAAGACATTTTGCAGGAGTATAACAAGGCAACAATTGATGTTGAGCCATGTAAGCAGATGGTCAGAAATGTGACCCGATCTTGGTCAGAGAGGTGGGTTTTACGGAGCATCTTAAAGGAGCAATGTGAAAGAGAAGGGGAGGAATTTAGGGAAGGGATTCCAGAGCTTAGCACCCAGGCAGCAGAAGATGTGTCCGTCAGGGATGGAACGATTAAAATTGGGATGGTTATGGGACAGAATTAGTGCTAATAACTTGGAGGATTGGGGGTGTTGGGAAAGATTATAGAAAAAGTGGCAGGGTTGGGATGGGATGGAGGGGGGGGTCGTTGCTGAGTTGGGTGAGACCATAGAGAAATTTGAAAAGTATGACAAGCATTCTAAAATTCATTGGGACTTAGCGCAGAGCAGTGAGAACAGGGTAAACAGGATTTGGTGTTAATAAAGACACAGAGAGCCAAGCTTTCTATGACCTGAGGTTTCTGCAAAGTGGAATGTGGGAGAGCAGTCAGGAGTTTGTTAGAATGGTCAAGTCTATATTTTGCCCAGGCTATATTAGGGTAATTAAAGTTTCTTTATATAGTAACTCTATTTCAGTTACATGCCCTTGAAATTTGCGACGCATTTGCTCATCCATCACCTTCCTACCATTTGGACCTCAGCAAAAAAATCTCACACTGCAAACAGCTCCTCCATTCTGCCTTAACTCAAGTCAAATAGATTCAGCCCCAGAGCCAGCTAGTGTATTCTTTCCATTTAAATTGCTAACATCATCCTTAATCAATAATGCCATGCTGCCTGCTTCTTTTTCCTTCACTATCATCCTGAACACAACATAATCCCAGGTGGTAATTTTGCCTGCAGCTCAGTAACCTTTTTATTTACTCGATGGACATTGACGTACACACAATCATAGAATTGCAGAATTGTTATCGTGTAGAGGGAAGCCATTTGGCCCATCATGCCTGCCCCGGCTCTCTAAACGAGCATCATGGCTTAGTGCTGTTCTCCTGCCTTTTGCCCGCACTCCTGCACAATGTTTCTATTCAAATAATCATCTAATGCCTTCTTGAATGCCTCTATTGAATGTGCCTCCACCACGTTTCCAGGCAGTGCATTCCAGGCCCCAACCACTCACTGTATGAAAAAGGTTTTCCTCTCATCACATTTGTTGGTTTTGCAAATCACTTCCAATATGTGCCCTCTCTTTCTTGATTCTTTTATGAACAGGAATAGTTTCTTTCTATCTACTCTGTCCAGCCCCCTTATGATTTTGAAGATCTCTATCAGTTAGCCTTCTTATTTGGGGTGGCACGGTAGCACAGTGATTAGCACTGCTGCTTCACAGCTCCAGGGTCCTGGGTTCAATTTCGGCTCAGGTCACTGTTTGTGTGGAGTTTACACATTCTCCTCGTGTCTGCATGGGTTTCCTCCGGGTGTTCTGGTTTCCTCCCACAGTCCAAAGATGTGCAGGTTAGGTTGATTGGTCATGCTAAGAAATTGACCCTTAGTGTCCAGGGATGTGTAGGATAGAGGGGATTAGTGGGTATAATACGTAGGGATATGGGGGGTAGGGCCTGGGTGGGATTGTGTTCGGTGCAGACTCGATGGGCCGAAGGGCCTCTTTCTGCACTGTAGGGTTCTATGATCTATGAATGCCTCTATTGAATGTGTCTCCACCACATTTCCAGGTAGTGCATCCCAGTCCCCAACCACTCACTGTATGAAACTATGAAACTCACTGTTGGTGACTAGTGCAGTGCCGCAGGGATCGGTGCTGGGGCCTCAGCTATTTACCATTTATATAGATGATCTGGAGGAGGGGGCTGAGTGTAGGGTGACAAAATTTGCTGATGACACGAAGATGAGCGGAAAAGCAAATTGTGCGGAGGGTGTGGAAAGTCTGCAGAGGGATCTGGAAAGGCTGAGCGAGTGGGTGAGGACCTGGCAGATGAAGTATAATGTTAGCAAGTGTGAGGTTATCCACTTTGGCAGAAATAATAGTAGGAGAGATTACTATTTGAAGGGCGAAAAGCTGCAGCATGCTACAGTGCAGAGGGACCTGGGGGTCCTTGTGCATGAGTCGCAAAAACCCAGTCTGCAGGTGCAGCAGGTGGTCAGGAAGGCTAATGGAATGTTGGCCTTTATAGCGAGGGGGATAGAATATAAAAGCAGGGAGGTCTTGCTGCAACTGTACAGGGCACTGGTGAGGCCGCAGCTGGAGTACTGTGTGCAGTTTTGGTCGCTGCACTTGCACAAGGATATTTTGGCCTTGGAGGGAGTGCAGAGGAGGTTCACTAGGCTGATACCGGAGATGAGGGGGTTGGACTATGAAGAGAGACTAAATAGACTGGGTCTGTACTCGTTGGAGTTTTGAAGGATGAGGGTGGATCTTATGGAGACTTACAAGATAATAAAAGGGATTGATAGGGTAGAGGTAGAGAGATTCTTCCTGCTTAGAAAGGATAGCAGGACTAGAGGGCACAGCCTCAAAATAAGGGGGGTGCAGTTTAGATTGGAGTTGAGGAGGAACTTCCTCACTCAAAGGGTGGTGAATCTCTGGAATTCTCTGCCCGTTGAAGTGGTGGAGGCTACCTTGCTAAATATATTTAAGTCACGGGTAGATAGGTTTTTGACAGACAAGGGAATTAAGGGTTATGGGGAGAAAGCGGGAAAGTGGAACTGATCCACTTCAGATCAGCCATGATCTTATTGAATGGCGGGGCAGGCTCGAAGGGCTAGATGGCCTACTCCTGCTCCTATTTCTTATGTTCTTATGAAAAAGGTTTTCCTCTCATCACATTTGTTGGTTTTGCAAATCACTTCCAATATGTGCTCTCTGTTTCTTGATTCTTTCACGAACAGAAATAGTTTCTTCCTATCTACACTGTACAGCCTCCTTATGATTTTGAAGATCTCTATCAGCTAGCCTTCTTCTTTGCAAAGAGAACAATCCCAATTCAACACCTCCACTTTGACTTTGTACTATTTTCCTTCATCTTGCCCTTGGAATTTTTGGGATATTTATAATTTTACTGCTGTTTAATTTCTCACTGTCCTCTGATCTCACTTCTGCTTCTCTGCGATATTCTGTTTCCATTCCTCTGCTTAAACCCAGCATTCCGATAAACCTGATATTGTTTCTGGCTTTGCTCAGGTGCTACCTGTATATCTTGCAGAGAGGTCCTTTTCCCCCTTGCTCCTTCTCCAAGAATCTGAAGGATTTGTCCCTGCTCCGCTGTTCCAGCTCTGCATTCACCTTCCTGATTTTAAACTCGCTGAATGTAATGATGAGATGACTATCTCAATGTCCTACTGGGCAGCACGGTGGCACAGTGGTTGGCACTGTTGCCTCACAGCGCCAAGGACCGGGTCCGATTCCTGGCTTCAGTGACCACCTGTCTGGAATCTGCGCGTTCTCCCAGGTCTGCATGGGTTTCCTCCGGGTGTTCTGGTTTTCTCCCACTGTCTGAAAGACGTGTTGGTTAGGTGCATTGGCCGTACTAAATTCTCCTTCAGTGTACCCAGACAGGTACCGGAGTGTGGCGACTAGGAGATTTTCGCATTAGCTTCATTGTAGTGTTAATGTAAGTCTACTTGTGACAGTAATGAATTAACTTTAAACTACTGTTACTACACACTTCCTCCCTTCCTCCTTCTCCCTCACAGCCCCATTCCTTCATCCTTCCCTATCCAAGTGATGTAATCTCCCGATGAAAGCGAAAAAAATGCAAGCCCAGGCCCAATGGTGAACAAATATTCTGGAAAATTCTCGGACTTTTCCTTACCTTCCGAGATCAGCTCCAACCCCAAACTATTTCTTTGGGTCAGGGGGTCACTTGATGAGTGTTTTTGGCTGGGTTCACACACAATAATGATTGACCCCCAGGGATTCTGAGTGGGGACACTATAACATATTGCTGTTGCAAAAATAAATGATGTCCTACCGGTAACCATAGACCGAGCTATCTACTTAACAAATGTCAATGAAAAGAGGAGCCAGAGAAAGAGGAGTCAAACATATCACCAGAAGAGGCAGTAAGGTAACCAAAACATCCAAACAAAAAACTGCAAGTCCCGCAGCCATTCGCCAAGAATGAGATCTTCAGTTGGTAATTTCTGGTTCCAAGTGGTGGGAGTTAAAGACCAGTTGATAACTGAATGCCCACTCTGTCATTTTCCAATGCCTAAAGCCACCTTCTATTTGGGAACCCTGGGATTAAAGGGGTTGAGTTCTCATCATAAGCCAGCTGATTGCCTTCATGTTGTAGTACAGCTTTGATCCCCCCCACCCCCGAACACCCCTGCCCCCTGACTTTGTCACAAAGATCCAGAGAATGCTAATTCAGTGAGGGAGGGTGGTCAGGCACTAGTATTCCGTCACACCCAGGTGGCATCTACCAGCTTCAGACCCTGCAGTGATAGCTTTATGTCGAGCCCCCTCCTCGATGGTGTGTTCAGGCGATGCATTGATTTCACAGTGTGAATGGCCTGAATTATTCAGGTGTTGAATTGTGAAGTTGAATTCTGAATGGTGCAGCTCCCGTTTGTAGACCTGAGGGGTCTTCGGAACCCCCTGCAGGCATTGCCCGTCTTTTACCAGGACCTACTCCCGATCTGGGACACGGTCACCTCTCCTCACAGCTCTCTCCCATCTTGGGGGGGGGGGGCGATACTTATGAATCTGCTCCTCCACCAACTCCGATTCTGGTGGTGGAGTTGAGGAGGAACTTCTACAGAGTTGAGGAGGAACTTCTTCACTCAAAGGGTGGTGAATCTCTGGAATTCTCTGCCCGTTGAAGCAGTGGAGGCTACCTCGCTGAATATATTTAAGTCACGGGTAGATAGGTTTCTGATAGACAAAGGGATTAAGGGTTATTTGGGCAACACGACAGCTCAGTGACTATCACTGTTTGCTGAGCAGACACATGGATTTGGGCCAGTGTCTGTGAGAGTTTGCGCATTCTCCCCGTGCTTGCGTGGGTTTTCTCTGGGTGCTCCGGTTTCCTCCCACACCCCAAAGATGCGCCCTTAGGCTGATTGGTGTTAACAAATTGTCCCTAAATTAGTCTCCCCTCAATCTGGTTTCCGATGTGGAGTGCCATAAGCATAGACAAGGGTCATGGGTGGAAGAGGGGACTCACAATGTTAAAATGGCGGCGCCGGCTCATTGGGCCGAAGGGCCTGTTTCCCGTGCTGTGTTGTTCTTTGTTCTTTGTTATGGGGAGAAAGCGGGAAAGTGGAACTGATCCACTTCAGATCAGCCATGATCTTATTGAATGGCGGGGCAGGCTCGAAGGGCGAGATGGCCGACTCCTGCTCCTATTTCTTATGTTCTTATGTTCTTAGATGGGCTTTGGCTGCTTAGGTGACAAGCGTTGTGCTACATGGGAGAGGAGTGGGCTGGATGACGCGCCATGAGTTGGTTCATCTTGCACTGATTGGCATCCAGCTCACGACCTATGCCATCCATGGTGTCAAAACGGTTATGCTGAGTCCAGACGTGAAGCATTGTCTGGAGGTGGAGCAGGAGTGTAGTGGAATCCCATCTGAGTCCATCCCTCCTCGGACCGAGTTTTACATCAGCCCACAGTCTGAGCTACCTCACGGGAACGCCCTCTGTCCCTTTGTCACTGCACAGAGGGTTTCCTGGATGGGTTACTGCTGCACACCTTCCACTACCTTGCCCTTGCCCTTCACCCGGACATGCCTTGGCGCGACTTATTGCCGTCTGGTGGCTGAGGGCCTCAGCGAATGTCCCTCAATGGAGAGGTCCTCCCTCACCACATCAGTGTCCTGGGTTGAAGGGTGGTGCACCCAGCAGTTCCACATGACCATAAACTGCACTAGTTCACGGGATCCTGAGAAACCTGCCCCCTTCCACCATTCTATGGAGTCGGTGGATCATGCATCTATAGGTTGTTTTAGGCTACATCACTTTATCGGTTATTTATAAAGCCTTTTGTTGCCATTTTGTTTGCACTTCTGGCCCACCTTCCTTAGCAACTGGCAGTGGGAGAGGGGTGCGGAAGAAGGAGAACCTTCTCGTGAATCTACTCCTGGAGTTGAGGAGGAACTTCTACAGAGTTGAGGAGGAACTTCTTCATTCAAAGGGTCATCAACAGGTTCAGGCAGTGGGTGATGGGCCCCACGGTCTGCCCCCTCTAGTGTGGCTACATTCGTAGCTGGGTGTCCATGGAGAGGGAGCGTGTGGAGTCGGTGGGACTCTGGGACTGAAGTGCATTATTGACCCCTTTAATCACATTTTGCTTGAATGTTTTAAGTTTAATTCGTGATTTGTTTGTGTTTCGGGCGGTGCCCCATTAAAGTACTGCCCCTTTTACATTATCCCTCAGCTTATTTGTTTAATTGATTTAACTCAAAAGCGTTGGATGGGAATAATTGGGATAGACAAGCGGGAATCCCTCCAGAGATCCAATTCCACCAGTACCTCCTGCTAGCAGGGAGAAGGAGCAGCCAGTAACATGTTTACTGTGTACACCAGGGGGTGCAAATTCATTTGGAATAATGAGGCAGCGACCATCCCCTCATTCTCTATTCTGGGAATATTGGCTGGGATCATAGGGCTGGCAGGTCTCCAGCACCACTGGGAGCCGGTGACCGTTGTTGGTACTGCCGGCTAATGATCATCATTGCAAGATCAATGGGATCAGTTAGGGAGGCCACGGTGAGGAGGGGAACAGGGATCAGCATGAAGAGCAGGTGGGGGGGGGGTCTTCCCACACAGGCAATCCCTGCTATCAGCGGGCCTATCTGTTGAACATGACTGCGGAAGTAGCAGGGACCCACCCAACTGAACCACCAGGTTTACATGGTGGATTTTGCAGTTGGTGTGAGTCTTGCCCACCACTGGCATAATAGCAGTGGAGCTGGATAAGGCCCTAAAGTTGCTCTTAAATGATCTTTAAGTAATCACCTAAAGTCCTCAATTGCCATCTGAGCAGAAAGGCCCGGTCTCGATTTGCATTCTTGACGGAGAATCTAAGCATCCATTAGACTGTTAAATAAACTAAACCCCAGGAAAAACTTTGCTTAATTTAGAGCCCAGGTTCTCTAATCTACGCTATATTGATTGTGCAATGTTTATTTACATTTGATGAATAGCTTTCCAGTGCTTGCAGTTTCAGATCTCGACACTTTAAAGATCTGGATGATTGATACATTTATTGGCCTCGGGTTATTTTTAAGAAAGTGGAAAGTTATGAATGAATGTAGCACTCCCTCGTGTCACCGTAGAGTTCACCATTTCTGTACAATGGTTGAATGGACTTGGGAATTGTATGGATTAGCATGGGTGAAGTGAGGGACCATGGAGATGTGAATCATAGAACCCTACAGTGCAGAAAGAGGCCCTTCAGCCCATCAAGTCTGCACCAAACACAATCCTACCCAGGCCCAATGCCCATAACCCTACATATTATACCCACTAATCCCTCTAACCTATGCATCCCTGGACACTAAAGGGCAATTTCTCAGCATAGCCAATCAACCTAACCCGCACATCTTTGGACTATGGGAGGAAACCGGAGTACCCGGAGGAAACCCACGCAGACACGAGGAGAATGTACAAACTCCACACAGACAGTGACCCGAGCTGGGAATCGAACCCAGGACCCTGGAGCTATGAGGCAGCAGTGCTAACCGCTGTGCTACCGTGCCGTCCATGTGTGGTGGGTATAGCTTGACATGGGTGATAGTAAGTGGCCATGTGGGTGTGGAGCACGGTGAATGGAAGGGTATGAAGTGGTTTGTTGGGAATAAGCTTCTGGCCTTACCTTATAACAGGTTCCCTGAGGTGCCTTGAACCATAACCCTCTGCACGTTGCCAACAACGTTCTCCATGCGTTTGTTGCCTTCTTGAATGAACCATCTCTATCATAGTTAGTCATGAGCCAGGGACCCACCTGAGTCGGTTGGGACCTGTGACATCTTCAGTGATGCTTTGAGGACATCCTTAAGGCATTTCTGCTCTCCCCCTGGGAATCTCAGAATCAGGTTCTGACTGTCATTTTCACTCCTGCACAGAGTTTCCCCGAATCCATGAAGATCCGACCCATCAGCACGCAGTGGGAGGTAAATCTGAGGTGTGAGAGGGAGCGCAAAATCGTCCCAATAACCCATCAACACAACCCATCAACTCAATCCTTCAAGCACTACCTGCCCCACAGGCGGCAGAGTCTGCAGATCACTCACTGGGCTCATCAGACACCTCAGAACTCATCTGAATTGGAATGAAAGCAAGTCATCTTCAATGCAAAAGGTTGCCTCAGAAGGAAGAGAATTAGAGTCCCAATAACTCAACATCAGGCTCTAAATTTACACTACGAAGCACAAGTTCATTTTTCCTTCCTCATTAGGCAGGGGGAAGCCCGCTGGATGGATCTATTGGATTAGAACCAGGAAATCTAGCTGATTCTCTTTCCCATCTCCCAGGCATCAAGGAGATGGTGTTAGCACTGTAACAGCTGGCTGTGCTGAGCTGAGATTCTCTCTGTGCTGAATGTTAAATATTTGGGAATATGAACGTAGTCAGCATGAACCTGTTAATACTCCATGCAGCCTTATTCACACGGCAGCTGCGATGCCTTGCCAAATGTGTTCCCGGTGAAATTAGTGTTGTGCGTGGTGAATGTCCGCCCCCTCCCCCACATTCCTGGTTTTACTTCCTCGCCCACAATGTTTTGCAGCAGTGCAGGACAGAGGTGTGCGGACACCTGCAGTGTACTCATTCCATACTCGTCCGTGTTTGCTTCTGCCTCTCTATCGAGGCCAAACCTGCCTTTCAAAATATAGATCAGTGATTTTAACCAGTGGCTGTACACGGCACATCAATCTGCAACAAACAGGTGATTACATGCTGCTGTCCCAGGTATCCTGTGGATTTTCTATGCCAGCAGCCTAATATAATTCAGAGCAGAAGGCCATTCAGCTTCTCGAGCCTGTTCCCCCATTCAATAAGTTTATCGTTCATCTGTTTGTGCTTTGAGTTCCACATCCCCCTCTACTCTCTTGATTCCTTTGCCTAAAAAAAAATCAGGCTACCTCCACCTTAAAAATATTCCCTAACTCCGCCAGCTTCTGAGCCAGAGAGTTCCAGAGTCACTCACCCTCTGAGAGAAAGAGATTCTCCTCATCCCTGTTCGAAAAAGGTGAACTGTAATTTGAAACCAGTGCCCCCTCATTCTGGATTCATCCACAAGAGGAAACATCTTTTCCACATCCATCTTATCCACACCGTTCAGGATCTTACAAACTGAGTCATCACTCACTCTTCTAAACCCCAGTGGAAACAAGTCAACTTTATTCAACCTAGCCATCATAAGACAACCCATTCTTTCCAGAATTCAATCTAGTAAACCTCCCTCTGTACTGCCTCCAACACATTTACATATTTCCTTAAATAAGGAGAGCAAAACAGCACAGTGTTGCTGCCAAAGTGAATGACTTCAGACTTTCTGCATTATATTCCACCAGCCAGATTTCTATCCACTCACTCAACCTGTCTGCATCTGCTGCAATCTCTTATGTCTTCTTTACGGGATACTTTTCTACCCATCCTTGTGTCATCTGCAAATTTAGCCACCATACCTTCACTCCCCTTGTCTAAGTCATTGATACAAATTTTACAAAATTGAGTCCCCAGCAGAGATTTCAATGTAACTCCATTTGTCACATTTATCTAATCAGAAAAAGACCCATTTCTGGGGTCAGCACCCGGAGGAAACCCACACAGACACGGGGAGAATGCGCAAACTCCACACAGACAGTGACCCGAGCCGGGAATCAAACCCAGGACCCTGGAGCTGTGAAGCAGCAGTGCTAACCACTGTGCTACCGTGCCGCCCATATTACCCCCTCCACCACGCCCCACACACACTAAGAACTTTTATTTTCTGCAAAACCTTTGATGCAGTGCCCTATCAAATCGAGGTACATCCACAGGCCACCCTTTATCTACAGCACACGTTACAGCTTAAAAGAACTTCAATAAATCGATTGAACATTATTTCTCTTTCACAAAACCATGCAGACTCTTCCCAATCACCTTGAGTTTCACTATGTGTCCAGCTTTCAACTCTTTAATGATCTGTTCTAACACCTTCCCCATGACAGATTTCAAGAAAAGTGGCCCCTTATTTCATATTTTCCTCCTCCCCTACTTCTTAAATAGAGGGGTTATGTTTGCTATTTTTCAGTCCAAGGCAACCTTTCCAGGATCAAATGAATTTTAGGGAAATTAACACCAACACGTCTATTACCTCATTCACCATCTCCTTTAAAATCCTTGGATGAAATCCATCTGAACCCTGAGACTTGTCAGCCCACAGCTCCATTGGTTTACTCAGTGCTGCTTCCCCAGTGATTGTCATTTCTCCAGGTTTCTTGCTCCCTTCCACCTCTTGATTGACAGTTATTACAGGAATGTTTTCTTTATCCTTTACAGTGAAGACAGAAGCAAAATAGTTGTTTCATTTCATCTGCAATTTCCTTATTATCGACTGTTAACTCCCATTTCTCACTCTCCAGAGGACCAACACTCACTTTATTTATCTTTTCCTGCTTAAATACCCGTAGAAACTCTTGCTATCAATTTTAACATTTCTAGCCGCTTCCTCTCATACTCTAATTTCTTTCTCTTGATTAACATTTTAGTCACTCTCTGCCATTTTTTATATTCTGACCAATCACCGAATCCCTACAGTGCAGAAGGAGACCATTCAGCCCATTGAGTCTGCACCGACCGCAATCCCACCCAGATCCTATTCCTGTAACCCCACACATTTACCCTGCTAATCCCCCCTGACACTAGGATTAATTTAGCATGGCCAATTAACCTAACCTGCACATCTTTGGAGTGTGGAAGGAAACCCGCGCAGGCACAGGGAGAATTTGCAAACTCCATACAGACGATGACCTGAGGCCGGAATTGAACCCGGGTCCCTGGCGCTGTGAGGCAGCAGTGCTAACCACTGTGCCACCGTGCCATCCACCATCTGAGTAAATACTCAGTGAAACTGGATACGTTTTACAAACTCCCCAATTCGGTTGACATTCTCACTTATTCGTGAAGTTTTAAAATTGAAGTTCATTACAAAATTTGTATAAGTTACTAAGAGTATGTAATTTCATGGGTCAATATTCTCAGAAAAGCTTGAACAGGAATAGATTCTGTATGATCAGCACTTCCTTCCCCTCTTCATTTTGAGAAGAAAGTCGTGTCTTGACATCTTATTTTAATAAAAAATAATTATACATTCAGCCTGTCTCTTCCTTCCTCCCAATTCTCCACTTCTCCCACAAACCTTCTGCCAGCATCTTGAAAAGTATTAAAAAGTGTCCTCAAATTGAATTTAATCTGGAGCTTTTCATCTCTGTACCTCGCTGAACTAAAAGCTCTGCTCTGGAAATTGAGGACATTTTAGTGCTATTCAGACATTCAATGTGCAAAAAAATTGGTGCTTTGGTAGTGAATCTATTTTCTTATCTCACTGCTGTTGACTCCGGCATTAAACATTCCTCCAAGAGCAACGTGAAACTTGCTGACTAAACCTTACATCCAATGCAGAGTTGTCACAAGTGAAAAAAATTCCCTTCCATTCCCAAACAAAATTACAATATCAGTGCCTGCACACGTATGATACTCGGTATGTAACAACAGCTAACTGGCTAAAGAAAATCTCTACCTGATACAGATGTGAAAGATAGTAAACCCGGCAACACAAGACATAACATCAGATAGAATAAAAAGAGGTGAAATAATAAAGAAATGAATCAAATGTAAAGATGGTGAAATCTTTGGTCTGCACCCGCGCTTTGTAAAATAATCAAGGGGAATGTAAGCAGAGGCATTTTTGCACATTTTTTAAACAATTGTTACTGATAATTAGTGGGTGGGATTCTCCGGCAATGCATACCCCAAGACCGGGAACTCCCACCCAAGTTCAATGGATCTTTGAATGTTCTGCCAAATTTTTTGTCTCACCTGTGATGATTCCTGCGGTAGCCGAGACAGGATAATTTTGTCCATTGTGTCAGAGATGGTGTCAGGTGGATAGGTAACATTGCATTGCTATTTCAGTAGGAAGATCGAATATGTCCAAGAAACTAGGGACCAGTTGGCTTCACATCAGTGTTACATAAAATAATGGAATCCTTAAGAAAGAAGAGATTTGAAGAACATTTTTTTTGTTTTATTCATTCATGGGACATGACTCTCACTGCCTGGCCAGTATTTATTACCCATCCCTAGTTACCTTTGTAGGGCATTGAGAGTCAACCACACTGCTGTGGCTCTGAGGACACATGTAGACCAGATCAAGTAGAGAGGGCAGATTTCCTTCCCTAAAGGACATCTGAAAACCCAAAATGTAATAATGAATAATAAGCATAGGTTTCAAAAGGGAACATTTTGTCTGATCTTACTACATTTTTTGAAGAGGTAACAGAGAATGTGGATAAGGGTAACCAGGTAGATTAAATATATTGAGGCTTTCAAAAGATCTTTGATCAGGTACCCCATAATAGGCTGATAATAATCATTTGGTAGTATGTGAGTTAAGTATTACTGAAAAAAAAAACCTTCCTTTTATCTTGCACTCATCAGGGCAATACTCAAGAATACAAAATAAAAGGGCTAAGTTTTCTTGAACAAGGCACGAATGCATGAAGGATTAGAACGGATTGTGAACTGGCTTCAAGGCAGAAATCAGAGCATGGTAGAAGATAGGAAGTGGTATTCCCCAAGGGCCAGAGCTGGGATCACTGTTGCTCACAATTTATATGAAAGCTGAAGGTATTGGGATTCAAAAACATAATCTCCATGTTTGCAGGTGGCACCAAAACAGAAGGGATAGTCACTGTGGTGGAAAGATGCAAGGAAATATTCACAGACTTACAAAATGGGCATCTAACTAGCAAATTAATCTCAATATAATTAAATGTGAGCTATTACATTTTGGCAAGAAAAATTAGAAATTAAGAATCTACAAGGCAAATGGATCTGGCAAGACAAATACACAAATCATTAAAAGTAGCAACACTTGTTAATATGGTCATTTTTTAAAAAAAAGGCAAACCAGTCTCTAGTGGGATAGAATTGAAAAGTAAAGAATAAACTTGGATCAAGATTTGGTTAGAATGCATCTCAAGTATTTCACACAATTCTGGGCATTATATTAAATGACCACACTAGCTTACTGGAGAGGCTGCAAAAAAGGATTTACGAGGATGATATTAGAAATGTGAGGGTGTAACTATCAGAAGATGAGGATCAGGGTAGGTTTCTTTTCTCTTGAAAAGAGAGGACTGAGGAGTGATCTGATGGAGACCTTAAAAACCTGGACAGGTTTTGATGGGATAGGCACAAATAGAATGTTTCCACTTGAGGGGAAGAGGAAAAGCAGACGTTCTAAATATCGGATAGTCAGCAAAAGAAAAATAGGAAATTGAGGAAAAATGTCATTATCTAAAGATTGGTAAGAACGTAGAACTCACTATCATCGGGAATGACATAAAAAAATAGTCCAGAAGCATTTGAAAGGTTAGAAAGGTGCAGCAATTGGTCAGGAAGGCGAATGGGATGCTGGCCTTCATAGCGAGGGGGATTGAATATAAAAGTAGGGAGGTCTTGCTGCAGCTGTATAGGGCATTGGTGAGGCCGCAGCTGGAGTACTGTGTGCAGTTTTGGGCGCCGCACCTGCGCAAAGATATTTTGGCCTTGGAGGGAGTGCAGAGGAGGTTTACTAGGGTGATACCGGAGTTGAGGGGGTTGAGCTATGAGGAGAGGCTGAATAAACTAGGCTTGTACTCGTTGGAGTTTAGAAGAATGAGGGGAGATCTCATTGAGACGTATAAGATGATGAATGGGATGGATAGGATAGAGGTGGAGAGACTCTTCCCGCTCAAAAAAGACAGTAGGACTGGGGGCACAGCCTCAAGATAAAGGGGGGGTGGTTTAGAACGGAGTTGAGGAGGAACTTCTTCACTCAAAGGGTGGTGAATCTCTGGAATTCTCTGCCCGTTGAAGTGGTGCAGGCTGCCTCGCTAAATATTTTTAAGACGCGGGTTGATGGGTTTTTGATAAGAGAGGGGATTAAGGGTTATGGGGAGAGGGCGGGAAAGTGGAACTGAGCCACGACAGATCAGCCATGATCTTATTGAATGGCGGGGCAGGCTCGAAGGGCTAGATGGCCTACTCCTGCTCCTATTTCTTATGTTCTTATGTTCTTATGAGAGATAATGGAATTGAGGATTACGCTGATAGAATTTGATGAAGGAAGATGGGCAGATGCACAAGTAGAGCATGACATAGACAGGCACACTTTGGACTGAATGGCGTATTTATGTTCTGTGTAACCAATACAAAATTATCAAATACTGTTACAGGACTTCCTCAGAATGGGTTCCAGGTCCAACCACCTTCAGCTGTTCATCAATGATCTCCCTTCCGTCATACAGTCAGAATTGGGAATGGTTACTGATGATTGTACAATGTGCAGTAACATTCACAACTCCTTATACTGAAGCTGTCTTGCGCCTGTATGCAGCAAGACCAGGACAACATTTACGCCTGGGTTGATAAGTAATAAGTAGCATTCACAGCATACATGTGCCAGGCAATGACCATCTCCAACATGAGAGAAGCTAACCATCTCCCCTTGGCATTCAATGGCATTTCCATCACTATTAACATCCTGGGGGTTACCACTGAGCAGAAACTGAATGGACAAGACATATAAACATTTTGGCTAGAAGAGCAGGATATTGATAGGCTGGAAAATTGGGTGGAGAAATGGCAGATGGAATTTAGTCCAGATAAATGCGAAGTGATGCATTTTGGTAGAACTAATGTAGGGGGGAGTTATACGATAAATGGCAGAACCATCAAGAGGAACCTTTGTGTGCCAGTCCACAGATCCTTGAAGGTGGCAGCACAGGTGGAGAAGGTGGTGAAGAAGGCATATGGCATGCTTGTCTTTATAGGACAGAATATAGAGTATAAAAGTTGGAGTCTGATGTTGCAGCTGTACAGAATGCTGGTTAGGCCACATTTGGAGTACTGCGTCCAGTTCTGATCGGCACACTACCAGAATGATGTGGAGGCTTTCGCGAGAGTGCAGAGGAGGTTCAATAGGATGTTGCCTGGTATGGAGGGTCTTAGCTATGAGGACAGATTGGGTAGACTGGGGTTGTTCTCCCTGGAAAGACAGAGAATGAGGGGAGACCTAATAGAGGTATATAAAATTATGAAGGGTGTAGATAGGGTGAGCCGTGGGAAGCTTTTTCCCAGGTCGGAGGTGACGATCACGAGGGGTCACAGGGTCAAGGTGAGAGGGGCGAGGTATAACTCAGATGTCAGAGGGATGTTTTTTACACAGAGGGTGGTGGGGGCCTGGAATGCACTGCCAAGTAGAGTGGTGGAGGCGGACACGCTGGGATCGTTTAAGACTGACCTGGATAGTCACATGAACAGACTGGCAATGGAGGGATACAAATGAATGGTCTAGTTGGACCAATGAGTGGCACAGGCTTGGAGGGCCGAAGGGCCTGTTTCCTGTGCTGTACTGTTCTTTGATCAGAGGGTGGAAATTCTAGGGCAAATAACTCATCTTCTGACCTCCTCCCCCAGACCCGTTATTTTTAAGGCACACGCCAGGAGTGTGATTAAATACTCTCTACTTGTCCGGATGAGTGCAGGCCCAACAAAACTCAAAAAATTTGACACCACCCAGGACAAATGGATGATTGATCAATACCAAATCCTCCTCTCCACCACCGATGCACAGGGACAACAGTGTTTATCATTATGAGAAACACTGCAGCAACTCACCAAGGCTCCTTCAATCGCACTTTCCAAACCTGTGACCTCAACCACCCAGAAAGACAAGGGCAGCAGGTATATTGGAACACCTTCACCTGCAAATTCCCCACAATGCCACGCACCAACTTGACTTGGAATTTTATCTCCATTCCTTCATCATCACTAGGTCAAAATCCTGGAATTCCCTCCCTAATCATACCGTGGGTGTACCTACATTGCACGTACTGCAGCAATTTCAGAATGTGTCACACCACCCCCTTCGGAAGGGATATCAGAGATGTGGAATGAATGCTGGCTTAGCCAGTGACACCCACATCCTGTGATTTTTGTTAATTATAAATGTTATTAAATCAAAAAAGTGGGAAGTATATCACATGCTTTGTCTCCAAATGTAACACGCAGACTACCAGGGTTGCCACACTGCTCTGACTTTGCTGGATCTTATCTGTACTGTGTTAGATTTGATATAAAACTAGGATTGGAATTCTACACACCCCTTGGTACGGGGCTGACAGACGAAAGGAATGTAGGATCCAATAGGGATGGAGGGGTCTGCTATGCCAATCCCTTACCTGCTGTCATTTTATCAGCATTGAGCTAGGTATCAAATCACTGCCTTTGGGGCCAACTGAGGCCATTCAGTGGCCAATTAATAGCTACATGGGCCTCGTTCATTGGGTGGCCCACAGCAGTGCAGCGTATTTAGTGACCAAACAAAAGATTAGATGTGACTCAGAGATTTAAAGAGCAATGAAATTGGCAGATACAGCATGCATTGAATCTGGTTAAAGCCATCAGTACTTAATACAGCTTCAGCCAAGTAGGTCAAAGTTGTTGAGGGTGTCAAATGATAATAACACCAATTTGCTTTTATAGAGCATTTTTGACAAATATTCCATGGCAAAAACTTCTGGAGTTGTTGTGAGTTTCATGGTAAATAATCTGTCATGAGGGACCAGATAGATTCAGTTACCATGGTGTTGTTTGATCTGATGCGGTATTTTGGACAGACCAAAATAGTTACAAATAAGTTTCCTATCCCTTCAGCCGAATAGCAGACCACTGCAGTGTCTCAGAATCATAGAATAGAATCATAGAACCCTGCAGTGCAGATGGAGGCCATTCAGCCCATCGATCCTGTGCTGACAACACTCCCACCCAGACTCTATCCATAATTCCATGTATTTACCCTATTAACCCCCCTAACACTAAGGGGCAATTTAGCGTGGCCAATCCACCTAACCCGCACGTCCTTCGGGCTGTGGAAGGAAACTGAAGCGCCCGGAGGAAAACCACACAGACACAGGGAGAACGGGCAGAGTCCGCATAGACAGTGATTTGTGGCCGGAATCGAACCCGGGTCCCTGGTGCTGGGAGGCAGCAAGGCTAACAACTGTGTGCCACCTTGCCAAGTGTAACCATGAACCAACACATGGAAATCCATTGTCACCAATGCCATTTTGGACATGGTACCTGAAGACAGAGGAGATTGCTGTAGCTTGCTTGTTTTTTATGTGGGCCCATGGATGTAAGACTGAGCAGGAGGTGAGCTGCCTCTCCGGACATCTTTGTTTGTGAGTACTGACTGCAGCAAAGAAGGTGGTACAGTTTAATTATCGGTCCCTGCTGCTTCTTTGTGCTAATGAGAAATCTAATGTAAATTGTAGCCAGGCTCTGTGCCATCTTTTTCAAAGTTCTTGGTAACTCTACAAACTGTGGGACCGATTGCTTGCAATGGATGGAAGAGTCCTTGCAGTAGGGTGGCTGGATTTACCATTCCAATATTGATGAAATGACCACTGCCATTTTTCAAGGGGTCAGAGCCCTGGGCAATGGGAGCACACACCCATTTCAGGCAGGAGATCTCTCTATTATGCAAATTAGGCTTGTGTGGCATAATTCGGAACCCTGCTGCAATTATAAGGGGAGATAGGTGTCATCCATCTCCATCTCCTAACAGCGAATGGCCTTAAAGGGACTGTTTGTTGGCTGCCCCAAAAACCATTTGAATATTTTTTTTCTCCCAATGTTTGGAGCTAGTAGGAACATGACCTGGGCTTACCCCTCCCCAACACTTTGAGCACTTTGTAGATCTGTTAACATAGAAAACCCTCCTAAGGAATTTCACAAGGGAGAAGAATAGTTGGGCACAAACTGACATGAAGACAAAGACAATATTAACTCAAGAGGTAGGTTTTGAAGAAAGTCTGAAAGGAGATGAGCAGAATGGAGCGGTTTAGGAAGAAAATGTCAATGATGTTTTGAACCACGCCCGAACAGTAATACTTAACCCCAGTGCTAGGATAGCTCCGTAACTTGCAGTAGTCTGGTATTTCCATTTCTAAGACCATGGCTTTGCTTCTCGAGATTGCCAATGTCTTGCAAACGGAGGGAAGTTTTGAATTAAAAACTGAGTTGAGAGCGCCAAAATAATTTCATATCAACCACTGCACCCATAAAACAAAAGCTTGATCTTCAATGAAGAATTTGTGTTAGCATTTTCAATGGACAATGAGTACTAGTTTTTGTGCAGGTAAGAAAGGATTATTCCCAGCTACTGCATGTCTTCTGAGTAAGCAATCAAAAATGTCATGCAGCAGTAATACCGTTCTTAATTCCTACTGTTATTTTGATGCTGTTTTCCCGAACCAAGGTCACAAAGATTTCTAAGGGTGTGATTTACGTAAGAGCGCACCATTCCACCTGAAAGCCCTGATTCATCACTGCAACCTGGACATGTGACAGAACTCTGTGAACTGAAGCATACAGCTAAGGAGCGTTTGCAGTAGTCACTTTCCAGTTCTGACAGCTTGCCAGATTGTTAAATCCACCCGCTGGGGTGATGTTCTTCTTCCTGATGTCTTTCCAAGGGCCCAGATTTAGTGACGGGAGTTGCTGCCAGCAGAATGGAGCCACCTTTTTGTCTCCACAACACCCAGTGCAAAATCAGATTAGGTGTAAGCAATGCCAGCCCAGCAATGCTTATTAACTCTTTCTGTCAGCTTGGAAGGTTTTGCACATTCTCACAGGCAATGCAAACAGCTTGGTCCAAAGTGATCATGGTCTGTGATATGAAAACGCAACTTAATCCACCAAGGACCTTTGTTAGGTTTTAGTTATAGGGATTGCTGAGAAAGCCCCATTCCCACGCTCTCTGGTGGAATCTAATATTGCGATGGCTCCAGATGGAACAATGTGGATTAAGCAAATAGAAAGAGGCAGCATTTACAGCTGGCAATTTAGACTTTACAGGAAATCAAGCTTCCCTTCGTAATTTAAAGTGTCACCTAATTCTTCATCCCACAATTGCGTCTGAATTGAAAGGGGGTCTGACACTTACAGCTGGCAATTTTAGATTAACCTCAGGCCACTGAGGTGAAAGGAGAACGTTATGCCATGCAGGTTTCTGCAGCTCGTGCTTGAGTCAATTTGGCCTTGAACACCAGTGAGAATTCCCTTGCTCTTTCTCAGGTGGGAGCCAGCGATCTTTTACATCCATTGGAGGAGACAGGTGTAGCAACACGAGCAACTTTCTGCTTCCCAGATCTAGGATACCTGATGCAAAAATGCCGCCCCTGCTACCTTCCACAGGAGTTCACCTCCGTTATCCTGATGGCAGTTTACATCCCACCCCAAGTGGGTGTGAAGATTGCACTGGACGAAATATACACCACTACAAGTAGTCTTGAGACAAAACATCCTGAGGTCTTGTTCATCGTGGCTGGGACTTCAATCAGGCCAAGTGAGTACTACCAAGCTACCACCAACACATCTCCTGTCCCACCAGAGGCCCAAACATCCTAGACCACTGCTACACAATATGTCTACCGCTCTGTTGCCCACCCACACTTTAACAACTCAGACCACAAGGCTGTGCTCCTGCTCCCGGCTTACAAGCAAAAACTGAAGTGGGAAAATCCATCAAAGAGAGTCGTACAACATTGGTCTGAGAAATCGGAAGATCTCCTATGGAACTGCTTGGAGTCAGTGGACTGATCAGTATTTAAAAACTCTGAAACCAGCCTGAATGAGTGCGCCACTACTGTAACTGACTTCATTAGTAAGTGTGGAGAAGACTGTGTGCCAAAAAAGCAAATCCGTGTGATCCCCAGCTGGAAACCATGGATGAACAGGGATATCCACTGCTGGATGAGGTCCAGATCTGAGGTGATCAAGTCAGATGACACTGACCTACACAAGAAAGTCAGATACGATCTAAGGACATCTATCAAAGACAGTACCAGACCAAGCTAAAGTCCCAGGCTAGCCACACGGACCCCTGCCAATTATGGCAATGTCTGCAAGGCATAACAGGCTACAAGATGAAGGCATATAAAATCACTGGCTCCAATGCACCCCTTCCTCATGCGCTCAATGCATTCTACGCCCATTTTGAGCATGAAAAGCACACCCCCCACCCTGGAAGCCCTGGATGAACCTGTATCTGGGGTCACCATTGCAGATGTCAGAGCAGCTTTTTTGAAGGTCAACCCACGGAAGGTGACTGGTCTGGATGGGGTACCCGGACGAGCACTCATATCCTGCATGGATCAGCTGGCGGGCATATTTATAGGCATTTTCAACTCATTTTACAACGATCCGAGGTCCCTATCTGCTTCAAGAAGACGACTATCATCCCAATACCCAAGAAAAACCAGGCAGCGTGCCTTAATGACTATCGGCCTGTGGCTCTGACATCCATCATTATGAAGTGCTTTGAAAGGTTAGTCATAGTACAAATCAATTCCGGCCTCCCAGACTGCCTGGATCCACTACAGTTTGCCTATCGCTGAAACAGATCCACAGCAGACACTATTTCCCTGCACTCAACTCTGGAACACCTAGATAACAAGGGCACCTATGACAAACTCCTATTTATTGATGGCAGCTCAGCCTTCAATATTATTATTCCCATGAAACTCATCTCTAAACTCCATGGTCTGGGCCTCAGCACATCCCTCTGCGACTGGATCTTGAACTTCCTAACTCACAGACCGCAGTCAGTAAGAATAGGCAACAACACCTCCTCCACAATCATTCTCAACATTAGTGCCCCACAAGGCTGTGTTCTCAGCCTCCTACTATATTCCTTATACACCTGTGACTTGGAGAACTTGGGGAAATAAATAGTGATGTCTTGAGGTGTGTACTTATTACAAAGAGGTGCTAGAAGTCTGAAAGAGCATCAAGGTAGATAAATCCCCGGGACCTGAAGTGTATCTCAAGGAGGTTAGGGAGGAAATTGCAGGTCCCCTAGCAGAGATGCTTGAATAATCGATAGTCACCGATGAGGTGCCTGAAGATTAGAGGGTGGCAAATGTTGTGCCTTTGTTCAAAAAGGGCTGTGGAGAAAAGCCTGAGAACTATAGGCCAATGAGTCTCATATCTGTGATGGGTAACTTATTGGAAGGTATGTTGAGAGACAGAACCTACAGGCATTTAGAGACGCAAGGACTGATTAGGGAGAGTCAGCATGGCTTTGTGAGTGGGAAATCATGTCTCACAAATTTAATTGAGTCTTTTTGAAGAGGTAACTAAGAAGGTAGATGAAGGCAGTGCAGTTGATGCTGTTTACATGGACTTTAGCAAGGCCTGTGACAAGATACCGCATAGTAGGTTGTTGCATAAGGTTAAATTTCACAGGATCCAGGTTGAGATATCTAAATGGATACTGAAGCCAGAAGTTGGTTGTAGAGGGTTGTTTTTCAAACTGGAGGCCTGTGACCAGTGGTGTGCCTCAGGGATCAGTGCTGGGCCCACTGTTATTTGTTATTTATATTAATGACTTGGATGAGAATATAGGAAGCATGGTTAGTAAGTTTGCAGGTGACACCGAGATTGATGGCATAGTGGACAGTGAAGAAAGTTATCTCCAATTGCAACGGGATCTTGATCAATTGGGCCAGTGGGCTGACAAATGGCTGATGGAGTTTAATTTAGATAAATGTGAAGTGATGCATTTTGGTAGATTGAACCAGAACAATAGTTACTCAATTAATGGTAAGGCGTTGAGGAGAGTTATAGAACAAAGAGACCGAGGGATACAGGTTCCTAGCTCCTTGAAAGTGGAGTCACAGGTGGAAAGAGTGATGAAGAAGGCATTCAGCATGCTTCTTTTCATTGGTCAGAACATTGAATACACGAGTTGGGACGTCTTGTTGAAGTTGTACAAGACATTGGTAAGGCCACACTTGGAATACTGTGTACAGTTCTGGTCACCCTATTATAGAAAGGATATTATTAAACTAGAAAGAGTGCAGAAAAGATTTACTAGGATGCTATTGGGACTTGATGGTTCGAGTTATAAGGAGAGGCTGGATAGACTGGAACATTTTTCTTTGGAGCATAGAAGGCTGAGGGGTGATCTTGTAGAGGTCTAAAAATAATGAGTGGCACAGATCAGCTAGATAGTCAATATCTTTTCCCAAAGTTAGGGGAATCTAAAACTAGAGGGCAGGTTTCAGGTGAGAGGGAAGAGATATAAAAATGTCTAAAGGAGCAATTTTTTCACATGAGTCTCTGGAACAAGCTGCCAGAGGTAATAGTAAAGGCGGGTACAATTTTGTCTTTTAAAAAGCATTTAAACAGTTACATGGGTAAGATGGGTATCGAGGGATATGGGCCAAATGCGGGCAATTGGGATTAGCTAAGGGATTTACAAAAAAAGAACGGCATGGACAAGTCGGGCCGAAGGGCCTGTTAGCATGCTTTAAACTCTGTGACTCTATGACTGTGTTGCCAAATGCCCCTCCAATTCGATTTTCAAGTTTTCTGACAACACCACTCCAGTGGGTCGGATCTCAAACAATGACAAGACAGAGCACAGGAATGAGGTACAGGACTGCACATTCTCCTCGTGTCTGCATGGGTTTCCTCCGGGTACTCCGGTTTCCTCCCACAGTCCAAAGATGTGCGGCCATGCTAAAAAATTGGCCTTTAGTGTCCTGAGATGTGTAGGTTAGAGGGATTAATGGGTAAAATATGTAGGGATATGGGGGTAGGGCCTGAGTGGGATTGTGTTCGGTGCAGACTCGATGGGCAGAAGGGCCTCTTTCTGCACTGTAGGGTTTGATGTTCTATGAGATAGAGAATCTGGTGAACTGGTGTGGCAATAATAGTCTCTCCCTCAATGTCAACAAAAGAAAGGAGATTGTCATCGAGTTCAGGAAGCATAAAGGAGAACATACCCCTGTCTACACCAATGGGGACAAAGTAGAAAGGGTCGAGAGCTTCAAGCTTTTAGGTGTCCAGATCACCAACAATCTGTCCAGAGCCCGCCACGCTGACACTATAGTTAAGAAAGCCCACAAACGCCTCTATTTTCTCAGAAGACTCAGGAAATTTGGCATGTTAGCTATGACTCTCACCATTTTTTACAGATGCACCATAGAAAACATTCTTTCTGGTTGTATCACAGCTTGGTATGGGCTCCTGCTCTGCCCAAGACCGCAAGGAATTACAAAAAGTTATGAATGTAGCCCAATCCATCACGCAAACCAGCCTCCCATCCATTGAATCTGTCTACACTGCCTTCTGCCTCAGCTAAGCAGCCAGCATAATTAAGGAACCCATGCACCCCGGACATTCTCTTTTCCACCTTCTTCCTTTGGGAAAAAGATACAAAATTCTGAGGTCACCTACCAACCAACTCAAGAACAGTTTCTTCCCTGCTGCCGTCAGACTTTTGAATGGACCCACCTTGCATTAAGTTGAACTATACCCTAGCAATGACTTTAACACTGCATTCTGCAGTGTCTCCTTTCCTTCTCTATGAACGGTATGTTTTGTCTGTATAGTGTACAAGAAACAACACTTTGCACTGTGTGTTAATTCATGTGAAATAATAAATCAAATCAAATCAAACCTTGGTTTAAAATCTCAGGAGGCAGATGGCATCTCAGTGCAGCACAGGAATGCCAGCCCAGCCCTTATGCTCACACCCTTGGCGGGGGACCTGATCGCATAACCTTTCAGCACAGAGTTGAGAGCACGATGGGGTGACACGGTGGCACAGTGGTTAGCACTGCTGCTTCACAGCGCCAAAAGACCCAGGTTCAATTCTGGCCTCTGTGTGGAGATTGCATGTTCTTCTCATGTCTGTGTGGGTTTCCTCTGGGTTCTCCCACAGTCCAAAGATGTGTGGGCTAGATTGATTGGCTATGTTAAATTGAGCCTAGTTTGGGAGGATTATCAGGGTAAATACGCGGGATTACGGGATAGGGCCTGGCTGGGATTGTGCAGGCTCGATGATCTGAACAACCTCTTCCTGCACCGTTGGAATTCTATGATTTTTTTCACCAAGCCAATGCTGCCACTTCATGTAGCTCGTGGTTTCAGATTATTCTTGCAATTGATCTTGATGAAACAAATGCTAAATGCACAATCTGTTTTTGTTTAGCTCCTAATTACCTGAAACATTAGTTGACATTAAGCTCTTATAAGAAGTGAAATGATATTGCTTGAGGTTGCCATATTATTGGATGGATGATACAAATGAGATTGGTTGCCCCTAACAATGAGAGTACGTTTGGTGTTCTGGTCCATCAGCAGCCTGCTCTTTGATACATTCGGGAAATCTATCTCCTCTGATTACAATGAATCAGTTAGCACACTTTCCTTGTGTATTGTTCCTAACAAAATCATCATTCTTTTAGTGTAGTTTTGTCTAAACTGATTGCTCTCCGGCTTTCTCCTGTGTCAGAACGCCGTGAGTACAAAATATGTGTCAGATTAAGCCTGTAATCTAGACTGACACTTCACTCCTGATACGATGCTGCATTGCTGAAGATGCTGAGATTTAGTTGAGTTGTTGAGGGGACATAGCTTTAAATTAAGGGGTGGTAATTATAGGACGGATGTCAGAGGTAGGTTCTTTAATCAGAGGGTAGTAAGGGCGTGGAATGCCCTGCCTGCAGCAGCTGTGGACTCGCCAACTTTAAGGGCGTTCAAATGGTCAGTGGATAGGCATATGGATAACATTGGAATAGTTTACGTTGGGGAGTCATTAGATTGGTTCCACTGGTCGGCGCAACATCAAGGGCCGAAGGGCCTGTACTGCTCTATGTTCTATGATCTTCTTTTCCAGTGCTTCTGGTGGATGTTAAAGATCCCGTGCTGCAATGTAAAGGAAAGCTGGGACTTCTCCTGCATCCTGGCTGAAATTCTTCCAGAACCAACTTTTAAAGATTTTCTCAACTTTTTACAACTTTAACAGTTGCACCATAGAAAGCATTCTTTCTGGTTGTATCACAGCTTGGTATGGGCTCCTGCTCTGCCCAAGATTGCAAGAAACTACAAAGGGTCATGAACGGAGCCCAGTCCATCATGCAAATCAGCCTCCCACCCATTGACTCTGTCTACACTTCCCGCTGCCTTGGCAAAGCAGCCAGCAGGACCCCATTCACCCTGATCATACTCTCTTCCAAAAGCCTGAACTCACATAACATCTGACTCAAGAATAGCTTCTTCCCTGCAGCCATCAGACTTTTGAATGGACTTACCTTATATTAAGTTGATCTTTCTCTACACCCTAGCTATGACTGTAACACTGGATTCTGCACCCTTGCCTTTCCTTCTCTATGTACGGTATTCTTTGTCTGTATAGCATGCACGAAACTATACTTTTCATGCTACACTAATACATGTGATAATGATAAATCAAGTCAAACCAAATGAAAAGGAAGAGGTTTAAGTTTACTTTGGTTTACCGTCTGAAATGGGTGACAGTCTGTCTTGTACTCCATTTGATTGTCTTCTGCTGTGGGGTCCCACAGCCCAAAGTCCTGCTCTTGTTCATGCCTCACTTCCAGATTCCCATCAGGATTGGGTGGGAGGCTCACATGGGAGATGAAAATAAGACATTTAAATGGTGAGAGCCTCGCTTCAGTGTTCACAGGTGAGTTTGACACTCGCCTGCTGCTCCCACTCTGAGGCCAAGCATCAAGCTATCTATTACTGAGATGAGTCCCAGTGGTTAATGAGCATATCCTCCTCTTCTTAATGAAAGAGAATAGAAAGGTGCAACAATGAAAGGCAGCAGTAGGTTAGTTGTCCATGTCCTGAGTTTGTGCTCATTGGCAATAGGGAACATGCAAGTGAGACCTTCACTCAAAGAATTCATATTTCTTACTGGCTGCACTTATCACAGTAAGAAGTCTCACAACACCAGATCAAAGTCCAACAGGTTTATTTGATAGTAAACACACAAGCTTTCAGAACGCTGTTCCTTCGTCAGGTGTGTGGAAGGTTCCACTCACTTCAGAACTCTCCACTCACCTGACGAAGGAACAGCGTTCCGAAAGCTTGTGGGATTACTATTAAATAAACCTGTTGGACTTTAACCTGGTGCTGTGAGACTTCTTACTGTGTTTACCCCAGTCCAACGCCGGCATCTCCACATCATGCCATTCAACCAATCAAAACCCAACAAGCTGCCTCACCTCCCTATGGCACAGTCTGTCCTTGCCCCTTCCCCGGTCGGGGTGTGAGAGTCTTTGACAGAATCCTCCCAAACTGGAAAACCCAAGGTCTTGGGGCCGAGAGCATTTCAACATTCTGAACAGGGATCTGAGCAGCCTGCGTCCACCTCTGCTGAAATCAGAACTCATGCGCTACATAAAAGCATTTGGAAATTTCTGCTGCCTTGCAGTGCAGGGTGGCACAGTGGTTAGCACCGCTGCCTCACAGAGCCAGGGAGCTGGGTTCAATTCCCAGCTTGGGACACTGTCTGTGTGGAGTTTGCACGTTCTCCCCATGTCTATGTGGGTTTCCTCCAGGTGCTTCAGTTTCCTCCCACAGTCCAAAGATATGCAATTAGGAGAATTGTTCAGGGATGTGTGGGTTGGGTGGTTTAGCCTTGGTTAATACATGGGGTGGGGAAGTGGGCCAGGATGGGATGCTCTTTTGAAGAATCAGTATAGACTCAAGGGACTGAATGGCCTCCTTCTGCGCTGCATGGATTCTATGGTTCATTCAATGCATGATCCTCTTCTTCTGATTGGGAACTGCGACACAGTGAACATGTCCAATCGAGATCATGATGTGGAGATGCCAGTGTTGGATGGGGGTGGGCACAGTAAGAAGTCTCACAACACCAGGTTAAAGTCCAACAGGTTTACTTGGAATCATGAGCTTTTGGTGCACCGCTCCTTCATCAGGAAACTCACCTGATGAGGGAACAGTGCTCCAAAAGCTCATGATTCTGAATAAACCTGTTGGACTTTAACCTAGTGTTGTGAGACTTCTTAAACTAAGACGAGGCTTCCCTCAATCTCCTCTTGCTGATATGCAAAAAATAGATCCAAATGGTAACAGCAGGAGACTTAATCCTCAAGGGAAAAAAGAAGTTTTGTTCGGGATTGATCAATGCAAACACAGACCAAGGATATTGATTCTTGCATCAAATGGGAAGGATTGGGAATATTTGTGCTCCTTCCACGTTACTAACTGAATGTTCGTTTGTTAACTGATAGGAGAAGAGGCGGCATTTTCTGGCCTCACTCATCCCAAAACTGCAAAATCCAACCCGAGGTCAACAGAGCTTTCCATTGTCCATCCCTCACCCGCTCCGATTTCCGTGGTGGGTGGAGTGGTAGAATTCCAGCCCATATGATTTTAATTTCCTTCGGTGGATCAGGAGGGTCTGTAAATCAGAGTGGATTATTACTGTCGCACTAACCAGAGTGTTTAGCTGAAAAAAAACAACTGGCAAATCATAGAATCCCTACAGAGCAGAAAGAGACCATCTGGTCCATTGAGCCCACACCAACAACAATCCCCCCCCAGACCCTATCCCCGTACGTTGCTAATCTCCCTGACACTAAGGGGCAATTTTACCATGGCCAATCAACCTAACCAGCACATCTTGGCAGTGTGGGAGGAAACCGGAGCACCCGGAGGAAACCCACGCAGACGTGGGGAGGAAATATAGACTCCGCACAGACAGTGACCCGAGGCTGGAATTGAACCCTGGTCGCTAGCATTGTGAGGCAGCAGTGCTAACCACCGTACCACCCTAAATATTAAATATTAAATTAATGAGGAATTGTGGGAATTGTTTAACTCCAGGGATTTTCTCTGCATCATTCAGGCATGGACTATCCATCAGTCACTACTTAAGCAATTGTTCAAGGTGACATAGAGTCATAGAGGTTTACAGCATGGAAACAGGCCCTTCAGCCCAACTTGTCCATACCGCCCTTTTTTGTTAAAACCCCTAAGCTAATCCCAACTGGCCGCATTTGGCCCATATCCCTCTATACCCATCTTACCCAAGTAACTATATAAATGCTTTTTAAAAGATAAAATTGTACCCACCTTTACTACTACCTCTGGCAGCTTGTTCCAGACACTCACCACCCTCTGTGCGAAAAAATTGTCCTGCTGGACACTTTTGTATCTCTCTCTTCTCACCTTAAACCTATGCCCTCTGGTTTTAGACTTTCCTACCTTTGGGGAAAGATGTTGACTATCTACCTTGTCTATGCCCCTCATTATTTATTGACATCTATAAGGTCACCTCTCAGCCTCCTACGGTCCAGAGAAAAGTCCCAGTCTATTCAGCCTCTCCTTATAATTCAATCCATCTAGCCCCAGTAGCATCCTAGTAAATCTTTTCTGTACCCTTTCTAGTTTAATAATATCCTTTCTGTAATAGAGTGACCAGAATTGCACACAGTATTCCAAGCGTGGCCTTACCAATGTACAACTTCAACAAGATGTCCCAACTCCTGTATTCAATGTTCTGACCAATGAAACCAAGCATGCTGAATGCCTTCTTCACCACTCTGTGCACCTGTGGCTATACTTTGAAGGAGCTATGAACATGTACCCCTAGATCTCTTTGTTCTGTAACTCTCCCCAGTACCCTACCATTAACTGAGTAAGCCCTGTCCTGGTTTAATCTACCAAACTGCATCACCTCGCATTTGTCTCATTTAAACTCCATCTGCCATTTGTCAGCCCACTGGCCCAATTGATCAAGATCCCATTGCAATCGGAGATAACCTTCCTCACTGTCCACTATGCCACCAATCTTGGTGTCTGCAAACTTACTAACCATGCCCCATATATTCTCATCCAAATCTTTAACATAAATGACAAATAACAGTGGGCCCAGCACTGATCTCTGAGGCACACCGCTGGTGGCGTGGCGATGCCGGTGTTGGGGTAAACACAGTAAGAAGGCTCACAACACCAGGTTAAAGTCCAACCAGTTTATTCAATAATACTATCAAATAAACTGGTTGGGCTTTAACCTGGTGTTGTGCGACTTCTTACGGTGCACACCACTGGCCACAGGCCTCCAGTTTGAAAAACAACTCTCTACAACCACCTTCTGGCTTCTGTCAAGAAGCCAATTTTGTATCCACTTAGATACTTCACCCGTGAGATTTAACTTTATGCAACAACCTACCATGTGGTACCTTGTCAAAGGCCTTGCTGAAGTCCATGTAGACAACATCAACTGCACTGCCCTCATCTACCTTCTTGATTACCCCATCATTATACCTTTTTTCATAAGATGTTTCAGCATTATCAATTGGCACATGTGTTATTTACATTGAGATTCTAAGTTATACATGCTTAATTAATCTGCTATAAATATTTTCAAATGTTTGATTATTTTTCTAATGAGGCAGAACAGGAAAGTGGGCTCACTAGTTCATATTACCATATTTAGAATTCTAATCTTGGTTTATTTCTCCACAAACTCAACTGAAAGCATGATTGAAGTCCGCAGGGGTTTGCATTTGTGAAATTACTTTAAATCAGCAGCTCTGGGCCAACCTACCTATCCGTGTGGTTTCAAATTGAATTATACAGAGAGCAAAGAGTTCACTGATTCTCATCATCCCCCCTCTTCAAAACTCTCAGCTCTGTGGAGGCATCAGTAACAATTCATAGCAGCTTTGACCTTGCACAAGGAATCTCAAACTCTCGTGTCTGCAACTACAGACTCCACGTTTGCCACCTCTGTCAGCTGGACTCTCCTGGCAGTCAAGGCGTACTTCTTTCAACTTCTGCATTTCCCATGTAATTCCCTCCTCTACTTCCTAATAAAAGGAAAGTTTGTACCTCAGGACGTATCAAAGCACTTTACAGGCAATGAAATATTTCTGAGATTAGGTCACTGTCTTATGAAAGGCGATGCGGTGGCACAGTGGTTAGCACTGCTACCTCACAGCGCCAGGGACCCGGGTTCGATTCCAGCCTCGGGTCACTGTCTGTGTGGAGTTTGCACATTCTCCTCATGTCTGCGTGGGTTTCCTCCGGGTGCTCCAGTTTCCTCCCACAATCCAAAAATGTGAGTGTTAGGTTGATTGGCTGTGCTAAAATTGCCCCTCACTGTCCTGGGATGTGTCGGTTAGCGGGATTAGTGGGTAAATGTGTAGGGGTATGGGGATAGGACCTGGGTGGGAATGTGGTCGGCGCAGACTCAACGGGCCAAAGGGCCTGTTTCTGCACTGTAGGGTTTCTATGTTCAATTCCAGCCTCGGGTCGCTGTCTGTGTGGAGTTTGCACGTTCTCTCCGTGACTGGGTGGGTTTCCTCCGAGTGCTCCGGTTTCCTCCCACAGTCCAAAGATGTGCGGGTTAGGTTGGTTGGCCATGCTAAATTGACCCTTTGAGTCGGGGGGGGGCTAGCAGGGTAAATACGTGGAGTTATGGGGATAGGGCCTGGGTGGGATTGCGGTCAGTGCAGGCTTGATGGGCTGAATGGCCTCTTTCTACACTGTGGGGTTTCAATGACTTAATGAATTACACCCAACAAGCTGCACAAAGTGAACATGATAATGACCAGATAATCTGTTTATTTTTATGTTAGTTGAGGAATTATTATGTTTTGAGTTTAAGTTTATTTATTAGTGTCACAAGTAGGTTTACATTAACACTGCATTTAAGTTACTGTGAAAATCTCCTTATCGCCACACTCCGGTGCCTGTTTGGATACACAGAGGGAGAATTAAGCGCGGCCAAGGCTCCTAACCAGCACGTTTCAGACTGTGGGAGGTAACCGAGGCACCTGGACGAAACCCATGCAGTCATGAGGAGACTGTGCAGACTCCACACGGACAGTGACCCAAGCCGGGAATTGAACCTGGGTCCGTGGTGCTGTGAGGCAGCAATGCGAACCACTGTGCCACCCCAGAATTTCCCAGAATATTAGAGAGGAACATTCCTGTTCTTCTTTGAAATGGTATGATAAGATCTCTACATCTACCTGAGAGAGCAGATGGTTAGATGTCTCACTTGAAGGGTGGAATCTTTGAAAGTTCAAGCTCCCAGTACCAGATCGAATAATCAGCCTACATTATGTACTCAAAACTCGCAAGTGGGACTAAATCCATGAGCATCTGATTAACAGTAAGAGTGTTACTGCTCAGATTTGGCAGACATTTCGACATAACCATCAGCGTGTACCACACTGCTCAGACTGCAGCCCCACTGGCAGAGAATGCACTCAAAGGTTGAGCCATGATGCATTACAGAGCAGATAAAGCAACTTTGGCCCAACAAAGCTTGGAGTAGAAACAGAAAATGCTGGACAATCTCAGCAGGTCTGACAGATTCTGTGGAGAGAGAATAGAGGCAAGAACAAAGAACAACACAGCACGAGAAACAGGCCCTTCGGCCCAACGAGCCCGTGCTGCCATTTTAACATTGAGTGCCCTCTTCTACCTATGACCTTTGTCTACGCCTACTGGGGAAGATTGAGGGGAGACTAATTTAGGGACAATTTGTTACACCAATCAGCCTACGAGCACGTTTCTGGGGTGTGGGAGGAAACCGGAGCACCCGGAGAAAACCCACGCAAGCACGGGGAGAATGTGCAAACTCCCGCAGGCACCGGCCCAAGTCCATGTATCTGCACAGCAAACAGTGACAGTCACAGAGCTGTTGTGTTGACTTTGAGTTTGGATGACCCTTTGTCAGAGCTCGGCTTCACCGTTTGAGTTTGTTCAGAGAGCGGTGAGTCGGAGCTGGTCAGTTACGTTGCAAAGTGAATTCTTTATTACAGGTCAGACTTGGTATCAGAGGAGAGGAGAAAGATTCACTACAGAACTGAAGCGAGCATAATGTTTTTATCGGAGAGCTTGAGTGCAGTAACTATTGGCCGGTATATTACAATGCAGCAGGAGCAGAGGGCTGTGAGTCCAAAGTGCATTAACCCACACATTCCACGATGCATACTGCCATATAACTGAAATATTTGATGATAAATATTGTAGTATTAGGGCAGGGGTACACAAATTGGGAGCCCAAGGTCAGGGAAAGATCCCCAGGGTCCATGGAACTGATGGCTGCCATGTGATCAGCAGATCCCAGTTCAAAAGGGGCAACTGACCGATTGCAAAAATAATTACTGCAACAAAATAGGCCAATCGACATAAGGCCTTTTGGAGCACTGGATACTGATAGGCTGACCAGGCCCATAACCCCACTCTTTTACCATGTCTCACCCACCTAACCTTTACATCTTTGGATACTAACGAGCAATCTCCCTTAGCCAATCAACCTAACCAGCACGTCTTTTGGACTGTGGGAGGAAACCAGAGCACCAGGAGGAAACCCACGCAGACATGGAGAGAACATGCAAACTCCACGCAGTCACCCAGGGCTGGGATTGAACCTGGGTCCCTAATGCTGTGAGGCAGCACTGCTAACTGCTATACCACCATGCTGTCATCCAATAGCTGATGATATCAGACAAGGAGTAAGTGAATGTTCCGATAACTTTGAAGAGGTTATGAAGTCATTTGGCGCTTACTTTAACCTAAGACATAATAACATTTTGAAGCGTGCACAATTTAACAGGACAATCTAAAAGCCTGGGAAGCCTATAGACCCTTCCATAAATGTGTTACACAGAGTTGTTGAACGCTGTGACTGTATCTCCTGATGTATTCCAATCTAAAGAAGATCTGAATTTGGAAAAAGCAATCCAAATCATCAGACAGTACAAAACCACAATAGTGAGCAACCCCAACAGTCCAGCTCAAAAAACAACCAAAGGACAGGGAGACTCTAGGGCAAGGAAAGCAATACCCAGATAAAACACCAGATGTAAAAAAGGATTAGTTTAGAGGTTTAAAAAAAAGGGTGGCATGGACAATTGGGCCGAAGGGCCTGTTTCCATGCTGTAAACCTCTATATAGCAGAGCGTGTCAATAATGAGGTGCCAAAAGACCTCACAGGCGTGGGCAGTGTCAAGTGTGTCGTACTTTCACTGCAACAACCAGGGACACGATGGGGAAGTCAAAAACCTTGAGGCATGTGAAGGATCCCAGCAGGTCTCTGAGATCAAGGAGTCACATCAGGAAACCCAGCAATGCTTGTTGGCGGAGATTAGGAATCCCAGATTTCACATTTTGAAATGTTGACATTTCTGACACCCCACAAGTTTCAAGTTAGACGCAGGAGCCAGTTTGTGTGGCCAAAGGGCCTGTTTCCTGTTCTGTGCTGTTCTTTGTTCTTTGTGATGGTTGTGTTCGATCAACAACTGTGGCTAAAAGACCTCTGGCTATGAATGGCAGTCACAGCACAGCCAGAGGAATCCACCTTCCGGTTCTAGGCATGATTCAAGAGTTGCTCTGGTGTGGGCAACAAGCAAATAAACACAATTCTGTGTGTCGTCTACAATCAACCCTCTCCTGAGTTACCTGTGCGGCCCACAGCCTCCACAAAATGGCAGAAGATGTCAAACACCGACTGTCACCAACTACACTAAATTGGAGACTCCCAAGATACCCACCGGTGCTGATGATCTTGACTGGGGCTTGAGTTCAGTGTTGTTCTCACTGGGCAAAGACCCATTCCTGTACACTCGGCAGAAGATATCCCTCTTCAGTCAGGCCACACAAATCTCCAGATGGGCACCAACACACTTAACACAGACGATCCGGAGGAGCAGCAGTCCGAACTTCAGATGTTTTTACAGAACCAGGAATAGCTACAGCACCAAGGCTGGGGCTTCAGACATGAAGTCAAACCTGGAGCAGGAGAGAAGCGGCCACCAACCCACCAAGGCGAAATTCAGGGAAGTGAACATGAAGAAACTAAACTGCAGCTTGAGCTCAAGGATGAGGAACTTTCAATCATAAGGAAGGTAAACCTTCAGATTCCAGGAAGAACTTGGTGGGCGTAATCGAGAAACCCTCACCCTGAATCCACGCTATGAATGAATGGAGTGAACACCCTCTCTGGAAGGAAGGGGTAAGCTCCATGGTGCCTGACCATGAGAGACAGATCGTCATTGAAGAAAATGCAACTCTCAGGAGTGTAAAAAATGAACCCGAGTATTTAAAACACCAAGCACTATAACCTTAACTCCAATCCGACAAAATCAGTTCAAAGCAACTGAGACCACTATCCAAATTTGAAAATAATGAGACCTGGAAGAGTCGTAAAGCCATCTCAGTTTGTAAAATTGGAGGCTTGGGGGAGAGGAACTAGCACGTAAATATTATTGTGAATACATTAAGGTAAAGACTTTGGGGGAGGTGTGGGATGGGACTGGAATGGTGAATGTGAAACAGGGGAAACATCACTGTCCACATCATGTTGTAGAGAGTCACCTGGGGTGAGGAGAGTGTAGGAGAGAGTCTAGCAGAAAGAAGTATGAAGATGGCACCAGGATATTGATGTCTTTTTTTTAACATCCACAGGTGATTCGGTCCACCTTGTTGTCCAACAAAAGGCATACACGCGGTGGGTTGTGCGAGGGCTGCTCTTGGATGTTGCTTCGAGAGTTGCCTAGTGCTTCACGTCGTTAGTGTACGCTTAAACTGGTCCAACTGACGGGCAACACGACAGCTCAGTGACTATCACTGTTTGCTGTGCAGATACAGGGACCCGGGTGGGATCTCCGACTTGGGTCGGTGTCTGTGGGAGTTTGCACATTCTCCCCGTGCTTGCGTGGGTTTTCTCCGGGTGCTCCGGTTTCCACCCCAAAAACGTGCTTTTAGGCTGATTGGTGTTAACAAATTGTCCCTAAATTAGACCCTCTCTTAATCTGGCGCGCATATAATTCTCTAAATTTGCACCCCTTTATTGTGGAGTCCAAGAGGTGTAGACAAAAGTCATGGGTAAAAGAAGGATTGGAATGAGGCACTCACTGAGTGTTAAAATGGGCAGCGCGGGCTTGTGGGGCCGAAGGGCCTGTTTCCTGGGCTGTGTTGTTCTTTGTTCAGGACAGGACAGTATTCTGTGTAACTGTTTGTGTTCAAGCATACCACAGCCTCTAGACCTTTTCATGAGACACATCCAACCTTACATCTGTCTCTCCTGTTATTCCTTGAACATCAATGCCAGGTAGAACAGCACACTCAAAGGTTCAGGCCCAGCAGGGAATCTAAGGCTGACTGAAAAAACTGAGCAGTCCATCACTAATGCCTTCAGCTTTAATATCAGGGGAGCCTTCCAATATCCAAAAGGGATATATTCAAGAGTCAAACACTTTCTTAGTTAGCCTTTTGGAGGACTGTCACTTCCTTTGCTGCACATTGAAAGAGTAAAAAGTCTGACAACACCAGGTTTTAGTCCAACTGATTTATTTGATAATACTCACAAGCTTTCGAGGGGACTGCCTCTTCGGCAGTCCCCTCGAAAGCTTGTGAGTATTATCAAATAAATCGGTTAGACTAAAACCTGGTGTTATCAGACCTTTTACTGTGTTTACGCCAGTCCAACGCCGGCATTCCCACATCATTGAAAGAGCGACAGGCTTCAAGATATATTCAAAGTGAATTAAACGTACTGAGTGGTGCAATGGTAGAGATGCCATGTCTAGTATGATTGCCAGAGCAGTTCCCTCTCGCGCTGCATCACTTGGTACTCACTGCTGTCAAAAGCAACCCACAATCATTTGTTCTGGGCAATATTAACGTGGGTGTCACTTGTTTTAGATCCTTTGCTCATACAACCACTACTCCAGTTCATCGCCTGACACCATTCACATCCTTTCAACCGGTGAAAGGGAAGGAAGGTGAGAAAAAGAATAAAAGGGAATGCCTTGCAACACGATAGTGTTTTTGTGATGTTGATTGAGGAATGAATAGTCAGAGGAAAAGCAGGGTGCCTTCTTCAGTAATAATGCCTTGGGATCTGTTACATCTAACTGAGAAACAATACCCTCAGCGACCATGCAGACAAACACCATTAGAGTTGTATCCAGTTAATATTCCTCACTGAGCATGTATAATAGGGAGCCTCAGTTTAACATCCCATGTGAACACCAGCACTGCACTCCCTTAAATATTGCACTGAAATGTCAACCTTGATACTTGTGTCAAGTGGGACTTGAACCCAAAACCTCGTGACTCTAAATGCAGCTGACACACTGATATAAAATACTATGGATTCTGGATCTGAAACAAAAACAGAAAATGCTGGAAAAACTCAGCAGGGCCACCCATGTCACCTTCCCGTGCAATCGTAGAAGATGTAACACCTGCACCTTCATCTCCTCCCTGCTCTCCATCCCAGGACCCAAACACTCTTTACAGCTGAAGGCAGTGCTTCACACGCACCTCCTTCAACCTGGACGATTGCATTCACTGCTCCCAATACAGGGTGGCACGGTGGTGAGCACTGCTGCCTCACAGCGCCAGGGACCCGGGTTCAATTCCGAGCTTGGGTCACTGTCTGTGTGGAGTCCTTCCCCATGTCTGTGTAGATTTCCTCTGGTCAATGGACCTTTCTGTGGTCCGCCCCTCGTCTGCTATGATAGCAGGCAGAGTGTGAAAATTCATCTCTTTAATTCTGTTTCTCTCTTCACAAATGTTGCCTGTCTGCTGAGTATTTCCAGCAATTTTCTGTTTTTATTTCTTCTTTACAATAGCATAACTGGAGAGGATCCTTTCCTTCCTGTGTGACGACTGTGCTTCCAACAATATAATTTCCTCTAATCCCTTTCAGTATTAATCATTGTTAGGTTGTGTCGAATTGAGTTTTCTTACTGAGTTAAAAGGATTTCCTGCACATGCATTTTGCCGACCTTTCGGGAAGCAGGTTGCTAGCCCTGAAATGGGATGAAATATGATTGTACACCACTACATACAGGAATGAAATGGATTAATTGTATTTCGTTCCTTGTTCTATGCAAAGTCACGCAGGACATCAGTCTGTATTTCTGTTAACGGGGTTTATCTCATTCCATAGAACATCAATCCTTGAAAACAGCCAGCACCTTTCTCTGACAAGGCATCAATATTTATATCTCAACCCAGAAACTCTCTTTGGAATAGAAGAAAGCAAATGTTCCCTGGTCTCCCTGCTCAATAAATGTTTTGTCCATTAAACAGATTTGTACAATTAGATACAGCGAGATTTTTGATCATTCACTTCATTTGTTATTGTCAAAACATTAATCTTGAAACAATACCCTCAGCGACCATGTAGACAAACACCATTAGAGTTGTATCCAGTTAATATTCCTTGTTGAGCATGTATAATAGGGAGCCATTTAATTGGGAGAATTGTATGTCACTTGCATCTCCCAGTCCTGGATCTCCAGCGTGGTTTACTCTGCATCGGAAATCAACGGTGAGATGCAAAAATAATTTAAACAATCATTTCCCTGCGATTTAAATGAGATTAGCGGGCCCAGGACTGAATTCTCCAGGCCCGATAGTCTCTCCTGCCCCACTGGAGTATGGGGCTCAGACGAGCTCCCCACTTTCGGGGAACAAAGAACAACACAGCACAGGAAACAGGCCCTTTGGCCCAACAAGCCCGTGCCGCCCACTTTAACACTCAGCGAGTGCCTCATTCCAATCCTTCTTCTACCTACGACTTCTGTCTATGCCTCGTGGACTCCACAATGAAGGGGGTGCAAATTTAGAGAATTATATGTGCGCCAGATTAAGGGAGGTCTAATTTAGGGACAATTTGTTAACACCAATCAGCCTAAGAGCACGTTTTTGGGGTGTGGGAGGAAACCGGAGCACCCGGAGAAAACCCACGCCAGCGCGGGGAGAATGTACAAACTCCCACAGACACCGACCCAAGTCGGAGATCTGACCCGGGTCCCTGTATCTGCACAGCAGACAGTGATAGTCACTGAGCTGCCGTGTTGCCCGTCAGCTGGTCCAGTTTAAGCGTACACTAACGGACGTGAAGCACTAGGCAACTCTCGAAGCAACATCCAAGAGCAGCCCTCGTACGACCCACTGCGTGTATGCCCCTTGTTGGCCAACAAGGTGGACCGAATCGCCTGTGGATGTAAAAAAGAGACATTAATAAACATACACAACTTATACAGACATTCACGGAATCCCCAGAAGCTCAAACGTAAGAGACAGGTGAGTCATAAAATATGTTGGACAGCCCATAGGAATCTATTGATTCCCAGGAATGTCCTGAGGCTCTTGATCCTTAACTAGAACATTCTTTTAGAACATTAACTAGAACTAGAACTGGCAGCTTGACCTCACTGGAGTGAAGGTGGGGACAAATGGCGTACCCCCACGGAGTCATCTGGTGGGGAGGTGGTGCACCCTGGGCATGGGCACCCTGGCAATCCCAGCCTGTGCCCCCAGCACTGCCCAAGGGGCAAAGTGCCCAAGCCTAGGGGGCATCTTGGCACTGGCCACCAAACATTGGGCAGTGCTGAGGAGCCAGGACTTATTGAGGATGGGGCCTGATGGAGGCAGGGTGTAGGGGGTGATCGGTGGGGATGGGGGTCTCGCTGCCACTCTGCAATTAGGATCGATGGGGGCAGGGGGAAGGCCAGCAACCAGGATGACCAGAGGGAGGGAGGGGGGGGTGTCTGTCGGGGGTGGGGGGGTCTGCTGGTGTTGAGGGTGTCTGCACTGTGGGGGTGGGGGGATTGGAACTGAGCTGGCCAGCAAACAGGAGGCTGGCAGTTCTGCACGTGCGCCGAAGCTGCAGGTTTCAGCCTCCTGGGTAGGAATAGGCCCCATTCCCTGAAATATTCACACTGGCGGCCTCTGCATTGCACAGAGTGTGGGAGATTTTAGTGTGAGCTCCCACTGAAAAATACAACGTGAATTACTCCAGTTTTCTCGTGAAGTCAACAATTAGAATTTTTTTGGGAGAGTTCTGCCCGGTTTCTTAAGCTTGTTCATGCCACCAGGTTATAAAAGCAGGAATGGTTCCTTTCATTTCGAAGTGAAAGGCATCACTTTAATAGCTCTATAATTATGTTGTAACAAATCTCACAACACCAGGTAACCCCCATCATTTGGTTTGGGCTTTCAAAATCCTACTAACTGTCCCAGCTTGAGGCAATTCACACCTCTTTAACCTGTGATTATCCCTCTCTCCACTCGCACTGCCTGTATCTGTAAAGACTTGATTACCTGTAAAGACTCACACTCCAACCATTCTTCACATTCCAATCTGTAATTATCTCTCAATTGTGTCTTTCTCTATATACTTGTGAACCTATCTCCACTCACCTGATGAAGCTCGTGATTCCAAATAAACCTGTTGGATTTAACCTGGTGTTGTGGGACTTCCTACTGCGCCCCCCAGTCCAATTCCAACATTTCCACGTTATAGTTACATAAAAAAGAAGAGAGTAGCTAATGTAAACATTGGCCCCTGAGAGGGTGAGAGACTAACCCATTTTGCCAGGATGAATAAAATTAAGTCCAATTTGCCAGAATTAATAATAGGGAACAAGGAAAGCACTGAGATTTTGAACGTGTATTTTGTACCTGTCTTCACAGTGAGAGTTATAGAAATGCATCCAAAAATCAAGAACAAAAGGAAGTGGGGGGGCTGAAAACAATCGCAACAAGAGGAAAAACTACCGAGAAATCTGAATGGGACTAAAGGTTAATAAGTCCCAGATGGCCTGTCTACTAGGATCATGAAATAAATGTCTGCAGAGATGTATTGGTTGTAATATTCCAAAGTTCCCTAGATTCTAGAAAACTACAAATCTAACACCTCTGTCCAAGAAAGGAAGGAGACAGAAAGCAGGAAACCATGGCCTGATAGTCTAAGGTCTGTCCTTGAGAGCATGCTAGAAGCCATGATAACATACTCAGTTTTTACTCATCCTGGCAAAATGAACAATTTCACATCTCCTGACATTATACTCCATCTGCCAGCTCTTCATCCACTCACTTAACCCATCTTGCAGCCTCCCTATGTCCTCTTCATAACTTACTTTCCAACCCATCTTGATGTCATCAACAAATTTGACAACCATCCCTTCAATCCCTTTATCCAAATCATTTATATAATTTATAAACACTTGAGATCCCAGCACTCATCCCCGTGGCACACCACTCATTACATCTCAATAACCATTTATCCAGATCTTTGTTAGCTAGTCAATCTTCAATCCATGTCAATATCTTATCCCTACACCATGAGCTTTTATCTTCTGCAATAATCTTTGATGTAGCACTTTATTGAATGCCTTCTAGAAAACAAAGTACAGTACATCCACTGGTTCCCCTTTATCCACTGTAAATGTCACTTTCTCAAAGAACGCCAATAAATTGGATAAACCGGATTTCCCTTTCACAAAGCCATGTTGTCTCTGCCTTGAACTTATGTATGTGTCCTGTTATGACTTCTTTAATAATAGCTTCTAACATTTTTCCTACAACAGATGTTAAGCTAACTGGCCTATAGTTTCCTGCTTTTTCTCTCCCTCCTTTTTTGAACAATTGATTTACATTTGCTATCTTTCCATTGGATGGTATCTTCCCTGAATCTAGGGAGTTTTGGAAAATTAAAAACTGGGCATTTTTTAAATACCCTAGGATGAAGTTCACCAGGACCCAGGGACTTACTAACCCAAAGCTCCAACAAAATAATAGATGAGGACAGTGTGGTAAAAGTTATCTACATGGACCTTAGCAAGGCCTTTGACAAAGTACCACATGGTAGATTGCTCTGTAAGGTTAGATCACATGGAATCCAAGGAGAACTAGCCAATTGGATACAAAATTAGCTTGCTGATGGGAAACAAAGGGTGGTGGTAGAGGGTTGTTTTTCAGACCAGAGGCCTGGGAACCAGTGGTGTGCCTCAGGGATCAGCGCTGGGTCCACTGTTGTTTGTCATTTATGTAAACGATTTGGATGAGAATATAGGAAGGATGGTTAGTAAGTTTGCCAACAAAACCAAAATTGGTGTTGCAGTGGACAGTGAAGAAAGTTATCTAAGACTTCAACGTTGCAATGTTCAATGTTGCAATTGCAACATTTAAAAGACATTTGGACAGGTAGATGGATGAGAAAGGTTTAGAGTGATATGAGCCAAATGCAGGCAAATGGGATCAGTTCAGTTTGGGAAACCTGGTCAGTATAGATGAGTTGGGCTGAAGGGCCTGTATATCTCTATGACTCCAATTTACTCAGTACCACTTCTTTGGTTATTGTAATTTTCCAGAGTTTCTCCCTGATTTATAGCTGCTATTGACCTTTATTGCAAAGAGAGATGGAGTATAAAATTAAGGAAGCCTTGTTCATTCTGCACTGGACATTGGTGACACTGCGCCTGGGGTATTTTGAACAGTTACGGTCTCCTTATTTAAGGAAGGGATTAAATTGCGATGGAAATAATGAAAGAAGCTGACTGGGCTGATTCCTGGGACAAGAGGGTCATCTTATATGGCCCTTTGAGCAGGTTGAGCCGAAACTCATTGAAATTCAGAAGAAAAAGTGGTGTTTTATTTGAAATAAAGAAGATTCTGATGGAGGGGTAAATGCTGAGCAGTTGTTTCCCCTCTTGTGGGAATTTAGAATTGTGGGGACACTGTTTAAAAATAAGGCGTCTCCGATTTAAAACTGAGACGAGAAGAAATTTCTTCCCGGAGAGAGTCAATAAACTTTGGAATTCTCTTGCACCCACTGGCCCTTTGTAGTCTTAGGTAACCTTCTTCACTGTCCACCACAACACCAATTTTGGTATAATCCTCAAACTTACTAACCATGCCTCCTATATTCTCATCCTAATCATTTATATAATGACAAACTTGGTCATATTGAGGGTTAAGTTGAAAAGCATTTTGAACAATAGTGAGGCAAGAGTTCAGGGGACATTCAGGAATTAATGTCAAAATCAGATTGGCCATAATCCTATTGAATGATGGAGCGAATTCGATGGGCAGAATGGCCTACTACTGACCCCCTTAGCTTTTCATACCACACTGTTAGTTCCTATCATTGTTTTTCTTTGAACCAAAAGTTTATTGAAAACAATATTTGATGGTATTACACTACCCACTGTGGGGATCAATAGACAAGATTTTTGAGAGGGTGGTTTAAACCAGTCCTGGATGCGTTAGTGTTTTGCCTTTGTTAAAAACAGAAGTAAAGTACAAACATTGAATACTCTATAGCTCCAGACTCCAACCCAGCTGTGGGCTTTCTTGTTCTGAGAAAATAGAACAACGTTGAACTGCCCTTTAGCTTTATATGTTCAACATTGGCTCAATCAATGCCATCCCGATGAGTGAAAAATCTCCCCCCCACCCCACTACCACTATCACTGCCAACTATGTTGTTCAGCGGAACCATGGTGCTTGATTGGAGGAACTTATCTTGCTGGATTTGAGGAACGTCCTGCTAGCACAATAAATGGAAAGATTTCCAATCCCTGGGATGCAGATAACTCCAGGACATGGTTGTCTCAAACTAATTTGGTTTCTGAGAATGCTCAGTTGTTGACAGCTCTGGTACATCAGCTAATGACCGTGATCAGCCACCTTAACATCTTGTGCTGGCAATGAGTTAACTCTTTGCAAATTGAGTTTGACTTCTGGAGTAACATCATAATATGAACCGAAACAGAATTCTTTGCAAACAAATAGACAAAACTCTGGAAAGGGAAAAGACATTCAGCTCCAGGGAATCATTTCAGACAATGAACATTACCATCGATGCAGATTCTCCCAAAACATTGTGCCTGATGTTTCGAGTAATGATAGTAATGTATTGAGAAATTTACAAATACTTAAAAGATAGTCAGTTTCTCCTTGGTGGACATTCGAATTGTTTCTTTAGATGCCTGGGGAGGGAGGTTGGAGAGAGCTGTCCCCTTATAATTAGAATACTCTTGCCTGTAGATTCTGATGGATGGTCTTAAAGTCTGTACTTTTTGAGGTTGCCCCTGACTGAAGCAGAAATTCAAATCTCCAGGTTCCTGGGAGGAGAAGTGGGGAGGGATTTCCTGATGATATCAGACTGCTAGAAATCAGCTTCCGGCTTTCATTGCTGGGGACACAGAAGCCAACTGGTCAGGATGAACAGACTAGGAAATCAGGTTTCAGCCCAGGTTCAGAACACACACAGCTCAGATAATTCAGATTCTATTCACCAGAAAGAGAAGAGGCACAGGAACTTTCGCTCAAGCTATGCGTGGAATCTAGCTGAAAGAAACTGAAATCTAAAAGCTTTGAGGGCTGAGCAGCCAGCCTGAAGAACTGGGTGGATTTTACCAGCGTTGATCATCAAATGTGTACTGGGCTATCCTTGAGCGGTTGGGTGAAAGGGACTATGGAGGTCTACAACATCAGAACTGCTTTGATTCAAGTGAAATAAATAGGCTTTGTTTGTGATAATTATATCCATGGGGCTCAGATGCATTTAAGCTGATTTGGGGGCTACTTGAAGATTGGATCTTGAGTGATAAGGAGTGGTTGAACTCCATTGGAGAGCTGGGAAGGACTTTGCGACTACACGTGATGCCACACATGTGCTGCTTGAGAAATCTGTGTGTTGACTATTTCAAGTATAATTTATAGTTCCTACTGAATAAATTGTCAGTTAGTTCATATTTAATTGATGTTGATTTTAGTAGTTTTGCTACAAAAAAGTTTGAAAAGTGAAATGTTGTCTGCTGGTTTCTATCACTGGGATCATTTGAGAAGCTTGATACTTTGGCATTCTTGATCTGTACGGGGATCATAACGAGACACACATTACATGGGGATTCACCGATGTCCATGGTTTTGTCAAGGCTCCTTTTCCACAGAGAAGTGCTCATGCAGAGCTAGTACCTTCCATTAGAGACATTGCATGTATCTGTCCACATGGTAAGTGTTGCCTGTGACAATGGCCATACTGCAGGACGGTGGAGGGTCAAGCCACCCAAGCAGAAGCTGAATCTCAGGGCTGAGTTGTCACTGGAGGAAGGCCACGTAAAATTACCAGTTTACTTCACACATTCCTGCCACGCAGGCAGTGCCTAGAGGAGGCATAAGGTTAGGGTTCAGAGTTCACAAACCAAATTGACATCAAGAACAAGCACAGTGATAGGAAGCATGTTAAAAGGCCTGGCAGTAACATTATGGCTCACAAAAATCATTGTCCATGTAGACTTATCTTCGGAAAGCTATGAAAGTTGCTTTCACCAAATAACAAGAGTTGGTGATGAGAGAGTCTAGAGGTAATAAAGATATGAATGAAGGTTGCAACTGCAAGCGATCTGAAGTAGGAATGAAGCCAGGCTGTGTTAAGGAGGGGGCAATAGTTTTAGTGGATAAAAGCAAATTATTGCGGATGCTGGAATCTGAAACAAAAACAGAAAGTGCTAGAGAATCTCAGCGGGTCTGACGGTACCTGTGGAGAGAGAAACAGAATTAACGTTTCGAGTCTAGATGACCCTTCACCAGAGCTTGATATGTGGACATGTGGTCGGAAGCTCATCTTGTGGTCAAATATGATACCAAATATAAAACCAAAGATGCAATCTGGTTTAGTCTCAGCCAATCCCCAGGGAGAGGGCTGGAATCATTAGCTAGGGAATCTTGTTTGGATCTGGGACCAAGGACATGTGGCTACAGATGATAGCTTCTGTGTGGGGCTAGAAAGTCTAATCAAATTGAATTCCAATATGTTTTGTCACCTCATGATCGAACATATCTGCTCCTTCCTCAACATCAAGCTGAGTGGCTGATTGAAATTCAAAAAGAATGTCAGAACTAATATCAGGTATTACATCAGGTGGCTTGGTAGTACAGTGGTTAGCGCTGCTGCTTCACAGCTCCAGGCTCCTGGGTTCAATTCCTGGCTCGGGTCACTGTCTGTGTGGAGTTTGCACATTCTCCTCGTGTCTGCGTGGGTTTCCTCCAGGTACTCCGGTTTCCTCCCACAGTCCAAAGATGTGTGGTTAGGTTGATTGGCCATGCTAAGAAATTTCCCTTAGTATCCAGGGATGCATAGGTTAGAGGGATCAGTGGGTATAATATATGGGGGTAGGGCCTGGGTGGGATTGTGTTCAGTGCAGACTCGATGGGCTGAAGGGCCTCTTTCTGCACTGTAGGGTTCTATGTTCTATATCTTTGCTATCAACTAGTGAAGCTAAGCAACAAGCTACAGATAGAGCTAAATAGACTCAAATTAGAGAATAGATATGTAGCCTACAAAATCCAATAGGCAATCAAACCACTATTGGGATCTCTGTAGTGATTGATAACTTAAAATTTGACCTTCCAGTTGGCGTCTGAAAGATGACATGCCAAGACTTCACATTTTAACACTTTTACTATGAACATAGGGTGAGATTTTCCAGCATCCCAGCCACGTGTATCTGCTGGGAAGTGGCACGTTTACTAGTGGCGGGATTCTCTGGTTAATCCGAATTCCAGTTGGTGTTAATGTCACCCACATGCCGGTGGCAAACCCGCATGTGGGGGGGTGCACTGCTGGTGGGACAGGATAATCCCGCTGGTGTGAACAGCCGGAGAATTCCAACCAAAATGTTAAAAGCATTATTGATCAAACATTATTCTTGTCGGCAACTTATACTTTCAGGAACAAACAGATATTCCCTTTTTTGCTTTTAGCAGAACCGAAAACACACTTCACAGATATGCATTACACTGCTCTTTAAGTAGACATTAAATGCTCCAGAATCAATCCAAGGTGATTCATAATACCTGAGGGTTTACTTCTCCGTTCTCAGCCTGGGAAATTTCAACGTCAGAACTGCCTTTCAGAGTGAAGTTTCTCCCCCTGGAGATTCTTCCTCTAACGCAAACTGGGCAAGTCTTCCAGCCTAAGTTTAACTCATCCTAAATTAAGTCTTTCCGATTTGAGCATGAGCTCCCACCAGTATTCCCATATGATAAGTCACAGTTCAGAACAGTTCAAATTTCAAGTGATCATCTCTACAAAGATCCCAGTTGTGGTTTGATTGTCTATTTTGTTTTGGGCAGTGCGGTGGCACAGTGGTTAGCCCTGCTGCCTCACAGCGCCAAGGTCAATTCCGACTTTGGGTGACTGTCTATCTGGAGTCTGCACATTCTCCTCGTGCCTGCGTGGGTTTCCTTCGGGTGCTCCAATACCCTCCCACAGTCCAAAGATGTGTGGGTTAGGTGGATTGGCCATGGCTAAATTCCCCTTAGTGTCAGGGAATTAGCAGGGTAAATACACGGGTTATGGGGGTAGGGCCTGAGTGGGATTATGGTTGGTGCAGGCATGATGGGCTGAATGTCCTCCTTCTGTACTGTAGGGATTCTATGATTTGACTGCAGAAAGCTGTTTGTTCTCTCTCAGATCCTGGCAGACCAACATTGCTTATGAGTTTTTAACGATATCTGAGACCCTCTCCCTCTCAAAGCCCATCTCCAGGACAACATTAAGTCTTTAAAGTTTGTTTATTGGTGTCACAAGTTAACACTGCAATGAAGTTAATGTGAAAATTCCCTAGTTGCTACATTTGGGCGGCATGGTAGCACAGTGGTTAGCACTGCTGCTTCACTGCTCCAGGGACCTGGGTTTGATTCCAGCTTCGGGTCACTGTCTGTGAGGAATTTGCACATTCTCCTCGTGTCTGCATGGGTTTCCTCCGGCTGCTCTGGTTTCCTCCCACAGTCCAAAGATGTGCGGGCTAGATTCATTGCCCCTTAGTGTCCTGAGATGTGTAGGTTAGAGGGATTAGTGGGTAAATTTGTGGGGGTAGGGCCTGAGTGGAATTGTGGTCGGTGCAGACTCGATGGGCCAAATGGCCTCTTTCTGCCCTGCAGGGTTTCTATTCTGGTGCCTGTTTGAATATACTGAGGGAGAATTTAGCATGGGCAACCCACCTCACGGGCACGTCTTTCACTCCGTGGGACAAAACATGACTGACGTGATCCCTCTATCCAGGTAAAATGCAGATTAGTTATCCTTGAGACCAAACTCTCTTTTATCTTACAAATTAATGAACAACTTAAAGCATAATTGGTTACAACTCAATTTTCTCAACATTTTCCTGGGACTTTGGAGCTTGTCCCCTGTTAGCACACAGGCTATTGCCATTGTCTCCAAGTGTACGCACCTTACACCTTCCTCCCAATAGAACAATCTGGGTCCCCTGTAATCTTAAACAACCAAACCACGCAAACACCTTCAGAACAGGTCACACTGCCTCTCCAATTCACCCTAAATTTAAAACACATTCCCAAACATAACAATCTTTGAAACCTCATTATTGTAATTTACCAGCAGGAAAATGGAGCTCTGTGAAAATTCCCTTCCTCAATAATGATGTAGCCAATGCATGAGATCGAGAAGGAAGGTTCAATTTTTTGCCAGTGGCCATAATGGAAAATAAAACCAAGTGGATTTTTCAGGTCTGTGAAAACCATGGAGAAACCTTCAAGAATCTGCTCTGCTGCAGAAGAAGATAGTCATGGTTGTTGAAGTCCAATCTTCCCAGCTCTGGGATTTCACTCCAGGAATGGTCAGAGTAACATCTTTTGCTCAATGCCCTTCAATCTCTTCATCAATCACCATCCCTTCATCAGAAGGTCAGGAGTTGAGATGTTTGCTGACATTGCACAGATATTCAGCTCCACACACACCTTCTCCAGTAATGAAACATTTCTTGCTAACTTCAGCAGGCCCTTCCCAGGGCAAAGTTTGGGCTGACATCTAATAGACAACATTCACGCCAATTAAGTTTCATCTCTCCCTGACCCTTAATGACTCAGCATCACTGCTGAGTCCCCTGAGTGTAAACATTGACTAGAAACTCAGTCACATCAACACTGAGGTTGCTACATCAAGGTGGGGGCCAGTCACTTACTGACAAATGGCTAATCTGACCCTCCAAAGCTTCTTCATTTCATTCATGAAGCAGAGTGGGAATAGCCAAAGGGACTCCCATTTGCTCAGTTGTGTCAGCTGGAACTCAATGACAGCAATAATTGCTAAGGCTGCTAGAACGTCTCCTCAGGAAAACTAAAGCTTGAGAAGCAATGATCCAAGAGAAAAGAACAAAACAGTTACCACAGATCGTAAACACGAAGACAGGAAAGTAATGGCAATAAACAAACTGCAATTGAGCAGATAGCAAGAAGAAAGACTTTATCCAGTTGAGTGGAATGAAATCACATCTGGTCAGGATTGAATAATGCCGATTGCGATGTTCGACAGGATCAAAGCACTGCATTGAAAGGTCAACAGAAAATTTAGCGAGTTGTTCATTATCCTCAGGAGATTAATAGGAGCAAGAGTACAAATATACCTCTTCCAGCGAGGAGACTTGATGGTGTCTTCTATGTTCTTAGACCTGTCTTGATCTATACGTCATATAATACAGAAATATGATTTCTTTAATGCCTCCCTGATTTTTCAGAGCTGGAAAGAATTCAGTGCAGTCAGTCTTGCTGTTCGAGCCTCCTGTCTGTTATTGTAGATAGGCTGTTGGAACAACATGAAGAAATTAGAGTAGATTGTGAGCAAATCAACAATGGATGTTTCCAGTAAATTGGCACAGCCCATTAAAAGCAGCTTAATGTGAACTGCATATTAGGAATTATAGTCAACAGGCACATTATACAGTTAAACAACACAGTTAATTAATTAAAACCAGAAAGTGCTGGGAGTGCTCGGCAGATCTGGCAGGACGGTAAAAAAAATGAGAGAGGGTTAACATTTCAGGTCGATGTTCTTCAATCACAATTGGGAAATGTTAGAGCTGTAACAGTTTTTAAAAAAATACGGAGCCCAGAAAAGGTGGGAGGAAAGGAAAAAAAATAAATAAAGGCCAGTTCACGTTGGTAGGATGTTCCCAGCCTGCCACAGCGAGTGGAGATTTGACCGGCCACCAAATTCTGCAACCTTGCTGCACCGGGAGCGTGGCACAGACGGGCTGTTAAGATCGCGCCCAGTGGGAAAGTTGCTGATCGCAACAAAGGCAGGAAATGATAAGGGACAGAAATGAGGGTGATGCAAGGAGAGAGGGATGATACAAGAGAAACCTATCACTGAAGCTAGGTCTACAGGAGGTATGTATAGCAGCAACAGAATCATTACCAAGCACTGCTGTCCAGAAAAGAATGGGAGCAGTGGGTATACGTCAATGTTGCTGAAAAGAGGGAGAGTATGTATATAGTGAGAAAGGATGGCCCAGTGGCAGAGTGGTTAGCACTGCTGCCTCATAGTGCCAGGGACCTCGGTTCAATTCCGGATACGGTAAAAAAATTGTTAAATTCTATGTTGTGTTCAGTGGCCAACAAAATGCGGAATAAAAAAGTGAGATGCTGTTTCTGGGCTCCTGTTGAGGTTTATCGGAACACTGAATGATGCAAAGGACAGAGACGTCAGAGTTAGGGTTAGGGTTAGGTCTGCTCTCCCCAGGGTACAGAAGACCACATCGTGAATCGTGAATCCAACACTAATCTCAGGTGGATTTAAACTGAAATGTCATCCTTCATGAATCGACCCACCATTCCAGTGACATTCAGCATTCTGCTCCTGCTCTTTCGTCGTAGAAGGATAGTGCAGAAGAGGCCATTTGGCCCATTGAGTCTGCATTGACTTTCTGACAGAGTATTTTATCCAGGTCCTCTCCCCCCCACCCCCTATCCCTGTAACCCCACACATTTCCCATGGGTAATCCCCCTGAATTGGACATCTTGGGTCACTAAGGGTCAATTTAGCATGGCCAATCCACCTAACCTGCACATCTTTGAACTTGGGAGGAAACTGGAGCACCTGGAGGAAACCCGTGAAGACATGGGGAGGGTGCGCAAACCCCACACAGTGACCCAGAGCTGAAATTGAGCTTGTGAGAGAGCAGTGCTTTACTTACAGGGCGAAAAACTGCAGCAGGCGACGGTGCAGAGGGACCTCGGGGTCCTTGTGCATGAGTCGCAAAAACCCAGCTTGCAGGTGCAGCAGGTGGTCAGGAAGGCGAATGGGATGCTGGCCTTCATAGCGAGGGGGATTGAATATAAAAGTAGGGAGGTCTTGCTGCAGCTGTATAGGGCATTGGTGAGGCCGCAGCTGGAGTACTGTGTGCAGTTTTGGGCACCGCACCTGCGCAAAGATATTTTGGCCTTGGAGGGAGTGCAGAGGAGGTTTACTAGGCTGATGCCAGAGTTGAGGGGGTTGAGCTATGAGGAGAGGCTGAATAAACTAGGCTTGTACTCGTTAGAGTTTAGAAGAATGAGGGGAGATCTCATTGAGACTTATAAGATGATGAATGGGATGGATAGGATAGAGGTGGAGAGACTCTTCCCGCTCAAAAAAGACAGTAGGACTAGGGGGCACAGCCTCAAGATAAAAGGGGGGCGGTTTAGAACGGAGTTGAGGAGGAACTTCTTCACTCAAAGGGTGGTGAATCTCTGGAATTCTCTGCCCGTTGAAGTGGTGGAGGCTGCCTCGCTAAATATTTTTAAGACGCGGGTTGATGGGTTTTTGATAAGAGAGGGGATTAAGGGTTATGGGGAGAAAGTGGGAAAGTGGAACTGAGCAGCGACAGATCAGCCATGATCTTATTGAATGGCGGGGCAGGCTCGAAGGGCTAGATGGCCTACTCCTGCTCCTATTTCTTATGTTCTTATGCCACCATTTCTCACTATATACAGAGTCTTATTTCCCTCTTTTCAGCAACATTGATTCACTCTTTCAGAACTCTTTATCCACAATTCATCTTTTATTTCATCCAACGGTCCAACATCTTCTTTTCAGGTAGCAATGAACAGGCCAGAATTGTCCATTCATTTACACTCTGCCACTGCTGCCAGTGAGAACGAAGAATTTGACCCTCAGCCAAATCTCCAATCACTGCAGCGGGACTGGAGAATCCCAGCCATAGGCGAGAATGGAAAACTTGCTGCTTCCTCTCTGACCCCGAACACTCAGTACTCAGTGAAAGCCGTAGCTTCATGCCTTTGGCATGGTGGCACAGTGGTTAGCACTGCTGCCTTACAGCGCTAGGGACCTGGGTTCGATTCCTGGCTTGGGGCACTGTTTGTGTAGAGTTTGCACATTCTCCTCATGTCTGCGTGGGTTTCCTCCAGGTGCTCTGGTTTCCTCCCGCAGTGTGAAAGATGTGCTGGTTATATGCATTGGTCATGCTGAATTCCCCCTCCATGTACCGAGTGTGGCGATCAGAGGATTTTCACAGTAACTTCATTGCAGGGTTAATGTAAGCAGACTTATGACACTATAAATAAACTTTAAACTTTTTCATGCCCCCACCTCAACAAAATTTGAATTTGGAAAGATGTTGAGCTCATCTTCTGTTCTTTTTGTTTCCAGACCCATTTCTTCTTCCCATTGGATTCTATTTCCCATTGTTGGAATTCCCATTCCTGTTGGATTCCTTCCTCTGGCACCTTACCCTCTCTGGCTCCATCCATTAGAGATTTGTGGTGTGACATTGGCCTTGTCAATTTGTCTCCTCTCCTCATTCACTCTAACCTACTTTTCTTTACATTTGTATCACTCCACTCTGTCATGCCCAGCCCTGACATTGTCCTCAGGCCTGCTGACGAAGAGAGCCAACATTGTTGGCTACTTTGTGAAGGTAGCAAATCTCTAACACCTCCTCCCACATGAACAGGAAGATCCCACTACCATTACTCAGATTGTCGTGTCCTCCAACTTCATTGTCCCTCCACCTCAGACAGCTCACTCTGACCTCCTCCTGAAGGGTCACAGCCAGGCCTACCTTGGGAGATCAATGGCAGCTCTTCCTCACGGGTTTCAGGACCCCAATGTCAAGATCACAGAGCTGGCCAGGCAGATACCTTGTCAGTCTCAGTGGAGGAGATGGTTGTTGCTGCAGCAGATCACGGATTGAAAGGACACTTGAACATAGAAATATCCATAGAGGGGTAAGTTTAAAATAACATTTCAGAAGGGCCAAGTCAACAGGACCCTTGGACTGGTGAGGAAAACATGTCTGGGCCACTCTGGGACATTGGTATACTTACCTATACACTCCCGGGCAGTCTCCCAGGACAGGTTTACATCTGTGTGAACCTGTTGTAAACTTCACAGGCCTGGCACCATGTTGGCAATGTGTCAATATAGAGCAGGGAGCTCAATATCTAGTGAGGAGATGGGTTAATGATATTAAAATTAGTTGGAATGCACGTAAAGCAGATTCACACCATTACGGGCAGGATCCCAATGACATCATCGGCGAGGATGATCCGAGATCATGATCTCACCGGTGAGATCTGGGACTTCTGGATCTTGAGACCCCACTGGCTTTTGCATGGATGATGAGTGTTGGCCCAAGATCGGACCACCCCAGTGTCCTCCCTCCTCCACACCCCAACTCATCAGCTGTTTGAACTTGCTCTTAGGTTGAACACTGGCTTCAACTGCACTCAACTCAAAATGGAAGAGGACGTGTTTGAGGAATTGTCTTTGGTTTCAGGAATGTATCAGCCCAGGCACTTATTGAGTACCCAAAGCTATGAAACTTCAAACCTCCACTATCACCTCGGTAAATAACACTTGTCCAAACACTTTCTGTTACACTTTCTCGAATGCAATCAATATCCATCATTTACTGTGTTTCTGCACTGCTTTGCAGAAGTTTATTTAGACAATGAATGTAGTGTTTAAATCAAAGAGGAAATCCATTCAAAGCTCATTGTTTTCTGAGATTGTTGCTTCCCTTTTGTATTTGTTAGTTATGGTGGTTGGTATTTATATTCTTCTAACTTTGTGCTCCCCGTGGAAGTATGTATCCTAGATTTAGGATCACACTAGCACACTGAGTTGGAGAATGCCGTTTCACTGTAAATACTTTCTTGTTTACACTGTTGTTGCTCTGATATCTTCAAGATTCAGATCTTGCTCTGTGGTGAGTCTTCTCTGCAGCACTGAGTGGCAACTGAAGATTCCTGAGACCCTGAGGCTGCAGGCTCTGACTTGTCAAGGTAGCTATCTCAAAGTGCCGATTATATGCTGGATAATCACACTGTTTGTGGGAGAAAGCCTGTTGCATCTGTGCTCTGGCCGTGTTCTTTCCACAAGAACATCATTCGCTATGACTGCAGAGGGTAGTACTGGTCGTCTGGGAACCTTCCTTCAACTCCTTTCATCCCTTTAAAAAAGACAAGTTGATCTAAAATGTAAGCAGTTGCGAAGGAGCTTGTGTGATTCTGAGCCAGTAACCTCCAGCCAGCAGCAAACAAGCTATTCCTGTGTGCCTCATGCCTTAAGTCCAGGATGTAAGTGACAGGACAGGGGCAGATTAACAAGTACCTGAGCATTAGGCTGAAAGCATCTAACACATACACATTGAGAGTCGTATGGCTATTGCTCACACGAATGTTAGACATGGGGGGCGTCGCTGGCTGGCCAGCATTTATTATCCATCCCTAATGGGCGGCACGGTGCCATGGTGGGTTAGCACTGCTGCTTCACAGCTCCAGGGTCCTGGGTTCGATTCCTGGCTCGGGTCACTGTCTGTGCGGCGTTTGCACATTCTCCTCATGTCTGCATGGGTTTCCTCCAGGTGCTCCAGGTTTCCTCCCACAGTCCAAAGATGTGCGGGTTAGGTTGATTGGCCATGCTAAGAAATTGCCCCTTAGTGTCCAGGGATGCGTAGGTTAGAGGGATTAGTGGGTGTAATATGTAGGGATATGGGGGGTAGGGCCTGGGTGGGACTGTGTTTGGTGCAACTCGATGGGCCGAAGGGCCTCTTTCTGCACTGTAGGGTTCTATGATTCTAATTGCCCTTGAACTGAGTGGTTTGCCCGGGCCATTTCAGAGGGCAGTTGAGAGTCAAGCGCGTTGGCTGTGGCTCTCAGTACCGTGGGGGATCTCCACTGTGCGTTGTTTATTCGGATGAATGTGTTACACTGGTTTCCTCTTGAATGAATATCCCATTGTACTATCTGGAGAAAGAGCAAGGGTGTTCCGGCCAACATTTAACCCTCAGCTAACAAAACTGAAAGAAGGTTCCTTGGTGATTGGTCTCACTGCGGTTTGCGGGATGTTTGGCTGCCGTGGGTTAACTGTAGGTGTACTGCACCAGTGATTAAACTTTAAAACACAAAATGTCATTGGCTGCAAAATACCGTGAGCCATCTTATATAAAATGCAAGGTTTAGAAAAATCATAAATGATAGAAATAGATGCGTAAAAACTGAGCAAGGCTTTCCAACCCATTGCTATCAGTGGGAGCTATGCACACGTCACTGGACACGCTTTCTACATTGCAGTGGCGGCTACATTTTAAAATCACTTATCCGGCTGTAGGGAGCTTTAATGGTCTGAGGTCATGAAAGGTGCTATTTAAATTCAGTTCTTTTTTCTGAAAATGTGTAGAACAGAACCCTGATGTGAGAGGAAAGACTTACATTTATGTAGCACCTGTCATACACTGGTTGTTCCAAAGCGCTTTACAGCAGTCAAATACTTTCTGAAGTGTTGTCAATAAATGAAACACAGATGATGGTGAGTATTCAGCAAACCCCACTGTGATAACAACTAAATCATCTGTTTTTATAATGTCGATTGCATTATCCCAGTGCATTGGGATCATCCCTGTTCTTCTTCGAAATAAGGCCGTTCAGTCTCTCATGTCTCTGACCAGGGAGCTGGGGGGGGGGGGGGGGGGGCCTCAGCTATCAGCTCCAAGGGCGGCACCTTACCTCTGTGCTGAATACCCACCTTGATATTTATGCTCAAGCCCTGGGGTGACACTTACATAGAACCTCAGAGGTGTGAGCCCTGCTCACGAAGCTGAGTCGTACGTAGCATACATAATACATATATAGGACACACAAACACATTAACTAGCGGCTCCCATTTATGCACATACTTTCTGCATAGGTCTCAGCTTGCTGATACGAACAGTTCTCGGTGTTCTGAGCTAGGATTCATCCATCAATAATTCAACAGGCCTGATGGAAGAACGCAGCACAGAAATAGCTGAAACACTCAGCACGCCCGGCTGTAATGTAGGCAGAACAGAGAAGTTAATGCTTCCAGAGTCCTTTACAGGGACTTCAACGGACCTCTCAAACCTTCAGGCACAACGTTTAACCCAGTAAAAGGGGAATTTAATGGAATTGAGTTGCCTGGACTTTCTGTGTTGACTTGGCTTGAATATTCTGACCCAGGGCAGCTTGTATATCCAGGTATGAAGAAAACTGACAGATATAGCAGATATCCTGAGCATTAGGCTGAGGCAAATTGTGCGGAGGGTGTGGAGAGTCTGCAGAAGGATCTAGATAGGCTGGGCGAATGGGCCAGGAAATGGCAAATGGAATTTAATGTTGGCAAGTGTGAGGTGGTCCACTTTGGTAGGAAGAATGGTAGGAAGGACTATTACTTACAGGGCGAAAAACTGCAGCAGGCGACGGTGCAGAGGGACCTCGGGGTCCTTGTGCATGAGTCGCAAAAACCCAGCTTGCAGGTGCAGCAGGTGGTCAGGAAGGCGAATGGGATGCTGGCCTTCATAGCGAGGGGGATTGAATATAAAAGTAGGGAGGTCTTGCTGCAGCTGTATAGGGCATTGGTGAGGCTGCAGCTGGAGTACTGTGTGCAGTTTTGGATGCCGCACCTGCGCAAAGATATTTTGGCCTTGGAGGCAGTGCAGAGGAGGTTTACTAGGCTGATACCGGAGTTGAGGGGGTTGAGCTATGAGGAGAGGCTGAATAAACTGGGCTTGTACTCGTTAGAGTTTAGAAGAATGAGGGGAGATCTCATTGAGACGTATAAGATGATGAATGGGATGGATAGGATAGAGGTGGAGAGACTCTTCCCGCTCAAAAAAGACAGTAGGACTAGGGGGCACAGCCTCAAGATAAAAGGGGGGCGGTTTAGAACGGAGTTGAGGAGGAACTTCTTCACTCAAAGGGTGGTGAATCTCTGGAATTCTCTGCCTGTTGAAGTGGTGGAGGCTGCCTCGCTAAATATTTTTAAGAAGCGGGTTGATGGGTTTTTGATAAGAGAGGGGATTAAGGGTTATGGGGAGAGGGCGGGAAGGTGGAACTGAGCAGTGACAGATCAGCCATGATCTTATTGAATGGCGGGGCAGGCTCGAAGGGCTAGATGGCCTACTCCTGCTCCTATTTCTTATGTTCTTAAGATGTCTAACACATACACATTGAGAGTCATATGGCTATTGCTCACACGGATGTTAGATGTTGTCTTTAGCTCTTCCTACAGGTAATGGCACATTTTTTAATTCATTCGTGGGACATGGGCGTCGCTGGCTGGCCAGCATTTATTGCCCATCCCTAATTGCCCTTGAACTGAGTGGCTTGCTAGAGCCTTTTCAGAGGGCAATTGTGAGTCAAGCACATTGGCTGTGGCTCTGGAGTCACATGTAGGCCAGACCAGATAAGGACAGCAGATTTCCTTCTCTAAAGGACACTAGTGAACCAGATAGGTTTTTCCCTGATGGGTTTTTCACAGTCACCAGTAGACTCTTAATTCCAGATATTTTTTATTGAATTCGAATTCCACTATCTGCCGTGGCAGGATTCGAACCTGGGTCCCCAGCTGAGTTTTTGGATTGATAATCCTGTGATAATACCATTGGGCCATCGCCTCCCCTACATTCTCACTATTGCTTTTTTAATTCATTCACAGGATGTGGGCATTGTGGGCTAGCCCAGCATTTATTTCCCATCCCTAATTGTCCTTGAGAAGGTGGTGGTGGTGAGCTGCCTTCTTGAATCGCTGCAGTCCCTGAGGTGTAGGTACACCCACAGTGCTGTCTGGGAAGGAGTTCCAGGATTTTGACCCAGCAACGTTGAAGGATCTTTGATATATTTCCCTGCAATAGTTCAGCCACATAAGGCAGTTACTCATTTCCAGTTGGCTATGGGTTGTGAGGGTAACCTGTATTGGAGTCAGGTCTATATAATTATCTGGTGTATTAATTCTCAACTATGATTGTCCTTTAGTTTAAATCAGAGATAAAATTCTTATCCTCATGTCGCCTTGCCTGTCAGTGACTTCCTTCAACTCTGTAAACTTCCAAGAGATTTGGAATCATCTAATTCTGTCTCCCTTTGCAACCCCATTCCCTTTCACTCACTGTCAGTGTATGTGCCATCAACTGTCTAGGCCCGAGCTCTGGAATTACCCCCGAAAACACTCATCCACTTCACCTTCTTGTTTCAGACCTTCCTTAAAACCAGCATCTTTGACCAAACATTTGGTCACCTGACCTAATGTCTCTTTCTTCGTCTCAGTGTCAATTTTCTATCATAGAATCCCTGCAGTGAATGAAGAGACCATTCGGCCCATCGAGCCTGCACCAACTCATACCCAGGCTTACCCCGTAACCCTGCATCCACTAATCCACCTAAACTATACATCTTAGGGCACTAAGGAGCAAGTCAGCATGGCCAATCAACCTAACCTGCACATCTTTGGATTGTGGAAGGAGATTGGAGCCCCTGGAGGAAACCCATGCAGACACAGGGAGAACGTGCAAACTCCACACAGAGAGTGAAGCTGAGACCAGAAATGAACCCTGATGCTGTGAGCTGTCTGGTCAAGAGCCTTGGGATCCTTCACTATTTCGAGGGTGCTATGTAAATACAAGTTGTTAACTAGATGGTGAGAGTCCGTGCTATCTTGAAGGTCAACCATGCAGCAACCAACATGTCATCGCTGATAAACTATGCACTGCTGCACCAGCTGATTTATAATTGGGAGACGCATACTGCATGCGTGATGCATTTAGTTTGCATTATTGCGCGCTTTCGCCTTATTAGGCTGCCAATAAACAACTAAACTGGCCTAATCCAGTTGCTCCAGTAAGCAACTCACTCTTAACATCAATTGGCTACATTTGATAAATGGTTTAAGAATGTTCACTAATGCACATTCACAATATTAGTGTGGGTATCATTCAGACAATGCAAGCCCGACAGTCCCTTACAGTGAGTAACATTTGTTATTGTATTCAATTTGCATTGACATGCTAAACAATCACACTGGCGCTGCGGTGAAAAGCACCCTGAATATAAATGCACCGTGTACAGAAACAGCCTCTGATTAGAGAGATTTTAATTGCCCTGTCAGAGTCTCACACAGGTTTCAGTCAACTGCGAGCGTCTGAGCGCTCAACACTGGCTGTACAGAAAGCAACAAGCCTGACCTGTGTAAGCAGCCGCTCAGAGAGAAGTAACTATTTGAAATCATTACCAAGGATGAGAGGCTACATTAATTCAGTACGCAGGTTCAAAGCACCGTTGGGTTTGAGCAGGTACTGAATTTCTGAACTAAAATCTGATTTGCAGCTCCCCAGTCCTCCTTGCTTTGAAAAGGACTGAGTTTTGGAAGCGGTTCCTTTCTGAGATGCGGCTCTGTTCTTTACAGAGAACAGGAATGGTACTGGGAGTCAGGGCTTGAACCTGCAGCACTGAATACTAATCACTGACCATAGTTCTTCTTTCATTTTGTTGCCCTTTGAGAAAGATTGTGTGAACTTATTGAAACACATCTTTTTTTTATTCAAAAGCAAAATGCTGCTGTGCTGAGAATCTAATATCTAAATAGAAAATGCTGGAAATACGCAGCAGGTCTGACAGCAACAGAGGCGAAAGGAATGGAGATCTGCTTATGGTCGATGGCTTCTCATCCAAACTCACTGATGAAAGGTGACAAAGCCGGAAACTTAACTCTGCTTCTGCCCCCTCAGATGTTGTCAGGATATTTTCAGTATTTTCTGTTTTTAACCTTTCTTTTATTGCTTTTGATTCTCCAGAACATTTCGAAAGATGGTAACACTAGTCAGGGTACTGTACCATCGGGTGTATCAGTCCCTCCTTGCCCAAGTCAAACATCCATTGATGTTAGACAAAGAAGGGCAAGGACACTCATGTAGTTTCCCGACCAATATTTATCCTACGCCCAACACCTGAGACAGGTCACAACAAAGTGACCTCAGCAGGTCTGACAGCATCTGTAAAGAGGGAGCAGAACTAATAGAGTCATAGAGGTTTACAGCAAGGAAACAGGCCCTTTGGCCCAACTTATCCATGCCACCCTTTTTTTTTAAACCTCTAAACTAATTTCAATTGCCTGTGTTTGGCCCATATCCCTCTGTACCCATCGTACCTGCCTCTACTACTACCTCTGGCAGCTTGTTCCAGACACTCACTGCCCTCTGTGTGAAAAAATTGTCCCTCTGGACACTTTTGTATCTCTCCCATCTCACCTTAAACCTGTGCTCTCTAGTTTTAGACTCCTCTACCTTTGGGAAAAGATATTGAATGTCTACCTTGTCTATGTCCCTTGTTGTTTTATAGACCTCCATAAGATCACCCCTCAGCCTCCTACACTCCAGAGGAAAAAAGTCCTGGTCTATTCAGCTTCTCCTTATAACTCAATCCATCAAGCCCTGGTAGCATCCTAGTAAATCTTTTCTGCACTCTTTCTAGTTTAATAATATCCTTTCTATAATAGGGTGACCAGAACTGTACACAGTATTCCAAGTGTGGCCTCACCAATGTCTTGTACAACTTCATCAAGCCATCCCCACTCCTGTATTCAAACCAAGCAGGCCAAGTACCTTCTTCACCACTCTGTCCACCTGTGACTTCAATTTCAAGGAGCTATGAACATGTACCCCTAGACCTCTTTGTTCTGTAGTTCTCCCCAATGCCCTACCATTAACTGAGTAAGTCCTGCCCTAATTCAATCTACCAAAATGCATGACCTTGCATTTGTCTAAATTAAACTCCATCTACCATTCATCAGCCCACTGACCTAATTGATCAAGATCCCATGGCAATAGGAGATAACTTTCTTCACTGTTCACTATTGCCACCAATCTTGGTGTCATCTGCAAACTGACTAACCATATCCCCTATATTCTCATCCAAATCGTCAATATAAATGGCAAATAACAGTGGGCCTAGCACTGATTCCTGAGGCACACCACTGGAGAATGGGTGGGATTCTCCAGCTGCACTTGCCCCAAAACTGGAAAATCCTTCCCGAGGTCAACGGACCTTTGTATGGCCCATCGTACCGCGCCCTCCCCCCACCCCCCCCCCCGCACCCCAAAATTCCCATGGCCCGCATGAAGGGAAAATTACCCCCTCCCCCATTGTTTCAAGTCTGGATGACTCTTCCAGACTCAAAATATTGGTTCTATTCTCTCTCCGCGGATGCTGTCAGACCTGCTGAGATTTTCCAGCTCTTTCTGTTTCAGATTCCAGAGTCCGCAGTATTTTGCTTTGACCTGAGGGGAGGTTATCTGGGCGTATATCTCATTGTTGCTTGTGAGAGCTTGCTGTGGGCAAACTGGCTTCTGCATTTCCTGTGTTACAACCACATTTCAGAAGTGATACTTGGCTGCAAAACCCTTCAGGCTGTGCTGAGGCCATAGCAGGCGCAATATAAATGCTAATCTGCCTGTGAGCGACTGGACTTCATCGGGGACCCTGAGCAATGAATGGGGTGACACTGGGACCCCAGTCATACATCCGGTTCTGCTCGTACCTTGAAGGAAGATACAGGGTTAGATTTTAATTCAATCAAGACTCATCTAGAGATATATACAGAGTTAAAATCATGGCCAATATTTTTCTCTGTGCGTTGTGCTTTACAGAAGCAATTTGAACAAGTTTAAATCTCTTTGGTCTTAAATCACCAGAGGCATTCTCAGTAGCTGGTCAGTGATAAGCAGTGAGTAATCTTGGTTTATTTTTCTCTCTCATCCCAGAATACTTCCAGCAGCTACAGCGTCATATTCTGCTCTGATTATAAGCATCTAACTGAGCACAAACAAAGGATTAGCCTGGTACCTGATATTCCATGTGATTTCATTTTACAACAGTCAGTGCCTTGCTCATTAGCCGATTAGATCAGCTTCAGTGACCCCCCCCCCCCCCCCCCCCCACCGCCTGTATAAACTGTGAGGGGTTATGGGCTGACCACACAGTGACGGAAATCAGCGGTCACTTATGAATTTCTCCCCCTGTCTCATGGTGCAATATGATACTCAGTGTATTAGGGACCAGGTGCACAACGAATGCCTCGATTGAACCTTCCTCTCCTGTACTTTCTGACAGTGCATTCCAGATCTTAACCACTCGCTGCTTCAAGCAACTTCTCACCATTGCTCCTGTTGCCAATTATCTTAAATCTTTGCCTTGTCGATCTTGATCCTTTCAGGAGTGGGAGAAATGTTAATCCATCTCCAGGCCCCTCATGATTTTCAACACCTCGATCAAATCTCCTCACAGTCGTCAAGAAAAACAATCCCAACTTCTCCAATCTGTCTTCATCCCTGGAACCATTCTGACAAATCTTATTTGCAGTCTCTCTCAGAACTTCATATCCTTCCTAAAATGTGTTGACCAGAATTGGTTGTAATATTCCAGTTGAAGCTGAACAAGTATTTTATACAAGTTTAATATAAACCCCTTATTCACGTACTCTGCAGCCCTGTTAATAAAGCCTAGGATACTTGATTAATGTTCCCCTGACCTGTCCTGCCACTTTCAATGACTTATACACACATACACCCAGGACCTCTGCTCTTGCGCTCCCTTTACAGTTGTACCGCTTACTCTATACTGTTTCCCTGTTTTCTTCCTACCAAAATAAATCACTTCACAGCCCTCCACTTTGAACTTCATCCAGCACTCATCCGCCCACTCCACCAGTTGAGTTTTTGTAACAATTTTTTGACAATTCAATGGTTACTTTTATTCATTCTTTATTTCAAGATTAGTTAACTTACTCAACTGTTTAAACTGCCCTTGTGGAAATTGAGCTTGTGTCTCCCTGGAACATGCTGGATTTGGAAACATGTGGTTGGACAAACAGCTCGTTTCGACATCTAGGACCCATGGGTGGCACGGTGGCACAGTGGTTAGCACTGCTGCCTCACACAGTGCCAGGGACCCGGGTTCAATTCCAGCCTCGGGTCATTGTCTGTGTGAAGTTTGCACATTCTGCCTGTGTCATAAGAACATAAGAAATAGGAACGGGAGTAGCCCATCTGGCCCTTCGAGCCTGCCCCACCATTCAATAAGATCATGGCTGATCTGTCGTGGCTCAGTTCCACATTCCCGCCCTCTCCCCATAACCCTTAATCCCCTCTCTTATCAAAAACCCATCAACCCGCTTCTTAAAAATATTTAGCGAGGCAGCCTCCACGAAGGAACAGCCAGTTCCGAAAGCTAGTGGCGTTTGCTACAAATAAACCTGTTGGACTTTAACCTGGAGTTGTGAGACTTCTTACTGTGTTTACCCCAATCCAACGCAGAGAATTCCAGAGATTCACCACCCTTTGAGTGAAGAAGTTCCTCCTCAACTCTGTTCTAAACCGCCCCCCCTTTATCTTGAGGCTGTGCCCCCAAGTCCTACTGTCCTTTCTGAGCGGGAAGAGCCTCTCCACCTCTATCCTATCCATCCCATTCATCGTCTTATACGTCTCAATGAGATCTCCCCTCATTCTTCTAAACTCTAACGAGTACAAGCCTAGTGTCTGCGCGGGTTTCCTCCGGGTGCTCCGGTTTCCCCCCACGTTCCAAAGATGTGCAGGTTAGGTGGGTTGGCCATGCTAAATTAACCCTGGTGTCAGGGGATTAGCAGGGTAAATATGTGTGGTTACGGGAATAGGATCTGGGTGGGACTGTGGTCAGTGCAAGCACTATGGGCCAAATCATCTCCTGCACTGTAGGGAATTCTATAATTTTATGATTCCCATGTCAGCAAATGCTCAAGATGCTTACACTGTAATGTCAGCTGTGGTTCAGCTGGCCGTACCATTGTCTTTCAGTCACTGATTCTGGATGCAAGTCCTACTTATGGACTTGAACACAAAACGTAAGGGTGACCGCCCTGTGGGAGTACTGAGGGAGTGCTGCAATGTTAGTGATGTTAAACTGAGGCCACATCTGCTTGCTTGGGTGGTTGTAAAGGATCCCATTGCACTGACATGGAGAAAAGCGGTGGCATTCTCTCCAGTGTCCTGGCGAATATCCAACCTTCAATCTGTACCAGAGAAAACAATAGATGATCTGGCTGAAATAACTCCGCAGAGGCTAGTGTCCCTTCGTCAGATTCCTTTATTTACAAACTTATCGCCACTCCTCAGAGACCTTCGGGTACAAAGTCTGAAGCCCTGACACTCCTCAACAGGGTAAGAAGTCTCACAACTCCAGGTTAAAGTCCAACAGGTTTATTTGTAGCAAATGCCACTAGCTTTCGGAACTGGCTGTTCCTTTGTCAGGTGGGCAGGGGCACCTGACAGCACAGAGTCGCTGACCACTCAGCTGTCGTGTGTCCCACCCACCAGACGAAGGAACAGCCAGTTCCGAAAGCTAGTGGCGTTTGCTACAAATAAACCTGTTGGACTTTAACCTGGAGTTGTGAGACTTCTTACTGTGTTTACCCCAATCCAACGCCGGCATCTCCACATCATGACTCCTCAATAGGGAGCAGATAGCCTAGTGGTATTATTGCCAGGCTATTAATGCAGAAACTCAGCTCAAGTTCTGGGGAGCCGGGTTCAAATCCCGCCACAGCAGATAGTGGAATTTGAGTTCCATAGAACCATGGAAAATTACAGCTCAGAAACAGGCCTTTTGGCCCTTCTTGTCTGTGCCGAACCATTTTTTGCCTAGTCCCACTGACCTGCACTTGAACCATATCCCTCCACACCCCTCTCATTCATGAACCCGTCCAAATTTTTCTTAGATGTTAAAAGTGACCCCTCATTTATCCGGCAGCTCATTCCACACTCCCACCACTCTCTGCGTGAAGAAGCCCCCCCAATACTCCCTTTAAACTTTTCTCCTTTCGCCCTTAACCCACGCCCTCTGGTTTTTTTCTCCCCTAGCCTCAGTGGAAAAAGCCTGCTTGCATTCACTCTATCTATACCCATAAGTTCAACTTAAAAAAATCTGGAATTAAGAATCTATTGATGAGCATGAAACCATTGTCAATTGGCAGAAAAACCCATCTGTTTCACTAATATACTTTAGGGAAGGAAATCTGCCGTCCTTACCTGGTCTGGCCTACGTGTGAAGCCAGAGATGTGGTTGACTCTCAACTGCCCTCCAAGGGCAACTAGGGATGGGCAATAAATGCTGGCCCATGAATGAATAAAAGAACATTCTGAAAAGTGCTTGGAGATATTCAAATGTTATGAAAAATTATAATATAAAATATCTAAATACAAAGCTTTTTTTAAGTCTGTATATGACCTGGATTATTTCTCCAATTTTTAGTTTTGTTATGTGTAGATGCCAACATTAGCAGAGGGTTAAGAGCAGACTTGACGATAGATTTTTTGGTTGGGGCAGCGTTATTTAATAACAGCACTAAGCCATTTATATTAAAACAGCCGCTACTATACTTATAACATCGATTGGTACGTCTAGGCTATCGCTTGCTGGTCAGAGCAGAGCTATTTCTGTTCTATGTTCCTATCGTTCTATGCTAATGACACTGCTCTGCATTGCCACCATTTTATCTCACATAACACACAGATTGAAGCAAAGAATACAAGTGAGATGTCAAATGGAAAACAAAGCCGGAACACTGAGGCAGCAATACTCATCAAGTCAGCAAAATCTAAAGAACATGCGTCCTTTATAATGAAGATAAGTTTAAAGGAATCGGCGAATGGAACAGAGAAAATCAATGATGACCCTACCAGGTTATAAACGTCAAATGTGCAAGGAATTGAGGCGATTTCAAAATGGCAGAGAGTTTTCATAGTTACCCACAGCAATCAGAGGAGGTTAGCGAGCACAGAAAAGTGAAATACTGGGTCAAGTGTCAGGTGAAGAAGCCGGGAATGTTTAGAGATAGCTCTGCCAAGCCTGGAAGCTGCAAAAAATGTTGGCAAGTGAAAGAATGAGAGCCTCAGCATTGTTCTAGTTGAGTTTGTTTGACAGCCTGAAGCATAATAGATAGATATGAATGTAAGCATAACACAGCCTGTTTTTCTCTCTGATTCTACCTCAGCCTGGGTGTCTCTGGGTAGTAAGTGCATGGACTTTGCTACTGCATGCTGTGATGTTCAACTGTGTAGAAAATAGGTTTCCGGGTGTTCGATTTTGGTTGTATAGTTGAAGGTTTGCTCAGCTGTATACACGGCGGAGCTCACTAAACCTGACCTGGATACCTCACTTGTTCAGTGCTATTCCGTCGGATGACATGGTTGGACTTGTGCGCACGTCTTTATTAGGTTACTTTTGCTTCAGTTGCCCGTGGCTATCTGAGATCTGAAAGTTAAAGAAGCCAGACTGCGAGGGAATTAGACCCCAAACCGTACTCCCACGTGACAATAGATGGGGCACAAATGGGTCTCACTGGAAAATGAGCTGATTAAATAACTGAGCGTTAATGCTTATAATGTTCTCAGTAACACATTATCTTCACCTCACTTCACAATTCAATGTTGGGGGGGACGCTTTTCCCATCTCTCAGTGCCTGGCACGGATCACGCTGATCTGGGGAAATAGTATTAAAATTGGTTTTGCAGATGGCAGCAAACAGTTTGCCCCTCTCTAATGGAGTAAGAAGTCTCACAACACCAGGACGTTTATTTGATAATAAACCCACAAGCTTTCAGGGTTTGCCCCTTCGTCAGGTGAGTGGCCACTCATCTGATGAAGGGGCAAACCCCGAAAGCTTGGGGGTTTACTATTAAATAAACTGGTTGGACTTTAACCTGATGTTGTGAGACTTCTTACTGTGTTTACCCCAGTCCAACGCCGGCATCTCCACATCCTCTCTAGTGGCACAGGTTAGGCTGATTTGCATGTTTAAATATGCACAGGGTGTTTAATTCCCAGCGCACAGAATCTTCTGGCCCCTGAGCGTGGCGCGAACACAGCGAGAATCGCTACGGGTGTCCACTGGGAGAGACCTGGCACGATGGCCACCAAGGGGGCTTGGTGGCCATAAGCCCTTGGGCGGGTTGGGGGGGGATATGGCCGGGTGCTGTCCATTGAGCAGTGCCCATGTGGTAGTGCCCACTGGGCATCCTTGTAGTGCCAGTTGGGCACTGTCAGTTTGCTGGGGCAGTGCCAAGGTGTTGGAGCCTGACTGCGGGCTATGGCAGTAGGGCTCTGATTGAGGGGGGAGTGGTTGCTATGCTGGGGGGTGGAGCATGTCAGGCATCATGATGGGTGGGGGGCAGGTCGGGGGTCGTGACGGGAAGGGGGCATGTCAGGAGGGCCATGATCCTTGATGCTGGTGACCCATGTTGGAAAGTGGGTAGGGGAAACAGGCCGCCAATAATTTGGGGGGGGGGGGGTGCGATATCTGTAGGGAGGAGGAAGGTGTCTGCCAGTGCACTGTGAGATCCAGCTGCCCTTATGCAGTGACCCCCATGGCCTCGAGAACGAGGCTCACCGGCATGTTTAGGCCCTGCCCCCCCCCCCCCCCCCCGTGCTGGTGTGAAACTCTTCAGAATAGTGAGTGAGTGTGGGAGGATTGCGGTACAGTGTGCCTGAGAGGTCGGCACAGATCACTCCACCAACCTCATCGTCACAACACTCAGAACATGCTGTTGCTGCGATGTATTGCCAGAGATCTACATCGCTCCCAATCTGGTTCTGGTCAGTGTACAGCTGCTGGATTGGAAGACCAGTTCTTGCAGGGCATGTGTACATCATAGAATCGTAGAATCCCTACAGTGCAGAGAGAAAGGCCATTCAGCCCATCGAGTCTGCACTGACCACAATCCCACCCTCCAGGTGCCACTCTCCCCCCCTCCCAGTGCCACTCTCCCCCCTCCCCCTCCCAGTGCCACTCTCCCCCCTCCCCCTCCCAGTGCCACTCTCCCCCCTCCTGTATTCATGTAACCCCTCTTACTTACCCTGTGAATCCCCTGACACTAAAAGAAAGCCCACAAATGCCTCCACTTTCTCAGATGGCTGATGAAATTTGGCATGTCCGCTGCGAGTCTCACCAACTTTTATAGATGCACCATAGAAAACATTCTTTCTGGTTGTATCACAGCTTGGTATGGGCTCCTGCTCTGCCCGAGACCACAGGAACTACAAAAGGTGGTGAATGTAGCCCAATCCATCACGCAAACCAGCCCCCCATCCATTGACTCTGTCTACACTTCCCACTGCATCGGCAAAGCGCCAGCATAATTAAGGACCCCACGCACCCCGGACATTCTCTCGCCCAGCTTCTTCCGTCAGGGAAAGAAATACAAAAGTCTGAGTTCGGGTGCCAACCGACTCAAGAACAGCTTCTTCCCTGCTGACATCAGACTTTTGAATGGACTTACCTTGTATTAAATTGATCTTTCTCGACACCATAGCTATGACTGTAACACTACATTCTCTTGTTTCCTTCTCTATGAATGGTATGCTTTGTATAGTGTACAAGAAAAACATACTTTTCACTGTGTACTAATATATGTGACAATAATAAATCAAATGAAAAGCACCAGGGGGCAATTTAGCACAGCCAATCAACCTAACCCACGCATCTTTGTACTGTGGGAGGAAACTGGAGCACCCAGAGGAAACCCGCGCAGACACGGGGAGAATGTACAGACACCAGACAGTGATCCAAGGCTGGAATTGAACACGGATCCCTGGTGCTATGAGGCAGCTGTGCTCGCCATTGTGATATGTTTTAAAAAGTGTACCAAAGGCTAAAAGTCCTGAATTTAATATAGAATTCCTCTTTCTTCCTGCCAGTTTATAGTGTGCTGATAAGATATTGCTGAGACGCCGAGTGCTCTCCCACCAGCAGCGGCGAGGCAGGAAACCCCAGCTTCCTACTGTCCTGACTTCAGCTGGGCTCTCTGCTCCTGTGTTAATTTGCGATCTTCTTTGAAGAAAGGAGGGAGCCAATAACAAATGGCAGCGAGCTCACTCATGTCCCAGACAGACACTGGAGCACTATCAGCGGGTGCAAACACATTCTGTCAGGCCACAGTGTGTGAGCACTAACAATGGGAGAAAGTAATTGAAAGGGGAAAAAAAAGCTTTGCAAAGCCCAGCCGCTTGTAGAGACAGCGTTCACGAACACTCTGCTCAGGGAAGTGGACACAATCCAATCATAAATTCTTGAAATTCATTATTTCTCTCAAGGAGTCTCATTAACTGTAAGACAATGACATTGCGTCTCGAGCACTTTAACAGCAATCACAGGGAGAACCAGTGACCAGGACACACAGAATAGCAAGCCTGGTCGGGAACAGCAGCCGTGAAGGGCACATTTCCTCTGGTTCCTGCATTAATTCAGTGCTTGTTCCCTCGTTTAGCAAATGCCATTGTCTTATTAATTGGCTGAGGGTCGAGTAAGGGATCAAAGAGCCACACGAGGATATTTTATTTGAAGAGATAATTGTATCGCTCTGTATTCTAAATAAAAATCCATAACCGCTATAGGCTCTGCAATGATGAAACTTGGCGACAAGTCAAGGTGATATTGCAGTGGTAATAGCGTTGGAAAGTTTATAACTGTAACGCTGATAGCAGCTCCATCGCATCCAGTGGGGATTTCACAGAAATGTCAGGGTTTTCGCTCACACCCACTTGTGACTGCACCAAAAACTTCACCATTGCTCTCACTGGGCGGAGGTTAAACGAAGAGGGCCATGGAGGTAGGGTTATCCCAGCATTCACAGCAACACTGAAAGCTCTGTATCGGGGCAATGGTTTTAATTTGCCCTGTCATTGTGATTGGTTGGAAAAGCCCTTGTCTCCACGCCACAAGAGCAAACAAACTCACCCATCCCACAGCCAGCTGAACATTTCAGGAGATTGAAGATAAAACAAGAGGAAAAGGGGGGGATAATTTGAATGTATCCGCTGTCTCCCCTGATCCGAGGGAAGCTCAGCTGTTTTGACCAGTGAGGATATTGTCAGGGAATGTTTTCAAAGGACAACCTAAATTGCAGACAACGCGGGGGCATCAGAGAGATGTCGATATTCTAATCCGAGAGACAGTTACAACACCTAGGTGCACGGTCAGAGGTAGGAGGGTAGATACTGCAATCCATTATGTCGTGGTGTAGGGAACTCAGTTCTTGCCTTTGTACTTGCTGCCTTTGTGGGTGAGAACAAGGACTGCAGATGGATGGGCAGAGTGGCATTGCAGTATAGGAGAGCATTCAAGCTGTGGGGGGGGTTCAATGGATGTGGTAGCAATAGGGTACAGTATAGCCCAGGGAATAGATACTGTTCTCTGCAGCTATGAGCAGGACTTGCACCTGTTGTGTTGCCTACCCAGTACTCATAGAATCCCTACAGTGCAGAAGGAGGCCATCCGGCCCATCAAGCCTGCACCCAGGCCCTACCCCCATAACCCCACGTATTTGCCTTGCATCCCCCTGACACTTAGGGGCAATTTAGCCCATCCACCTCACCCACTTTGGACAGTGGGAGGAAACCAGAGCACCCAAAGAAGCCCATGCTGACACGGGGAGAATGTGCAGACAGTGACCCTAGGCTGGAATCAAATGTGGGCCGCTGGCGCTGCAAGGCAGCAGTGCTAACCAACGTGCCACCCCTAGGTTTAGGACATGTCCTGGAGGAGAAGGGACCAACAATGTAAGTAAAAGTAGGAATGTGATACTAAAGGTGTGTTTGAGGAACTGGACCTTGATTAATAAAAAGGTAATAATTGCTGATTACAACCTGAACTGTGCACAAGTGGACATTGGGTGAAGCAGATATTTTGTTTTAAGCATACCTTTACACCCATACTGTTTTTCCCTTTGGGGAAAGTGGGGGAAATGGAGGAAGGATTCTTGAGCTGATTAGTAGCTCATTGAACTGCAGTGAATGCTCCTCCTGCGACCAACAAGTCCTGGTACTGGACTTAAACCTGAGGCTTCAGGTCTAACAGAAGGGATGTCACCTCTGTGCCACAAGGCCTCAAAACAGATTATTTAAACTCATGGCTGATGATTGGTGTGGGAAGAAGGGGTTTTGATTCATACAGTATTGGGACCAATGTGAGGGAAAGAGGGATTTGCTCCATTGGGATGGATTCCACTTAAAAAGGACTGGAATCAGCAAACTGGCAAATTTTGGCTTTGGAGAGGGTTCTAACCAGGGATGAGAGAGATCCAGTGGAGAGAAATTTAGAAATCCATTGTGGAAAGTTGAGGTAATTCAGCAGTGAAGGGGTGGGTAATGATTGTAGAATCATAGAATCCCTACAGTGGATTCTATGATTCAAAAGGAGGCCATTCAGTCCATCGAGTCTGCACCAAACATAATCCCACTCTATCCGCATAATTCCACCTATTTACTCTAGCTAGTCTCCCTGACATGAAGGGGCAATTTAGCATGGCCAATGCCCCTAACCTGCACATCTTTGGACTGTGGGAGGAAACTGGAGCACCTGGAGGAACACACACAGACACGGGGAGAACAGGCAGACTCCACACAGGCAGTGATCCGAGGTTGGAATCGAAACCAGGTCCCTGGCACCGTGAGGCAGCAGTGCTAACCACTGTGCCACCCCAAACATAGGTAGAGAGGGATGGGAAGGGGTAAGGAGTTTAATGGTCATCATGCATCACCAAGTGAAATGGTTGAAAAAAATTAAAATTGAAGGTATTTTATCTGAATGCAAGGTAGATTAACTAGCAGCATATATGGGGGCAAATGAATTTGATCCAATTGCTATAACTGAAATATGGTTACAAGGTGACTAAGGTTTGAAAGCGAGCATGTCTGGGCAAATAACGCTTGGAAGTTCAGGCAAAATGCAAAAAGAATAGGGTGGCCTGATAAAAAATGCATAAGGAAAGCAATAAGAAAGGATCTTAGTCAAAATAATCAACTGGCAGAATCATCATGAATGGAGATTAGAATGAATGAACATCAGAAAAAGTTACTCGGAACAGATTTTCGGTCAGTAACTGGATTTATACTGTTGGTTAGAAGATTAAGTAAGAACTATTTAGAGTTTTTAACAAATGCTATGTATGTGGGAGCCTTTAATCTCCACATAGATTGGCATAGATTGACAAAATTCTTGAAAATGAGTTGTTGAGTTCTTTTGTCACAGCTTCCTAGGATAAAACATTGTGGAACCAACTCTGGATAAAGATATTTTCAATCTAGTGCTGTATAATAGGGCAGGGTTAATTTGGAATCTATAATAAGTAGTCTCACAACATCAGGTTAAAATCCAACAGGTTTATTTGGCAGCACAAGCTTTCAGAGCGCCGCTCCTTCATCAGGTGGGTGCAGGCTTTGTTTCACAAACAGGGCATATATAGACACAAACTCAATTACAATGTAGTGTAACAGTGGAGGGGCAGCACGGTGGCAAAGTGGTTAGCACCGCTGCTTCACAGCTCCCACGACCTGGGTTCGATTCCCGGCTCGGGTCACTGTCTGTGTGGAGTTTGCACATTCTCCTCGTGTCTGCGTGAATTTCTTCCGGGTGCTCCAGTTTCCTCCCACAGTCCAAAGATGTGCGGGTTAGGTTGATTGGCCATGCTAAAAATTGCCCCTTAGTGTCCTGAGATGTGTAGGTTGGAGAAATATGTAGGGATATGGGGGTAGGGCCTGAGTGGGATTGAGGTCGGTGCAGACTCGATGGGCCGAATGGCCTCTTTCTGCACTGTAGGGATTCTATGATACAAGGTAATGGTTGGAATGCGAGTCTTTACAGGTGCAGACATGTGAGTGGAGAGAGGGTTAAACACAGGTTAAAAAGGTTTGTATTGTTTCAAGTCAGGACAGTTAGTGAGATTTTGCAAGCCCAGGCTAGTCGTGGGGATTACAGATAGTGTGACATGAAACAAAGATCCCAGCTGAGGCCATCCTCATATGTACCTGGGATTGTAAAATCTCACTAACTATCCTGCCTGGAGACAATACACATCTCTTTAGCCTGTGCTTAACCCTCTCTCCACTCAGATTGCCTGCACCTAAGACTCGATTACCTGTAAAGACTTGCATTCTAACCATTATCTTGTAATTGAGTTTGCATCTTTTCATGTCCTGTTTGTGAAAGAAATCCTTCACTCACCTGATGAAGGAATGGTGCTCCGAAAGCTCGTGCTACCAAATAAACCTGGTGTTGTGAGATTACTTACTGTGCCTACTCCAGTTCAACGCCAGCATCTCTGCTTCAGAAGAATCAGAGAATCCTACAGTACAGAAGGAGGCCATTTAGCCCTTTGAGTCTGCACCGACCACAATCCCACACAGGCCCTATGCCCTTGACCCCACATATTTACCTTGCTAGTCACCCTGACACTAAGGCTCAATTTAGCGTGGCCTAACCCGCGCATCTTTGGAGTGTGGGAGGAAACCGGAGCAGCCTGAGGAAACCCACTCAGTCACAGGGAGAATGTACAAACTCCACATAGACAATCTGAATCAAACCCGGGTCCCTGGCACCATGAGGCAGCAGTGCTAACCACTGTGCCATCTGGAAAAAAATGGTTCATTATGCAATTGAGTTCCATATTAAGTTTGAAAGCAATATGTTCAAAGCCAAATCTGAAACTTAAATAAAGCAATTGCATAGGTTTGAGGAGATGGCTAAGCTTTATTGGGTCAATAAGCTACATTGGGTGAGGAGAGATTGAATAGACTGGGTCTGTACTCGTTAGAGTTTAGAAGGCTGAGGGGGGATCTTACAGAGACTTACAAGATAATGAAGGGGCTAGATAGAGAGATTCTTCCCGCTTAGAAAGGGAACCAGGACTAGAGGGCACAGCCTCAAGATAAAGGGGGGGCAGTTTAGATCGGAGTTGAGAAGGAACTTCACTCAAAGGGTGGTGAATCTCTGGAATTCTCTGCCCGTTGAAGTGGTGGAGGCTACCTCGCTAAATATATTTAAGTCACGGGTAGATAGGTTTTTGACAGACAAGGGAATTAAGGGTTATGGGGAGAAAGCGGGAAAGTGGAACTGATCCACTTCAGATCAGCCATGACCTTATTGAATAACGGGGCAGGCTCAAAGGGCTAGATGGCCTACTCCTGCTCCTATTTCTTATGTTCTTATGTAAATGAACAGTGAGAAACATTTAAAATGATGGTCCAAAAATGTCCACAAATCACATGCAATTAAAAAAACAAAAAGTCAGCAAGAACGTTTTGATCTGTGGTTTGCTCAGAAAGCTAAGAAAAAAGTTAAATTAAAAGAAAAGGATAATAATGTCACGAAGAAAACACAAAATCTGAGGATTGTGAGAGTTTAAGGAGCCTGCAAAGGGTAATCAAGACATTGATATAATAGAAAAAATAGAACAATAATAAACTAGCCAAGAATGTAACAAAGTATTGTTAGACCTTTTGTGAGTGTATGGAATAGAAGAGATTCATTAGCATAAAATTTAGTCTGTTGGAGGCAGAGATTGGAAAACTTAGCATTGGAAAAATGTTTTGTGTCTGTGTCGAGAAGAAGACACTGAAATACACGTCAGAATTAGAGGCTAACCCAGGGGCTCATAAGATGGTGGAGCATAAAATGATTAACATTAGCAGAGAAGAAACATTTAGAAAAGATAAAGGCCAGTGAATCTCCAGGAGCTGATGGTCTATATCCTTGAGATCTATTAATAGTAATAACTGGAAGGATAATGCACCCACTGTTATTTCCAAAAAAAATCTAGAATAGTAGATTGGAAGTTGGGAAATGTAAGACCAGAAAGGAGGGAGAGTATAAACAGGGGACTTCAGAGCAGTTAGTCTGACATGAGGGAAATTTTAGAATTTTTTATTAAGGGAGTCTTATTTATCACTATTTACCACTTCTCTGCCCGTTGAAGTGGTGGAGGCTACCTTGCTAAATATATTTAAGTCTCGGGTAGATAGGTTTCTGATAGACAAGGGAATTAAGGGTTATGGGGAGAAAGCGGGAAAGTGGAACTGATCCACTTCAGATCAGCCATGGTCTTATTGAATGGCGGGGCAGGCTCGAAGGGCTAGATGGCCTACTCCTGCTCCTATTTCTTATGTTCTTATATTATCAGATCTTTTAGATAATTGGTCAGAGTTTCTTTTAGGATAGCATCTACCAGACAGATAGATAAAGGGAAGGGCAGTATATGTGAGAAAGATGCAAGATACTGAAGGGTTTAACAAGATAGAGAGTATGAGGTTGTTTTTCCTGGCTGGGGTATTTAGAATACAGGTGTACAGTCTCCAGATAAGGGGACAATTATTTCGAACTGAGCTGAGAAGTAACTTCATTCATTCAAAGGACTGGGAAGCTTTGAAATTCTCTACCTGTTGTATGTTAGAACATAGAACACTACAGCACGAACAGGCCCTTCAGTCCACAAGTTATGCCAATCATATCCATACCTACCAGGCCTATCTATAACTCTCAATCCAATTAAATCCCATGTACTCATCCAGAAGTCTCTTAAAAGACCCCAGCGAGTTCGCCTCTACCACCACCGACGGCAGCCGATTCCACTCACTCACCACCCTCTGAGTGAAAAGCTTACCCCTGAAATCTCCTCTGTTCGAATGTAACCGGTGACAACTTTGTGTCAGAGGTAACGTGACCAATGGTAACAAGCTGCAAGAATCAGCTGACCCAGTAAACCATGGGACCAATGACAGAATGATGTGATGGTCAGCTGATCAGCTGAATCACTATAAATAAGAACCTGTTGGGAATTGTGGGGAACTGGGATTGGCCCAGGGTGGGGCCCCAAGTTTGGAATAATGAAGTTTCTTTATTAAATCCTTTGATTTGTAAGCTGGAGTAAGTGTTGTCATATTTTTTATTGTTTGCATTTGAAGAGTTCCTTCAGAAGAAAGATTGTGGATCAGCTGTCCTCAAACTGATTGGTAGAACGAACAGTTCAAACCTTCACAAATGTTATGAAGAAACAATTGGCAGCATTCAAATTGGCACCATTAGTGTTTGATTTCACATCGCACATGCCAGGCGTTGTTCCAGTAGAGCTGTAAAAGGCTTTGAACCAGATTGAGTCTGGTGCTCTCAAAGTTGGCGGGGAAGGTGGAATCCCAAAAGGAAAAGCAATAAAAGCACTTTAGTTCCTCAAGAACAGAAAGAACTTCTGCAATCTGACGATCTAGTTCATGTTCGGAAATTTGGGGATGGTCCCAAGTGGATTCCTGGGATCGTTATGGTGGAAATAAGACCAGTGGTTAGCATTGCTGCCTCACACGAGGTTTGATTCCCAGCTTGGGCCACTATCTGTGTGGCTTCCACCCACAGTCTGGAAGACGTGCTGGTTAGGTGCATTGGCCATGCTAAATTCTCCCTCAGTGTACCCTAAACGGGCGCTGGACTAATAAATAAAATTTACTTTTACTTTGCAGTATCTTACAAAGTTCAGAGTACAACCCTAAAAAAGTGTTTAGACTACCTCAGGAGCAGGGGATCCTTGCCCGAGCTGTTGCTGCCACCAGCTCTGGAGACAGCCAGTGTCCAGTGCCAACCCTCAGCTTGGAGCTGACTCCACATTGGGCACTCTGGATAGCGAAGGTACTGACTCTGAAATGAAGGCTGAAAAGGCGAGTCTCTGGACTGAAGCGCAACTTGAGGAGGAACCTGCTTCGGTAAATCTGTGATGCTCCCTTAGAAAAAGAAGGTTCTGTCACACCGCTGGACCCAGCCCTGTTCTCAACGGGCACCTGCTAGGGCACCAAGTGACTGAGAGGACCTCCTCAAAAGGGCTGTACTGGGAGAGACACGGACCTTAGGCAGGGAGGGTGTCACGACAGCTACAAAGGCCACGGGAGATCATTACTAGATTTTCCTGTGGGCTTCCTGGAGTACAAACCATCTTCCTGAGTTAATGATGGGGAGTCACCATGTTGGACTGGCGTTGGTTACTGAGCTAACAGAGCATTGCCCAATGTGAAGCAGCCAGCAGGTGTTTTTAAGCCTGTAACGTTATAGATTCTGAGATGAAGACCATTTGACTGTAAGCTGCTGGATGGCCTTTTCCTTTGGTGCACAATCAAGGGTGTTTATTGGTGTTTGGGTGAATGACTAGAGTAGCACTCTTGCATTGGAATCAGTGAGGAAGAAGATTGAATTCTCTCTTTATAAGCTTGAGAGCACAATCTCTGCTGACACCTTAGCACATTATTTAATCACAGAATGATTACGGTGCAGCAGGAGGCCATTCAGCCCATCACGTCTGCACTGGCTCTCCAAACGAGCATTATGACTGAGTGCCATTCAACTGACTTTTCCCCATACCCCACCCGCACATTGTTTCTCTTCAAATAATCAGCTGAAGCCTTCCCGACTGCCTCGATTGAACCTGCCTCCAGCACACTCCCAGGCAAGGCATTCCAGACCCCAACCACTCTTTGGGTGAAAAAGATTTTCTCATATCATATTTGCTTCTTTTGCAAATCACTTTAAATCTGCACCCTCTCATTCTCAATCCTTTTCTGAGTGGGAACAGTTTCTCCCTATCTACACTGTCCATTCCCCTCATCTCTATCAAATCTCCTCTGAGCAGAATGTTGCACTGTTTGATGAACTGTTTGTCAGATGAGATATTACCCAAAGGCTTTTCTGTCCTCTAAGGTATCTGTAGAAGGACAAAAATATCTCACTGGAGCTTTGGACAATATTTATTCACCAGTCAACATACCTATAAGACATTATCTGAACATTATCTCCCGATGCTTTAGGAAACTTGTTGTATACAATTTTGTCGCTGCCTTTCCAATATTACAACAGCAACCACACTTCAATAGTAGTTATTTCAATGTAAAGTGCTTCGAAACCTCCTGTGTTTGCCCTATACAATATCATTTCTTCTTTCTTATTACCAGGGCAAGTATATTGAGGAAGGAAATGCTGTGTTTCATGCAGGGAGAGTTTGATAGATGCTTAATTTTTATAAACAACTTTTCTTTTTAAAGAATATTTTTATTCAAAGTTTTCATTTTATATTTGCCACAAAATGCAACAAATCCCCAAAATGTAGTGCGGCGCAGAGAAATCATTATTCCACATCAACTTACAGGAAAGATCAATTGATATTCCTGTAAATGATTCCAGTTGTCTATCGTTGCAATCATTGTAGTCAGCATCTCATACGGATGGAGAACGGATATCAGATAGAGTGAGGGGAATCTCAGGATAAGAGCACATGGCCCCATGGTGCTTACCCTCTTCCACAGGATAATTTGGGAAGGCGATGACCTAGTGATATTATCGCTGGACTATTAATCCAGAGACTCAGCTAACCCTCTGGGGACCCAGGTTCGAATCCCACCATGGCAGATGGTGGAATTTGAATTCAATTATAAAATCTGGAATTAAGAATCTACTGATGACCATGAAACCATTGTCTAAAGTTGGAAAAACCCATCTGGTTCACTAATGTCCTTGAGGGAAGGAAATCTGCGGTCCTTTCCTAGTTTGGCCCACATGTGACTCCAGAGCCACAGCAATGTGGTTGACTCTCAACTGCCCTTGGCCAACTAGGGATGGGCAATAAATGATGGCCAGCCAGTGACACCCATGTCCCATGAGTGAATAATGAAAAAAAATAACAAAGACAGGGCTACAAAATATATAGACTCCATTATGGGGTAATATACAACAGGCTAATTCAACCCTCCAACATTGCAGGATCTCCAGACAATGAAAGGATAACCCAGTAAAGGGGGAATATCAAGGTTCTGCCATCAGTACAAATTATAACAGCAGTGTACACTCTCATGTATAAGAGCCAATAATCCAAGGACTCACACATCTCACCACTCTCACAGCACTACAAACCTCCCTCTTCTCCAACCAAACCAGAGGCACCTACCAGACACCCCATTAGTGGAAAATTTAAACCATTTTCCTCCAAACAAGCTCTACCAACAAAGAGAAGAAGAATTGTCAAGACACCCATCAACAAGGCATCTCAGGGAGAGATACAACCCTCCTCCTCACAAGGCAAGGGAAACACACTAGGATAAACCATAACAAATCAACACTCTACTGAACCGGATAAAGAGAGGAAGCCCCAAAAAGAGAGGAGATTCAGGATTGCCCAATAAACTCCTGATATAGTTTTTCTGCATACGCTTTCACAAGAAGGACTCTAGGGGCAGAGCAGCACAACTTTACCACTGGCCCTCCAGAGGAGTCCAAGCCTAGAAGGCGGGCAGACTGGAAGTCTCCATATAAGACAACTTGGAGGAAGTGACCTACTCCTTCCAACAGGCCATTTCAGACAGCATTAAATGGCAACCACATTGTTGTGGACCTGGAGTCACGTGTAATGCCCTAAAGAGTGGTAGTGAACCAGATGAATTTTTACAACAATCAGTCCAAATTTTTACTGAATTCTAATTTCAACAGATACTGTGGTGGGATTTGAACCTGGTCTCCAGAGCTTTACTCGTTCAGTGACAATACCACTTTCTCACCATCTTGCCCCAGGCTAATATCTGCCTTATACAGTGGTCTACACATCTACAATATCTATAGTGAGTGAGCAGTCTTTGATGTGTGGTGAGTATTCCTTCCTTTTGTCCCTTGTAATTGGTGTAAGTTTGTATGTTCTAGTGACCCCTCCACCCTCAGTTTCAAAGGCCAGCTGCCTCTGTACCTCGTACATGTATGAAATATGTGTTCAGGGGCAGGACTCCGAGTTTTATGCCATTCTACTATTTTTGTTCTTCCCCATCGTACCTCTGTATTTCAGTCCTTTCTCTCTGGAAATGAATCCTGGTTCTTTGGCCTTGTTTACTTGCTTTGCTATCTTTAGGGGGACTTTCTGCTCCTATCTTCATCCAGCAGGATTGATGATGGCAACGGAATATCCCGCGTAATGTCCAAATCATGTTTCACGTTGACGTAATGTGATTGCTCCATTAGCACTGCTGCTTCACAGCTCCAGGGTCCTGTGTTTGATTCCCGGCTCGGGTCACTGTCTGTGTGGAGTTTGCACATTCTCCTCGTGTCTGCGTGGGTTTCCTCTGGGTGCTCCGGTTTCCTCCCACAGTCCAAAGATGTGCGGGTTAGGTTGATTGGCCGTGCTAAGAAATTGCCCCTTAGTGTCCTGAGATGTGTAGGTTAGAGGGATTAGTGGGTATAATATGTAGGGATATGGGGGTAGGGCCTGTGTGGGATTGTGTTCAGTGCGGACTCGATGGGCCGAAGGGCCTCTTTCTGCACTGTAGGGTTCTGTGGTTCTCTGGTTTTTCCCCCTCCTATCCCGCCCGTGATGTAACGGGATTCCACATTTTGAATGTCGGGAGCAGCATTCCCACACATTTACATAACATTACTGAATCTCTACGCTTCAACCATCACCCCCACCCCCGTTATAGAGTCCACTCACAGTGAGGGCAAATCAACGTGAAGTACAACTGGTCTCCCAAGGTGTGTACCTGGTGGACAAACCCACCCAGAGGAGCTCAGGTGAGCTCCTGAGAGAGAGTCATGGTGTGGCATTACCTGGGCACTTACTGATAGGCACTGTCCTGCTAGGGGGTAGTGTCATGGGGTAATGCCAGTGTACTGTTGGGGCAAGGCAGGTTGCAGAGGGATGGGTACATGGCAGGGCAGGAATGTTTGTGCATGTGAGTTGCCTTTAAAAATGGCACCGTAGTTATTGAGCTCGCCAACGTGACACAATGGCACCCACACTTTTACACGGTACGCACTACCTCCACCACAGTGGAGGAAACTGCTACAGTGTCGCCTTTCCCGCCAACACTCGGCCTTTACAGATATTCAGGAAAACGCCATCCTTTGTGTTTCTGAGTCCATCGATCGATCCCTTGATTCCCTCGTTAATTTTTGAGTCTTATTTTTTTGAGGTTAATGTGCTCTCCTTAATCTTCCTACCAAACTGCAGCACCTCCCATTTACCTACATTGACACCCATTCACCAATCCCCATTTTGCAAGTTTATTAATTATGCTTTTGGGTTAGTTTTGTGGAGTCTGCTTCTATTCTCGAAGACGTTTCAGCTTCAGTGTGGACTCCGTTTTGCCAATATCCTTCTTTAGATTGTTATTCTTCCCTGCCTGAGCCTGTCGAATGTTAAGTATACTAACAACCCCGGATCTTTTTCAATCTTGCCCTTATTTGCTGCAATGATATTCAGGAGCTGCTCTCTGTAACCCTGCTCAGCTATTCATCTCATTCTTATTATCAGATTCAAGCAGGTTTTATGTGCAGGATGAGCTGCCCTGCATCCCATTTTAAGCTTTGCATTGCTGTGATGGAATAACAACTGCTAAAAGCTGCAGCTTCTGATGTGTGCGCAGTACACTGAGTGAGGGAGGCCCCTAACTGTCACAGTTGTCAGTCACTGCTCGAGTGCCACAAAGTAGGTTTATTTAGGAACATTGTGCAGATAACACAAAGGGAAAAAGATGAGAAATAAAAAGCGATGACAGTTCTCGTCGAACAGCGAGAGATGGACACGAAGATGGATGGAACATCTCCTAATAAACACTACCCAAAGTCAGGAGATAAAAATTCAATTACACTACAGAGATTAGACATCAGGCTGACTTCAGTCTGGTCAGTACGATTGTCTGCAGTTACCTGCTACACACATTATTGAAAGACTCCTCCAGTTTCAGCCTTTTGTTGTGTTGGCTCCGACCTTTGCAGTTTCTCTCGCTCTCTGTAAGGCTGACGGCAGCATTTGTATAACAAAGCATGAAAGATGCAAGATCCAAGGGATTTGTTTGTACAAGTGCCTGACTTTGTGCGTGTTTGTAGCTATCTTTGCTTTTATAGCCGTGTGATGTGTGCATGTTTGTACGTGAACATTCATGGATGAATGTCGGTGTGTTTACCTGTCAGTGCTTTTGTTTATTTGTTAATGGGATGCAGGCGTCGCTAGTTAGGCCAACATTTATTGTAAATCCTCAGTTGGCCTCGAGTAGGTGGCAATAATAATAATGCCACATTCTTAAACCACTGAAGCCCATGTGTTGCTGGAACACCAACAGTGCTGTCAGGGAGAAAGTTCCAGGATTTTGACCCAGCCACAATGAAGGAGTGATGATATATTCCCAAGACAGGATGTGGAAGCTACTGAGAGGGTGCAGAGGAGATTTACAAGGATGTTGCCTGGATTGGGAGGCATGCCTTAAGAAGATAGGTTGAGGGAGCTGGGACTCTTCTCCCTGGAGAGACGAAGGTTGAGAGGCGACCTGATAGAGGTTTATAAAATGTTGAGAGGAATAGATAGGGTGGATTCTCAGAGGCTATTTCCCAGGGCTGAAATGGTCGCTATGAGAGGACACAGGTTTAAGGTGCTGGGGAGCAGGTACAGAGGAGATGTCAGGGGTGAGTTTTTCACTCAGAGGGTGGTGAGTGAGTGGAATCGGCTGTCGTCGGTGATGGTAGAGGCAAACTTGCTGGGGTCTTTTAAGAGACTTCTGGATGAGTATATGGGATTTAATGGGATTGAGGGTTATAGATAGGCTGGTAGGTAGGGATATGATCGGTGCAACTTGTGGGCCGAAGGGCCTGTTTGTGCTGTAGCATTCTATGTTCTATGTTTTATGTTCTATAAGTGGCTTGGAGGGGAACTTGTAGGTGTTGGCGTTCCCATGTATCTGTAGTCGTTTTTTTAGATGGTAGAGTCATGGGTTTCAAGGGTGCTTTTGAAGAAGCCTTGGTGAGTCCCTGCAGTGTACCTTGTAGATGCTGCCACTGTCCATCAGTGGTGGAAGCAATGAACATTGTGGGTGTTGAATATGGTGCCAATCACATAGGAAGATTTGCCCTGGGTGCTGTTGAGCCTCTTATGTCTTGTTGGAATATTGTGTGCAATACTGGTCGTCATACTATCAACAGGATGTGCAGGATTTGGAGAGGGTACAGGAGAGGTTTACCAGGATGTTGCCCGGTTTGGAGGATACTAGCCACGAGGAGAGATTGGACAAACTTGGTTTGCTTTCACTTGAATGTCAGAGGTTGAGGGGCAACCTGACAGGAGTTTACAACATTATGAGAGACACGGATAGAATGGCAAGTTGGAGTCTTTAACCCAGGGTAGAAATATAAGTTACTAAGAGAAGTAGGTTTAGGGTAAAAGGGGGGAAGTTTAAAGGAGATGTGAGAGGCAGGATTTTTTATACAGAGGGTGGTAAGTGCCTGGAGTGCGCTGCCAGAAGAGGTGGTAGAAAGCAGATACAATAGCAATGTTTAAGAGGCATCTTGACAGGTACATGAATAAACAGGGAATAGAGGGATGCGGACTGCATTGAGGCAAAAGGTCCTCAGTTTAAAAAGTTATGTGTCAGCACAGGTTTGGTGGGCCAAAGGACCTGCACCTGTGCTGTACTGTTCTTTGTTCTTTCTTTTCTTAGGTTATGTTATCACTGTGTCTCCCTGTGCAAGTACCTGTGGATATTTGTCAGCATAATCGGGTGGCGCGGTGGCACAGTGGTTAGCACTGCTGTCTCACAGCTCCAGGATGCTGGGTTCAATTCCTGTCTTGTGTGGAGTTTGCACATTCTCCCCATGTCTGCATGGGTTTCCTCCAGGTGCTCTGGTTTCCTCCAAAGAAGTGCCGGTTTAGGTTGATTGGCCATGCTAAATTTGCCCCTTGGTGTCCTGGGATGATTAGGTTAGAGGGATTAGCAAAATAAATGTAGGGGGTTGTGGAGATAGGGCCTGGGGTAGGGGGAGGGCGGGGTTGTTGGCGGTGCTGACTCGATGGACTGAATGGCCTCCTTCTGCGATGTATGATGGATTATTCTGGGGACCATTTTGCCTGGTGATGATGGGACTGCAGCAGCTTCAGAGTGGACCTTTCTGGCCACTAATTCTAGCAGCAACCATATTGAAAGGGATCTCCTCTGGTGGGTTACTGCAGGGCTGAAACCTGAAAAGCCCCTTGGGGTTTTATGCAACAGAGAATGTTTGACATGAAATACAAATTTCTATTAACAACATAACCTGTACTGGTGAAGGTAATCAGGCAGTTTGTGTATGCTATTGAAAAAAACTGATCTGCAATGGAGTTTAGAAGAATGAGGGGGGATCTTATAGAGACGTATAAGATAATGAAAGGGATGGATAGGGTAGAGGTAGAGAGATTCTTCCCGCTTAGAAAGGATAGCAGGACTAGAGGACACAGCCTCAAGATAAAGGGGGGGGGGCAGTTTAGATCAGAGTTGAGGAGTAACTTCTTCACTCAAAGGGTGGTGAACCCCTGGAATTCTCTGCCCGTTGAAGTGGTGGAGGCTACCTCGCTGAATATATTTAAGTCACGGTAGATAGGTTTCTGATAGACAAGGGAATTAAGGGTTATGGGGAGAAAGCGGGAAAGTGGAACTGATCCACTTCAGATCAGCCATGATCTTATTGAATGGCGGGGCAGGCTCGAAGGGCTAGATGGCCTACTCCTGCTCCTATTTCTTATGTTCTTATGTAATGCAATTTATTTAACATAACTTTGAACTACAATTTTCTCTTTTCAGTTTAATGTTTAAAGTGTGTTTTTGGGTAAGAAGTCCATCCCTTCAAGACAGCAGACCCCTTTTAAATTGGAATTTAAGGTCTTATGATGTAGATACATGCTTATTGTTATATACTGGACTAATACTCCAGAGATCAGGACTAATCATCCAGAGATATTAATTCATACACTTGTATTACCATAACAGATGGCAAAGATAAATTCGATTAATTAAATAAAATCCTGAATTAGAAGCTGGGCAGTAGGATTGATAACCATTAAATATCAGTATTGTCAGTAAAACCTCCCTGTTTTGCTATTTGAAACATAGAAAACAGGAGCAGGAGGAGGCCATTCAGTCCTTCGAGCCTTCTCTGCCATTCATTACGATCATGGCTGATCATCCAACTCAATAGCCTGACTCAGCCTCCACCCCCCCACCCCACACCAATATTCTTCGATCCCCTTCGCCCCTAGAACTACATCTAACTGCTCCTTTGGCCTCAACTACTTTCTGTGGTAGTGAATCCAACAGGCTGACCACTCCATGGGTGAAGAGATTTTCCCTCATCTCTGTCCTAAACAGTCCACTCTCTATCCTCAGACATTGGCTCCGGGCCCCTCCACAATCAGGAACATCCTTCTTGCAACCTACCCTGTCTAGTGCTGTTAGAATTTTATAGGTTTCTATGAGATCTCCCCTCATGTCTTCAATGTTAAACAAAGAACAAAGAACAACACAGCACGGGAAACAGGCCCTTCGGCCCAACGAGCCCGCGCCGCCATTTTAACATTGTGAGTGCCCTCTTCTACCTATGACCTTTGTCTACACTTATTAGACTCCGCAATAAAGGAACCATAACCAGATTGAGGGGAGTCTAATTTAGGGACAATTTGTTAACACCAATCAGCCTAAGAGCACATCTTTGGGGTGTGGGAGGAAACCGGAGCACCCAGAGAAAACCCACGCAATCATGGGGAGAATGCGCAAACTCCCACAGACACTGGCCCAAATCCATGTGTCTGCACAGCAAACAGTGATAGTCACTGAGCTGACGTGTTGGCTTGTCTTTAATCAGTGGGGGCCACATGCGGCCCATCTGAGTGCTGAACACGGCCCACGAGACATTTTGTTGATCGTTGCCCAAGTACAGGGCTACCACATCCCGCTGATTTCCGGCTGTGTAGTTTTTTTTCCGACTGGTATGACTGAAGTGATTCGCGCATCAAGCAAGGGCGAGTGAAGTGGGGTGAGTGCTGATCGCTCACAAGATTGACTGTGAGAGCCGCGCACTCCCTCTGAGACCAAAGTATAAACCTCTCTTTTGTCCTTACCGTTTGAAGATGATAACAACTCTTTCAATATTTAAATGATGAAGCATTTTCTATAACTCGTTATGAAATATTTGATGTGTATTAAATTGATCTAATCTTATTCATGGGGTTAGTGAATCTTGCGGCCCACTGAGATGAAGGAGAGCCACACACGCGACCCACTCACTGGTCTAGATTGCCCATCACTGTCCTTTAGGGGATGTAAATTTGCCATCCGTACCCAGTCTGGCCTGGAATGTGGCTACAGAGCCACATCAACGTGATTGATTCTTATCTGCCCTCTGAACTAATCTGACAAGCCATGAATGAATGGATAAAAATGGAGCCTCAGAAAGTGTCCGAGAAGGTAGCACACAGCAGGCGGGTCAACAAAACTGAAGCTTATGGAATATAGGAGGATCAGTGAGCAATTGGATGGAGGAAATGGGCGGCACGGTGGCACAGGGGGTTAGTTGCTGCCTCACAGTGCCAGGGACCCTGATTCAATTCCAGCCTCGGATCACTGTCTGAGCGGAGTTTGCACATTCTCCCCATGTCTGCATTGATTTCCTCTGGGTACTCCAGTTTCGTCCTAGTGTCCAAAGATGTGCGGGTTAGGTTGATTGGCCGTGCTAAATTGACCCTAGTGTTGGGGGGATTAGTGGGGTAAATATGTGGGGTTACAGGAATAGGGCCTGGGTGGGATTATGGTCGATGCAGACTTGAGGGACTGAAAGGCCTCCTTCTGTACTGTTGGGATTCTATAATTCTATGAAATCGCAGAAGGATATAAGCAAGTCATGCAAAATGATTATTTCTCAGACTGGAGGACGGTAGACACTGATGTTCCCCGTTGCTCAGTGCTAGGACCTGAGGCCCTTTCCCAACATAAACATGTCTTGGATCTCAGAATTCAACATTTCAAAATTTGTTGGTGATACAATCCATGGAGGAATGGCAAACAGTGAGGGTGGTACAAATCACCGGCAACTGGGAACAGATAGACTGACAGAAGGGGCAAACAGATGGAATGACAGACAAATGTGAGTTGATGCATTTTGTAGATGTTTTAGAAAGAAAATATAGGCTTAATAGTGTAGTTATATAAAATTGAGAGAGGTGGGGTGTGCCTATAGACGGATCTTTAAGATGGCAGAACATAATGAGAGAATGGTAAGTGAAGCATATAGCATCCAGGGATTCATTAATATTGGCGATGGCCACAGAACTCCCTTCCCCAGGGGTTTGTATCCTGGGGTTAACCCAGAAGAGGAGCTGACATCATCATGTTGACACACCACCCACGTTTGGAACTATATCGCCATTCCTTCACTGTCACTGGGTCAAAATCCTGAAATTCCCTCCCTGACAGCACTGTGGGTGCACCTACAGCACAGGGACTGCAGCAGTTCAAGAAGGTAGCATTCACAAGGGCAACATAGGCCACAAAGAACCAGCAACCCCACCCGTGACCTGTGAAAGAATTAAAAACAAGGACACCCAGAAGATTCCATACACAGACTGTACAGGATTACTTGGGAAGTTTAAACTTCAAATAGGCTATTTTCCTGCAGCTGGAACTACCACTACTCTAATTTAAATGGGAGAATTCCGATTGTATTGGATTAATAGTTACTCAAGAAAAGTGAGGAATATTAAAACCACTGACCCAATGGACCCCCTGACTAATCCCCAACCACCCTTTGACATCTTCCTCGACCACCCAACCCTGACCACTCTCCCAACCCCCAACTGACCTTCACATTCCACCTTAACCCCCTGACTTATCCTCAATTCCCTTACCGTGCCCCTCGGTCCCCACTGCCCCCCCTCCCCCACCACCGCCTGGTGATCCTCCCAATCCCTCTTCACTACCCCTACTCCCCAGGCTGCTGACTACACTCTCGTCCACCCCCCCGCGCCCCCCCCCCCCACCCCGATTACCCCTCAAACACTCTCCCACACCCTTACAAGCTATTTGATGGTTTGCCAATCCAGCGGGCTGCTTTCTCCTGGGTGGCGTGGAGCCTGTTGAGTGTTGCGAGAACTGCACTCATCCAAGCAAATGGAGAGTTTTCCAACACACTGACTTGTTCCTTGTAGATGGTGGACAAGTTTTGGGGAGTCAGGAGGTGGGGTACTTGTTGCGGGATTCCCAGCCTCTGACCTGCTCTGGCAGTCACAACATTTATATGGTCACCCAGTTCAGCTTCTGGCCAATGATAACAGGCAAGATGTTGATGGTGGGGGCTCAGTGATGGTAATGCCATTGAATGATGATTGGATTCTTTCTCTCGTTGGTGTTGGCTATTGCAGACACTTGTGTGGCATGAATGTTATCTGCCATGTATCAGCCCAAGATGGAATCTTGTCACATGTGAGTACGGACTGCTTCAGTATCTGAGGAACTCTAGGCAGTGTCTGACATTGTGTTGGAAGGAACATCATGGGGGAAACAAGTTGTATATTGTTGCCATATCTGTGAATAACTATAAAGAGCCAGCAACTAATTAGTTAGGAACTAATTGTCATGTGTAAGTGTTCTGGGAGGGAGCATTTCACAGCTGCACTGGAGGGTGAGGAACTGAACCAGTTCGTACCAGTCCTTCATTTCTACAAGGCAGCGTGGCCAGTATTCAGCATGAAGAGCTCTCATCTTTCCAAAGTGTGATTATTGCCAACATTAAGGATTTAAAAGCTAACAGGAACCAAAAGCAAAGCAGCTGAAGCTGGTTGAGCCTCGAACGCTGCCCTGAGAAACTCCTGCGGTGAAGACCTGGGACTGAGATGATTGACCTCCAACCACCACCAGCCTCTTCCTTTGGGTGAGGTGTGATTCCAACTGTGGAGGATTTCCATCCACATTTTCAATTTCAAGGGCTCTTTGATGTCCCGCTCAGTCAAATTTGGGATTCAGAAGAACGAGGGGAGCTCTTATAGAGACGTATGAGATTTGAAGGGAATTGATAAGATAGAAGCAAGGAGGTTGTTTCCACTGGCAGATGGCCGCCAAATAAGGGGGAGAGATTTAGGGCTGAGTTGAGGAGGAACCTCTTCACACAGAGGGTTGTGAATTCCCTGTCCAGTGAAGCAGTTGAGACTGCCTCATTGAATGTTTTTTAAGGCAAGGATAGATAAATTTTTGAACAGTACAGGAATTAAGGGTTCTGGTGAGAGGGGCAGGCTCGAGGGGCCAGATGGCCTACTCCTGCTCCTAGTTCTTATGTTCAATACTGCCTTGATGTTAAGGGTAGTTACTCACGCCTCATTTCTCAAATTCATAGAAACATAGGTTCCCTGCAGTGCAGAAGGAGGCCATTTGGCCCATTCAGTCTGCACTGACAAAATCCTACCCAGGCCCTATCCCCCGTAACCCCACGTATTTACCCTGCTAATCCCCCCGACTCAAAGAGGCAACTTCGTCTGGCCAATCAATCTAACCCGCACATCTTTCAGACTGTAGCAGGAAATCAGAGCACCCGGAGGAAACCCACACCGACACAGGGAGAATGTGCAGACTCCACAGAGACAGTGACCCCAAGCTGGAATCGGACTCGGGTCCCTGGCCCTGTGAGGCAGCAGTGCCAATCTCTGCCACCGTGCCACCCAAATTTTGTCACGGAACAAGACTGTAATGAGATCAGGAGCTGCTTTTTTCTCGGCCTCAGAGGTGCAAGTGTCGGCATCCACCCCCTCCACACACACACACACACACACACAAACCCTTACCCTGCGGGGCACAGTTCCAGCCTATGTTCAGGTGATGATTCCAGTGAATTGGGTGATGAGTGGGGGTTGGGGTCAGGGTGGGGTCGTGGTCAGTATGGGGAAGGGTTGGAGTTGGGAGCTATTATTAATCTCCCGCAGCTCACCCAATGAATACAAATAAGGCCAGGATCTCAAAAGAACTGACCTTTCTCTTCATCAAAATGGATGTCCCACCAAAATTGGTCACTGATTCGCCATTTCTCATGTCTGACCCAGTTACAAAAGTTCAAATTAGCCCAGGGAAGCTGAGAGAGATGTAATGGATCAAAAGTGACTTTGTGTAACAATATTAGCTGGAGAAAGCACACATCATTGCAAGCTAAAGTGTGAGGAAGCCGGTGAATGAGGAATACTCAAAAGTTTCTCTAGACATAGAATCATGGAATCACTACAGTGCAGAAGGAGGCCATTTGGCCCATCGAGGCTGTACTGACCTCAATCCCACCCAGACCCTATTCCCGTAACTCCACATATTTACGTTGCTAATCCCCCTGACACTAAGGTCAACTTAGCATGGCCAATCCACCTAACGCACACAACTTTGGACTGCAGCCTTCAGCTTTTGCTGAACACACGTGTAAAAATATGTGAAAAGTCACAGGGATGGAAAAGAGTGATCTCTGGTGCTCTGGGAATCCAGCGAGATTGAATTCAACATGAGAATTCTCGATTGCTTTTACCACAAGTGAGAGAATACTTGCCAAAGAAATCTTCAATTTATCAGTAAGTTCAGTAACATTGCTGCGATGAAGGAATTAGCCTGCAGGGAAACATCTTTTGTTATTAGGTTTTCTCTGTATTGATTTTGTAAATTCAAAGAATGCTTACAGAGCTTTGAATGTTCATTTCTTCTCATCAAAGACAGGCAGCATCTTGTTGAGTAGATCATTGCATTGATTTTGTTAACCTAATTTTTGTTTAGACAGAATTTGAGAGTGTTTGAATCAGCAGTGAGTAGTTATGATAGAGAAACCTCAATATTAGAAAGGAGTGGCATGGCGGCACAGTGGTTAGCACTGCTGCCTCACGGCGCCAGGGACCAGGATTCAATTCCCAGCTTGGGTCACTGTCTGTGGAGTTTGCACGTTCTCCCCGTGTCTGTGTAGGTTTCCTCCGGGTGCTCTGGTTTCCTCCCACATCCAAAGATATATGGGTGATCACCAGGCAAGAGTGCTCTCTTCCTGTTGGGGAACACTTCAACAGTCACGGGCATTCGGCCTCTAATCTTCAAGTAAGCGTTTTCCAAGGCGGCCTTCACGACACACGACAGCGCAGAGTCGCTGAGCAGAAACTGATAGCCAAGTTCCGCACACATGAGGACGGCCTCAACCGTGATCTTGGGGTCATGTCACACTATCTGTAACCCCCGTGACTTGCCTGGGCTTGCAACATCTCACTAACTGTCCCGGCTGGAGACAATACCTTTAACCTGTACTTAACCCTCTCTCCACTCACACTGTCTGCACCTTTAAGACTTGATTACCTGTAAAGACTCACATTCCAACCATTATCATGTAAATTGAGTTTGTGTCTATATATGCCCTGTTTGTGAACACAACTCCTCATTCAGTTGAAGAAGGGGTGAGACTCCGGAAGCTTGTGTTACCAAATAAATCCGTTGGACTTTAACCTGGTGTGGTGAGACTTCTTACTGTGCTTACCACAGTCCAATGCTGGCATCTCCACATCATGGTTAGGTTAATTGGCCATGCTAAATTGCCCCTTAGTGTCAGGGGTACTAGTAGGGTAAATATGTGGGTTTACGGGGATAGGAGCTGGGTGGGATTGTGAGCAATGCAGACTCGATGGGCCAAATGGCCTCCCTCTGTGCTGTAGAGATTCTATGAACTTGAGATTCCCACAGTGGGAGCTTTCTGTGCTGGAACATTCACTACTTGAGACCAGAGACTGCATTACAAACGTGCTTCTTTGCTGGAAAATGTTTGGGGACACGGGCAGCTAATGAAATGTGACACACACACAGATGCAAGTAGTTTCTGTCCTTTGTTGCTGAGTGTTGGAGTGGGAGAGGAGCAGTGTTCTCTTGTGGAGGATCTGAGATTCATCTGAACATATTTCACAGCTCTAACAGCATTTGCAGTGCACGCGCTGTATTTCCTCGGCCAGGATTTTACTTGGTGGCCCCACCGATATAAACGGGAATTCAAATGGCCCTCTGCATCCATCAGATGGGTGGGGGTGGGGGCACATGGGGAAACACGCGATGCCGGGAACCATAAAATCCTGCTCCAGAAGCTGAAATCTGCATCCCAATTCACGTCTCTCCCCTGAATTAGCGTGTCCAGATTTTAAACAGTGTTCCGTCCTGTTACAATAGCTACTTGCCCTGATAGATGGGCCCCTCGTCTTAGCAGATCAGCAGACTCGAGATGGGCCCTTGTCCTCATAGAGCATCTTTTCTCAGGCAGACGTTCCAAGGTACTTTTCTGGACTGTTGTCAAACAAAATGTGTCACTGAACTAAATAAGGACAGCTGACCACCAATTCACACACAGCAAGATCCCATAAACAGCACTGTCGTGATAATCAGATCATCACTTTTGAGATCAGTCTCGTCCAGTGTGAGGGACTAAGATCTCACCCTGTATATTTTCTAACAAAATATATAGAGATATTCTCATTGCTATCTTTAAAAAAAATCAAACGGGGCTGAAACCTAAAAATGGCTGAGTTTGTGGCTGCTTCTAATCTTTAAATGAAACAAAAAACACCTTGAAGCACCTCGTTATCCCAGAAGAACCACTAAAGACCCCTGTGGACTAAATTCAATGAGAGCTATACAAAGGCCATCTGCATGTCATAACCCAGTCTGACCAACAGGAGTCTGCTGAGACAAAGGGCCCATCTCGAGTTCGCTATGGGATTACTGATAGAAAATTTGATTGAACCAAAATTGGAGAGAATGAAACCTTCGCTTCTACAAGGGGAAACAAATAATGGGTGAACGGTGAGAGGGGAAATTAGTGCTTCTTAAATTACCCTCCCTTCTGTCCATAGCATGCAGGAATACTGGGTTGAACCCCATCCCCTTTTTATGGAACTTGCAGAACTAGGAAAGCACAGCAATGCAACAAAAATAAAACTAGTTCACAAAAATGTTAATATAGAATGTGTTTTCTTAGCTTAATAGTCAACAGATGAAAAAGTCACCCACTCGCTCAATATATCCGAACCATCTGTCTGTACTGGCACCCTGGATTTTCAGTTGCACAAATTCACCTCCCTCTGCATAAAGTAATTAAATCTAAAACTGTGATTAAGTCTTAGACCAGCTCCAGTAATTTCAAGCAAAGTAACGTCTATATAAAGTAATCACAGTGACTACATTACCCAACAGATGGCAAGAAAATATCACAAAAATAGAGCTTATATTTTACCAGCTAATTGTGTGAGTCAGCATATATTATCTCCATATATTAAAACTAAACAGGGGTATGGTTGTCAGAATCCACCAGATACTGAAAATCTTGAGTGGCAGTTTGTTTTGTTTTGACTCGTTCCTGGAATCAAGGAAAACAGAGTCAAGAAGATCGCGTGACGTAGAATATATTTTTTATTATAAAAGGGTAACCCAATAGGGAAATAACTGTTCCACGGTTTTTATTTAACTGAAGAGTTCTGGTAACTTTTACTACTGAGTAACTGCAAAAGCAATTTTCAAAGGTTCAGGCCACACCAGAAAAAATCAAAATTTCTACGCAAGATAAATTCCAGGAGCTTGTAGGCTGGTAAGCAAGAGATGGCAACAGTCGATGTATTTGGAAAATCATTGATTTCCTCCGCAAACTAAGGTTGGGATTCTCCCATTTCAGTCACTCCATTACCTCTGCCAGCGAGAACGGAAAATTTGACGCTCGACCAAAACTCCATTCACTGCAGCGGGACTGGAGAATCCCAGCCACGGGCGAGGTCGGAGAATCCCAGCCTAAGTCTAGTGCTCCGTGACCCAAGGAATGATTGGAAAACATGGGAACTGGCCACATCCCTGAATTCCTGTCATGCATTTCCGACATTTAAAATTCCACGCTGGGAATACCATCAACTCAGAATCTGATTCAGTGTCGTAGGGTGGGATTTTCCGGCCCGCTTGCCCCGGAAAATCCCACCTGAAAATCAATGGACCTTCTTAGCATTTAAGAGAAACTTGGACGGGTACATGGATGAGAGGGGTGTGGAGGGATAGGGTCCAGGTGCAGGTCAGTGGGATTAGGCAGAAAAATGGTTCGGCTCAGACAAGAAGGGCCAAAAGGCCTGTTTCTGAGCTGTAATGGTAGGGAATGGGGATACGGGGTGGGGATGGGAGGGGTGCATGATTATTAGGGAAGGAAGGCTTAGGATGGAGAGGTTGCTCTCCCGATTTCCTCCAATTAAGTCCAGGGTGGGCAGTGTCGGAATGATCACTGAGGTTCAGCCACCATTAATATTCATACAGCACAGGGCAGGAGGTCCAGCCTTGGCACCAGATTAATCCCAGTAGGCTTGTCGGCGCATGCCTCCTTCTGAGGTATCTTGCGCTCAACAGAGGTGCCAAGAGAGGGTCCTGTGGGCAGAGACACCCTTGCCCTTTACACTGAGCTCCACCCTTGCCAGGTGACTGGCTCAGGTGGTCCCCAAGCTGCATTTGGAGACTCCAGGGCCTCCTGCAATACCAGGCATGACCACCACACCTGATGGTGCTGCTGATACTGGAAAGTTAGTGGCCTCTGATTGGCCAGCAGCTCTCTGAGGCGGCTCTACAGGGAAAAAAAACATCCAGGAAATTCCCTCCGGAAGGAGCCAGCAGGCTGATCCCTGACTGGGATTTTCACCAGCGGTTCTCCAGCTAGTGAATGGGCCCAATAAATTCTGCCTTCTCCTTCTAAACAGTGACAGTCTCTTCCCGTTATCATTTCCTGATGTACAAAATCCAAATGTTTGCCTCTTGGGGAGGATGATTTGTGCTCTTTGTCTGTGGGAAAGATGCTGTGCAGAGAGACTGGGAGAACGCGATTTGCACTGACAAGTTTCAATCTTCCAATCCCCTCACTAGGGGAGGGCCTGAAACACAAGGTCGGACCCCAGGAAGCTCATTTTAATATATTAGCACGTCCTTAGTGAGCACTCCCTCTGGGATACCCCACCCCGGCCTGGCACCATTCAGCTGTGCCTTGTCTGCCACAAGAGGGAGACACTTGGTTGAACCAACACTCTGGCCAATAAAGGTTAGGCAGCCAAACAGCACAACCATTGAGTGGAGGTTACCTTTTAACCCTTTGCACGTATATGTCCCAAGCACTGAGATGACAAAGGCCGCAACGTCACACAGATAACACTGATGTGAACCCCTGTGCAAAGTGTGATGGTGGTGCCTATCATCAGGCACCCTAATCGAGGTCATGATGGGGGATATCAGTGAGATCCCTGTCAAGATACAAATACCGGTCACACACAGCCATTCCACAGTCCTCTAACATGGCGCCAGGTTTCTTTGAGGGGAGTTAGGGATTGGAGGAATGTGGGCGATTGTTACCACGGAGATCCTGGTGGGTCCACGCTGCGTCCTGCTGGAATTGAGAAGGAGCAATGTGGAGATGTGGCTCTAGTGTCAGAGTGGAGAGTTTGAGGGATGGCGTTGAGGCTGAGTGTGTTTCCATTGGGTGGTAGTCCCAGAACAATTGAGAGAGGAGAGTCAGGACTCTCTCACAAATCTTTATGGCTCACTCTGGATTCCTTTTCTTTACAGTCTGGGAGGTCTTGGAGCCTGTTAAGTTGGCTGTCCTATTTATTGGCACAGGGCAGTGGCAAAAAAACCAACCTGCTGCAGCAGCTGACCAGGAGCAGTGCCCTGTGGAGGAGGGAGATGCTGGGCCTTTCGCTGTTCTGGGAACAGCACCATAGATGTGTCAGCACTGGCACAGGGTTTTCCAACATTGTATCTGTAGATATCAGAGATGCAGTGCTGTAGAAGGCTACATCTGCCCTGGGAGATGGTGAACTACCTCTGCCAGGCCCTGCCAGAGCTGGCACCACATGAAATGGGGGGAAATCAACTTACCAACCAAATTGTGGCTCTGAAGTTCAAAGCTGCCCTGAATTTCAATGTGAGTGGGTCACTCCAGAGCAACAAGGTTGACCTGTGTGGTATCTCCCAATTGGCCACACACAAATACATCCGGAAGGTTACAGATGCCCTTTGTGCGAGGGTTCACAGGTATATCAACTCTGGGGCCAGGTGAGCCAAGGTGCCAGGGCCATGGGCTTCACCACCTTAGCAGGATTGCCCCAAGTGCAAGGTTTGGTTGACTGCACCCACATGGTCCTTGTGCTCCAGGGAGCCACTCAGCACCATTCATGAACCGCAAGGGATACTCATCCCTCAGTGTGCAGCTTGTCTGTGACAATACAATGTGCTTCATGTAGGTGTGAGCCCATTTCCCAGGGAACTACACCTTGGGGCACTCTGAGATCCCAGCCCCCTCAGAGGAAGAGTGACGGCTGGAGGGATAGTTCCTTATGGGCCCGTTACAATGAGACTCATACTTCAATGTGTGTACAGGTCGAGCAGGTGATTGGCCTGCTGAAAATGTGGTTCTAAATCCTACGATCAGCCAACAGGAGCACCTTCTTGCTGCGTAACCAATGTGGGAGGCACATAGTGCTGTCATTCTCACACTCCACAGCGCGATCTGCCACTGGGTGAGTGCTGTGGTTTCCCCCAAGCTTGGTGGCATGAACAGGCAGGGTGGAGGCTCTGTGGGTGAACACAGTGAAATTTAATGCCAAAGGTTCAAAACAAACTGGTGACCGATCTACATTAGTGCCAATATTCACCCATGCCCGCTAAGTGCCTGAATCCCCGTCACCTCCCACTGTCCAGGTGTCTCCCCAGGATACACAGCTGAGGCCAAGGTGGCCTGCTTGACTGCCTCATCCTGTTGCCTTGGCAGGAGCCCCTTGTGGGGGGAGGGGGGTGGTGGTGTCAGCACCTGGAGGGTTCAGGCCTGCTTTTGGACAGCACAGATATTGGACCGCTGCCCTCCTCAGTGTCAGGGGCTGGAAATGTGTCGCTCCCGGAGAGTAGGTGTCAGATGAGCTGGAGAGACCCAGGGTTCCCTGGCTGGAGGGCCCCCAGGTTGTACTCCTGCCGATCCTCTTCCCTTTGAGTTTTCAGGAGCCCCTGGGCTCCTCCATGGGATGGAGAGGAGGCTGGAATGAGATCCAGAAGCCCCATTGTCCTCTGGCACTGATACTCATGGATTCCACTGGTGCCAGTCGAAGCACGGCACCACGGAGCTCACACCCTCAGACATGGAGTTCACACGCTGAGCCATGCTGGGACATTTCCTGCCTTGGAGTGCTCTTCCTGTGCCAAGCTCTCCACTGTGGACGCCACCCTCGCAGTGTTGGCCTCATTGCACTGCAGTGACCATCTCCTCGGTCAGAAGGCGATGGGACTCCTCCAATTGGCCTTGCACTCCGAGGAGGGACGCTCTCGTCCCTTCCTGATACTCGCGACTCTGCCATTGCAGCTCCAGCAGCGGGATGACCGGGCCCAGGGGCACATCATGGGCCTGGGGCTCAGCAGAGTCCTGGGCTCCAGCATCCCTCCGAGTACTGGATCCCTGGGGAATCCCTGCCTCCGCCTGCTGTGGATCTTCAGCTGGGAGGTCACCAGTGGGTGACCCAGAATCCTGTCTACTTACTGACCCCCACTGAGGTGTGAGTACCTGCACTGATGCCGGGTATGGGTGATAGATGTGACGCCTCTTCAATGGCGGGATTGGAGAAGTTTCCCTCTGAGCTGCTGGAGTCCGGTGGGTCCGGGGGCGTGGGGGGGGGGGGGGGGGGGGGGTGGAGGCGGTGGTGTGAGGATGGTCCAGCCTATTCCGCTGGTCATGCTGCAAGAGAAGGGAGATGGCATCAGTGCATTACAGGAGGGAGCATCGATTACTCACTGGAGACTAGAGGAATGGCAGTGTGTGTGTTAAGGATTCTCATGTTTCTCTGTTGCTCCCACTTCACCAGCTGGGGAGGGCAACTCAGAGGGAACACACCACAGAGTGGCATGATCCTCATAAGAACATAAGAAATAGGAGCAGGAGCAGGCCATCTAGCCCCTCGAGCCTGCCCCGCCATTCAATAAGATCATGGCTGATCTGAAGTGGATCAGTTCCACTTTCCCGCTTTCTCCCCATAACCCTTAATCCCCTTGTCATGGGCATCAAAATTATTGTTGACGAGGCATGGATTCAATTTGAAAGCACAATCGATGGGAGACACTCCATTTTCCTGAAGATTTGGCCTTGGTGTTGTTCCATTACCTATTGCGAGTTATCAGTGTTGAATACCAGTGCTGTTGAATGGTGCAGAGCCGTCTGTACTCCTCTGCTTCCCATTCACATCTGCAGCTGCTTCCAGACAATGATCCTGCTTCCCTTTTACGGAGTCAGAGTGGTTTGGGATGAGATTGACTGTCGGTGTAGACAGGAATATATGATTGATGAAGACGAGACCTCTGACTTGTCATCTGCATGGAGATTGATTTTGAAAGATCTCAGTATGAGACATCAAATGTTATGTTTGATTGCAGATAAAAATACATTATGAACAATACATATGCATTTTTGTATTCTATCTCAGCATTCCTCTCAGTGAGACAAATTACCATATTTTAGAACTATGAATGATAGGAAAGTTTTATCACACAAAATGACTTTCCAAAAGATTGATAAAACACTGGTGAATGAAGCAAAATGCTGCCAACTTTCTGTTCAAAACCCTTTGATTATTTACCACTATGTAGTGATATATCAGGGTGGCATGGTGGCACAGTGGTTGGCACTGCTGCCTCACAGTGCCAGGGACCTGTGTTCAATTCCTAGCTTGGGTCACTGCCTGTGTGGAGTCTGCATGTTCTCCCCGTATCTGCGTGGGTCTCCTCCAGGTGCTCCAATTTCCTCCCACAATCCAAAGATGTGTGGGTTAGGTTGATTGGCCGTGCTAAATTGCCACTTAGTGTAAGGGAGAGCTGGCAGGGTAAATATGTGGGGTTATGGGGGTAAGGGCGGGGTGGGATTGTGGTCGGTGAAGACTCGATGGGCTGAATGACCTCCTTCTGCGCTGTAAGGATTCTGTGATTCTTGCTCGTGTGTTTGGTGATTTTGGATCATTAGAAGATCTTTTCTATTTTTCCGTGGGGTAATATCAGCATTTGTTCCCATTCCGAATGGCCCTTGAACAGAATGATTCACTCGGTCATTTCAGTGGACAGTTAAGGGCGAACTGCACCGGTGTACATCAGGAGGCACATGGAGACCAGGCAGGGTAAGGATGGCAAATTCCCTTCCTTAAAATGTGTTATTGAGCCAAATGGGTTTGTACAGCAATGGATGAATGGTCACCATTTCTGATCTTAGCTCTCAGTGCAATCTCCAGCACAACAGGAGATAATGCTGCAGCTGTATAAGTCCCTAGTCAGACCCCACTTGGAGTACTGTGCTCAGTTCTGGTTGCCTCATTACAGGAAGGATGTGGAAGCCATAGAAAGGGTGCAAAGGAGATTTACAAGGATGTTGCCTGGATTGGGTGGCATGTCTTATGAGGATAGGTTGAGAGAGCTCGGTCTTTTCTCCTTGGAGAGACAAAGGTTCAGAGGCGACCTGATAGAGGTTTATAAGATGTTGAGAGGTATAGATTGGGTGGATTCTCAGAGGCTTTTTCCCAGGGCTGAAATGGCTGCCACAAGAGGATACAGGTTTAAGGTGCTGGGGAGTGGGGAGATGTCAGGGGTAAGTTTTTCAATCAGAGGGTGGTGGGTGCGTGGAATGGGCTGCTGGCAGTGGTGGTGGAGGCGGATTCGGTAGGGTCTTTTAAGAGACTTTTGGATAAGTACATGGAACTTAGTAAGATAGAGGATTATAGGTAAGCCTAGTAGGTAAGGACATGTTTGGCGCAACTTGTGGGCCGAAGGGCCTGTATTGTGCTGTAGTTTTTCTATGTTCCTATGTTTCTAATTCCAGATTTTTGCACTATTAGATTTAAATACTGCCCTAATGGGATTGAATCCTTTAATACAGAGCTGGATTACTAGTCTAATAACATTGCCACTACAGACCACATCTCCCCAGTGATCTAGGATGTTTTCCTATTGCTGGTTCTATCTGGGGCGAATGAAGAGCTGATGGCTATCCATTCTCTGGGATAGAAATTTTGTCTTGGGCAATTGTACAAAGCAGACAATATGGAACCAACTCCTCGTTACATCCAGCTTCTGATCCTCAACCCTGGAACTGAATATTGGGTAAAACGGGCGACTAATCTGAAATCACCCGTTACTGTGCCACCACCTGAAATGAGTTACTAGAACATAGAACATTACAGCGCAGTACAGGCCCTTCGGCCCTCAATGCTGCGCCAACCAGTGGAACCAATCTAATGACCCTCTAACCTAAACTATTCCAATGTTATCCATATGCCTATCCACTGACCATTTGAAAGCCCTTAAAGTTGGCGAGTCCACAACTGCTGCAGGCAGGGCATTCCACACCCTTACTACCCTCTGAGTAAAGAACCTACCTCTGACATCCATCCTATAATTACCACCCCTTAATGTAAAGCTATGTCCCCTCGTGTTAGCCATCACCATCCGAGGTAAAAGGCTCTCACTGTCCACCCTATCTAACCCTCTGATTATCTTGTATGCCTCAATTAGGTCACCTCGTAACCTTCTTCTCTCCAATGAAAATAACCTCAAGTCCCTCAGCCTTTCCTCATAAGACCTTCCCACCATACCGGGCAACACCCTGGTAAACCTCCTCTGCACCCTTTCCAATGCCTCCACATCTTTCTTATAATGCGGCGACCAGAACTGTACGCAATACTCCAAGTGCGGCTGCACCAGAGTTTTGTACAGTTGTAACATGACCTCACGGCTCCGAAATTCAATCCCTCTACCAATAAAAGCTAACACACCGTACGCCTTCTTAACAACCTTATCAACCTGGGTGCCAAGTAGGTTTTAACCTTTTAAGGTCAACAGCACCCAGGGGTGTGACACTCTGCAGGTTCTCAACAACAAAGTCCCTGGAGGGAGCTGGCTCTCTGATCTTCAGGCACCTCTGTGCGTTTCTCCTTCGCTGAATGTTTCAACAGTAGACCGGGCCTCGTGTTTTTCCACTCCCCCCTTTGAAATGATGAAGCTGCCTCAAGCTACTTCTGGAGTTGTGGAGATGTGAAAGAGTGATGTTGTTTGCTGTCTGCGGGATAACGATAAAGTGAAGGTCTTTTTCAAATAAGTCTTAGTCAGGAGGCAGAAGACCGAGTGTAAATATATTTAATTCATGCGGAATAACTAACTGTGGATGAAAAGCATTCAGATTCCGATTCCAAAAAGCATTGCGCACCATCGATAAACTGCTCAGGAGCCGGGAATGTTTCGGAATTGCTCATTTTTCTTTATAGTTTTGTAAAAGAGATAACAGCTTATATTCCTCCGGTGGGAAAGAATGAGTATTGTTTCAATTCTCAGAGAATGAAGGTGGCTAGAAGGATAGAATCCCTGCAGTCCAGAAGGAGACCGTTCTGCCCATCGAGACTATACTGTCGCTTAGAAAGGACAGCAGGACTAGAGGGCACAGCCTCAAGATAAAGTGGGGGGGGGGCAGTTTAGATCGGAGTTGAGGAGGAACTTCTTCACTCAAAGGGTGGTGAATCTCTGGAATTCTCTGCCCATTGATGTGGTGGAGGCTACCTCGCTAAATATATTTAAGTCACGGGTAGATAGGTTTCTGATCGATAAGGGAATTAAGGGTTATGGGGAGAAAGCGGGGAAGTGGAACTGATCCACTTCAGATCAGCCATGATCTTATTGAATGGCGGGGCAGGCTCGAAGGGCTAGATGGCCTACTCCTGCTCCTATTTCTTATGTTCTTACACCGACTCTCTAGCAAAGTATCTTACCAGTCCTGCTGTACAGCACCCCCCCCCATCTCTCTTCCCTGAAGCCTTCATCTTCTCCATGGCTAATCCACCCAAACTATACATCTTAGGACATTAAGGGGCAATTTAGCATGGCCAATCCACATGACCTACACATCTTTGGACTGTGGGAACAAACCCAAGCACCCGAAGGAAACTCACGGAGACACAGGGAGAACATGCAGACTCTGCACAGTCAGTGACCTAAGGATTTGAACCCGGGTTTCTAAGGCACTGTAGGCAGCAGTGCTAACCACTGTGCCATTGTGCCAACTGTTAGGGTCACAGTTAGGATTAGACCTACACCCCAAATTCTCTGGTCCCCATCAATATTTCCTTCTGCCCTTACCTCCCCTCCCTCCTCTCCACTCTCCAGATAGTTTAAAACTTATTTATTAGTACCAAGTAGGCTTACATTAACTCTGCAATGAAGTTACTGTGAAAATCCCCTAGTCGCCACACTCCGACACCTGTTCGGGTACACTGAAGGAGAATTTAACATGGCAAATCCAGCGAACCAGCACATCTTTCATACTGTGGGAGGAATCATAGAATCATAGAACCCTACAGTGTAGAAAGAGGCCCTTCGGCCCATCGAGTCTGCACCGAACACAATCCCACCCAGGCCCCATCCCCATATCCTTACACATTATACCCACTAATCCCTCTAACCTACACATTCCTGGACACTAAGGGGCAACTTTAGATTGGCCAATCAACCTAACCTGCACATCTTTGGACTGGAAACTGGAGCATGTAAAGGAAACCCATGCAGACACGGGGAGAACGTGCAGACTCCATACCGACAGTGACCCAAGCCGGGAATTGAACCTGGGTCCCAGGTGCTGTGAGGCAGTAGCGCTATTTACTGTGCCACCGCGTCGCTGTGCGGGGAGTTGATATACACAGTGGGACTAGGGGGCACAGCCTCAAGATAAAGGGGGGGGGGGCAGTTTAGAATGGAGTTGAGGAGGAACTTCTTCACTCAAAGGGTGGTGAATCTCTGGAATTCTCTGCCCGTTGAAGTGGTGGAGGCTGCCTCGCTAAATATTTTTAAGACGTGGGTTGATAGGTTTTTGATAGGCAAGGTGATTAAGGGTTATGGGGAGAGGGCAGGAATGTGGAACTGAGACACGACAGATCAGCCATGATCTTATTGAATGGTGTGGCAGACAGGCCCTCTCTCAATCTGGCAGGACCCAGCCAGGATACACAGTCCAAAACCTGGAGCTGAAACCTGGCGTGAACTGATCTGAGGAAACCCTTTCTTCTGGGTTTCACAACAGCCAAACCATTCCCCTGGCGTGACTCTTCCCTGCTGCCCCACTAATACCGTGGCTAATCCTTGTGATTATTGCCAAGTCAAGTGGCCAGATGACGGGTGGGATTTTACAGCCTCGCTCGGGCGAGACTGGAACTTCCCACCTGAGGTCAACAGAGGTTTCTGTCTTCAGACCCTCGCCCGCTCCGATTCCGTGACAGCGAGGTGGTAGAATTCCGGCTGATGGGCGAAGGAATTGTGAGATCACAGGAACACTCGTCCGTAGCAGGAATAAGATAGAAAGGGAGAAATAAATCAGTGCAAAACTTTATCCGCTCTGAATCCTGAAGGGACAGGTTTACATTAATGAAACCTGCATTTTGTTGAGGGAAATGAAACAGTTATTTTCTCAATACTTTACTTCTGATAGTTCAAAATAATGAGTTCACGCTGTAAAATATTTATACCAGTTTCAGAACAGGTGCACGTTGCATTTTTATAAATAAATCCCAAATTAATGTCTTTTCAAATCATAAAATTCCTACAGCGCAGAAGGAGGCCATTCGGCCCATCGAGCCTGCACCAACAGCAACCCCACCCAGGCCCTATCCCTGTAACCCCATGTATTTACTTCACTAATCTCCCTGACACTAAGGGGCAATTTAGATGGCCAATCAACTTAACTCGCACGTCTTTGGAGTGTGGGAGGAAACCAGAGCACTTGGTGGAAAGCTGATGGGGAGGAAATGCAAACTCTACACAGACAGTGACCCAAGCCAGGAATTGAACCCCGGATCCTGGTGTTGTGAAGCAGCAGTGCTAACCACTGTGCCACCGTGTCATCCCAATCTAAAGTGGGGGAATGCCTGTGCTCAGAAATACGTTTCATTCAAGGAACATATTGTCAACACCAAATACTCCTGGGGCAGGGTTAGATAGACAGTGAAGATTCCTCTAAAACACCAGATACTCCCAGGGCAGGGTCAGATAGACAGTGAAGATTCCTCTAAAACACAAATACTCCCAGGGCAGGGTTAGATAGACAGTGAAGATTCCTCTACACCAAATACTCCTGGGGCAGGGTTAGATAGACAGTGAAGATTCCTCTAAAACACCAAATACTCCTGGGGCAGGGTTAGATAGACAGTGAAGATTCCTCTAAAACACCAAGTACTCCCAGGGCAGGGTTAGATAGACAGTGAAGACTCCTCTAAAACACCAAATACTCCCGGGGCAGGGTTAGATAGACAGTGAAGATTCCTCTAAAACACCAAATACTCCCAGGGCAGGGTTAGATAGACAGTGAAGATTCGTCTAAAACACCAAATACTCCGGGGCAGGGTTAGATAGACAGTGAAGACTCCTCTACACCAAATACTCCCGGGGCAGGGTTAGATAGACAGTGAAGATTCCTCTAAAACACCAAATACTCCGGGGCAGGGTTAGATAGACAGTGAAGACTCCTCTACACCAAATACTCCCGGGGCAGGGTTAGATAGACAGTGAAGATTCCTCTAAAACACCAAGTACTCCCAGGGCAGGGTTAGATAGACAGTGAAGACTCCTCTACACCAAATACTCCCGGGGCAGGGTTAGATAGACAGTGAAGGTTCCTCTAAAACACCAAATATTCCCGGGGCAGGGTCAGATAGACAGTGAAGATTCCTCTACACCAAATACTCCCAGGGCAGGGTTAGATAGACAGTGAAGATTCCTCTAAAACACCAAATACTCCCGGGGCAGGGTTAGATAGACAGTGAGGATTCCTCTACACCAAATACTCCCAGGGCAGGGTTAGATAGACAGTGAAGATTCCTCTAAAACACCAAATACTCCCGGGGCAGGGTTAGATAGACAGTGAGGATTCCTCTACACCAAATACTCCCAGGGCAGGGTCAGATAGACAGTGAAGATTCCTCTAAAACACAAATACTCCCGGGGCAGGGTTAGATAGACAGTGAGGATTCCTCTACACCAAATACTCCCGGGGCAGGGTTAGATAGACAGTGAAGATTCCTCTACACCAAATACTCCTGGGGCAGGGTTAGATAGACAGTGAAGATTCCTCTACACCAAATACTCCCGGGGCAGGGTTAGATAGACAGTGAAGATTCCTCTACACCAAATACTCCTGGGGCAGGGTTAGATAGACAGTGAAGATTCCTCTAAAACACAAATACTCCCGGGGCAGGGTTAGATAGACAGTGAAGATTCCTCTAAAACACCAAATACTCCCGGGGCAGGTTTAGATAGACAGTGAAGATTCCTCTAAAACACCAAATACTCCCGGGGCAGGGTTAGATAGACAGTGAAGATTCCTCTAAAACACCAAATACTCCCGGGGCAGGGTTAGATAGACAGTGAAGATTCCTCTAAAACACCAAATACTCCCAGGGCAGGGTTAGATAGACAGTGAAGATTCCTCTAAAACACCAAATACTCCTGGGGCAGGGTTAGATAGACAGTGAAGATTCCTCTAAAACACCAAATACTCCCAGGGCAGGGTTAGATAGACAGTGAAGATGCGTCTAAAACACCAAATACTCCTGGGGCAGGGTTAGATAGACAGTGAAGATTCCTCTACACCAAATACTCCCGGGGCAGGGTTAGATAGACAGTGAAGATTCCTCTAAAACACCAAATACTCCCGGGGCAGGGTTAGATAGACAGTGAAGACTCCTCTAAAACACCAAATACTCCCGGGGCAGGGTCAGATAGACAGTGAAGATTCCTCTAAAACACCAAATACTCCCGGGGCAGGGTTAGATAGACAGTGAAGATTCCTCTAAAACACCAAATACTCCCGGGGCAGGGTCAGATAGACAGTGAAGATTCCTCTAAAACACCAAATACTCCCGGGGCAGGGTCAGATAGACAGTGAAGATTCCTCTAAAACACAAATACTCCCGGGGCAGGGTTAGATAGACAGTGAAGATTCCTCTAAAACACCAAATACTCCCGGGGCAGGGTCAGATAGACAGTGAAGATTCCTCTAAAACACCAAATACTCCCGGGGCAGGGTTAGATAGACAGTGAAGATTCCTCTAAAACACCAAATACTCCCGGGGCAGGGTTAGATAGACAGTGAAGACTCCTCTACACCAAATACTCCCGGGGCAGGGTTAGATAGACAGTGAAGATTCCTCTAAAACACCAAATACTCCCGGGGCAGGGTTAGATAGACAGTGAAGATTCCTCTAAAACACCAAATACTCCCGGGGCAGGGTTAGATAGACAGTGAAGATTCCTCTAAAACACCAAATACTCCCGGGGCAGGGTCAGATAGACAGTGAAGATTCCTCTAAAACACCAAATACTCCCGGGGCAGGGTTAGATAGACAGTGAAGATTCCTCTAAAACACCAAATACTCCCAGGGCAGGGTTAGATAGACAGTGAAGATTCGTCTAAAACACCAAATACTCCCGGGGCAGGGTTAGATAGACAGTGAAGATTCCTCTAAAACACCAAATACTCCCAGGGCAGGGTTAGATAGACAGTGAAGATTCGTCTAAAACACCAAATACTCCCGGGGCAGGGTTAGATAGACAGTGAAGATTCCTCTAAAACACCAAATACTCCCGGGGCAGGGTTAGATAGACAGTGAAGACTCCTCTATATTTTATATGAGATGTTCCCACAGCAGATACAACACGGGTTAGATTTCCCCTCAATACTTCAGAGACTAATGAGGTGAAGAGGTTACCGAGACGGGCCTGAAATGACTGTTTTGCCCTAATGACGAAAGGTGTCACTTCCGATAAGGAGTTGAAGGCTTGGGAAAGCTGGGTGGAAATCACCAAACAGCTGACTGGTTGGCATCAATACGTGTGCCACCTTGGTGACGCCGTGATACCTTCCAACAGCGATCAGCTGTTTAGGGTTAAACATACAGTGATGTTAATTATCAATGTGACTCACCGGGATACTCACCAAGTCCGGAGCTATGATAAGGATGTCTGAAGCACTTCCTGGGACACTTTTGAGATATCAATGACCCTCAAATATTTATTCTAGAAATTCTGTGACCTTTTTCCCTGAAGAGAGTAATTGCTGTGTTTCTCCATCTTATGGACTCCATTTAGGAGTCACCAGGAGAGGGGAAATGGTTGATAATGGGCCTCTGGCTGGGGACGTATCTATCTGCGGTGCATGAAAGACATGACACTAGGCATAGCAACACTAGTTTCTACTGGAAAAGGGTCAAGAAAATGACTTAGGACCTTGCTGGTGCAGCATAGGGTTAGATACAGAGTACAGCTCCCTCTACACTACCCATCAAATATTCCCAAGGACAGGTACAGCACAGGGTTAGATATAGAGTAAAGCTCCATTTTACTACCCCCCCCCCAACCCCGCTCCACGCCCCACCCCCCTCCCCCCAATACCACCCCCAGCTCTGGAGCTGCTCCATTCAGAGCTCCACTGTGACATTCAGTAACCTGTGGGCCTTCTCCCTTGGAGACAGAGCAGAGTCCACGTATACTGCCTCATGAAATGTGTATTTAACTCATGCAAAAGTGAAAAAATCTGCAGCTTCCTGGTCCTTGCCTGTAGGTATGTTCAAATCCTGATAATTGTTAATTAGCCAGAAAATTCAATACTAAATCTAAAATTTCAAACAGGCATTTCTTATTAGCATCAAATTAATATGTTTTCACCCGTTGGCAAAATAGCCCCACCATGAAGCTTCCCCCATCACTGTCCCCATCAACACTGTAAGAAGTCTCACAACATCAGGTTAAAGTCCAACAGGTCCATCTAACACTCCCAGGACAGGTACAGCACGGGGTTAGATACACAATAAAGCTCCCTCTACACTGTCCCCCATCAAACACCCCCAGGACAGGTACAGCACGGGGTTAGATACAGAGTAAAGCTCCCTCTACACTGTCCCCATCAAACACTCCCAGGACAGGTACAGCACGAGATTAGATACAGAGTAAAGCTCCCTCTACACTGTCCCCATCAAACACTCCCAGGACAGGTACAGCACGGGGTTAGATACAGAGTAAAGCTCCCTCTACACTGTCCCCATCAAACACTCCCAGGACAGGTACAGCACGAGATTAGATACAGAGTAAAGCTCCCTCTACACTGTCCCCCATCAAACACTTCCGAGACAGGTACAGTACGGGGTTAGATACAGAGTAACGTTCCTTCTACACTGTCCCCATCAAACACTCCCAGGACAGGTACAGCACGGGGTTAGATACAGAGTAAAGGTCCCACTACACTGTCCCCATCAAACAGTCCCAGAAGACACTTTTTTAATTGTCCCATCAGGTACTTTCAAGCCAGGTATTTAAAAGCTGCAGCCAATGTGTAGCACCCTGAATTCTGAAAAACGAGATTGTGAGATTGATTCCACTGTAGCATTATGAGTCAGATCAGAAACTTCAAGGTGTTTAATGAAGTCAGCCTGGGTCATAATTTTTGCAATTTGAATTTGGCTAGGATAACCATGAGATGTTTCACTTCAGGCATGATTCTAAAGACCCATGAGTTTTTATCGAACAAAGTTTATTTAAGGATACAGTTAACACATAGAAAGAAAATTAGCAATAGCTTTTACAATTAAAACAAGAGAAAAAAGCATCCACGATACAGTATAAAATAACGACTAAATGAACTGTTCCAATGAAACAAGCCTTATAAATAAACACTGTTTTTGGAATTAGAAAGCTCTTATGCTCATGTTTTGCAGTTGGATTCTGCAGCTTTCTTGACATACACCTAGACAAGCTTGAAGTCAGAACATCTTCCCAAAACACCAGGGAGAGAGAAAGAGAACATTGCATCCAGCCTGTAATGAACCGGCAGCCAAAACTGAAAGTAAAAGTGTTCCACCTGACCTGCCAATCATGCTTCCCACAACAATTTAAAAGATCATAAACTCCTAGAAACCGCTTTAGGCCCAGAGAAAAAATAAACAAAACCCCATCTAAACCATTAAGGCAGCAATAAAAGCATATTTAATCAGGCAGCCAGTGCTACGATGAAAAAAAACAAAGCTGCTTATAACTGCAGGGAACATGATTAAAAAAATACATTTCTTCAAGGCACAGTAGTGTCACAGTAGGTAACTGAGCAGAGAATCAAGCTTAATCACTCAGTGCATCATTGAGGAGTTCCACACTGTTGGAGATGCTATCTTTTAAATGAGGTATTAGGCTAAAGCCTGATTTGCTCTCTCAGGTGAATGTAAAAGATTGTACAGCAGCACTCAGGGAAAAGCAAGGAATTCGCCATGTTGTCCTCGCCAACATTTCTCTCTCAACACTTCAAACAAATTATCATGACATCATCATAGTACTGTTTGTGGGATCTTGCTTGCAAGCTTCATTGCTATCTTTCCACATTATATAATTGGCTACACTCTGAACACAATTAATTGGCTGAGGTTGTGAAAGGTGCTACATAAACACAAGTTCTTTTGCATACTTCGATGTAGACCAAAGCACTCATTTCCCAATTTAACAATAGGTGAGCTGCCTGAAGATTGGAGGGTGGCAAATGTTGTGCTTTTGTTTAAGAAGGGCTGCAGGGAAAATCCTGAGAACTACAGGCCAATGAGCCTGTATTCTGAGAGACAGGATCTACAGGCATTTAAATATGCAAGGACTGATTAGGGACAGTCAGCATGGCTTTGTGAGTGGAAGATCATGTCTCACAAATTTGATTGAGTTTTTTGAAGGGATAGTCAAGAAGGTAGATGAGGGCAGTGCAGTTGATGTTGTCTACATGGACTTCAGCAAGGCCTTTGACAAGGTACCGCATGGTAGGTTGTTGCATAAGGTTAAATCTCATGGGCTTAATGACAGAAGACAGAGGATGGTTGTAGAGGGTTGTTTCTCAAACTGGAGACCTGAGACCAGTGGTGTGCCTCAGGGATCGGTGCTGGTTCCACTGTTATTTGTCACTTACATTAATGATTTGGATGAGAATTTAGGGGGCATGGGATTTTGCAGATAACATCAAAATTAGTGACAGCAAAGAAAGTTATCTAGGATTGCAGTGGGATCTTGATGAATTGGGCTAGTGGGCTGATGAATGGCAGATGGCATTTAATTTAGATAAATGTGAGGTGGTGCATTTTGGTAGATTGAACCAGGGCAGGACTTATTCAGTTAATGGTAGAGTGTTGGAGAAAGCTATAGAACAAAGAGATCTAGAGATACTGGTTCATAGCTCCTTGAAAGTGGAGTCACAGGTGGACAGAGTGGTGAAGAAGGCATGCTTGGTTTCAGTGGTCAGAAAATTGAATACAGGAGTTGGGACGTCTTGTTGAAGTTGTACAAGACACTGGTAAGGCCACACTTGGAATACTGTATATATTTTTGGTTACCCTATTATAGAAAGGATATTATTAAACCAGAAAGAGTGCAGAAAAGATCTACTAAGATGCTACCAGGACTTAATGGTTTGAGATATAAGGAGAAGCTGGATAGAGTGGGACTTTTTTCCTGGAGCAGAGGAGTCTTAGGGGTGATCTTATAGAGGTCTATAAAATAATGAGGGGCGTAGATAGATAGCCAATATCTTTTCCCAAAGGTAGGGGAGTCTGAAACTAGAGCACGTAGGTTTAAGATGAGATACAAAAGTGTCCAGAGGGGCAATCTTCTCACACAGAGGGTGACGAGTATCTTCAACAAGCTGCCAGAGGTAGTAGTAGAGGCAGGTACAATTTTGTCTTTTAAAAAGCATTTAGACAGTTACATGAGTAAGATGTGTATCAAGAGGTATGGGCCAAATGCAGGCAAGTGGGGTTAGCTTAGTGGTTAAAAAAAGGGTGGCATGGACAAGTTGGGCTGAAGGGCCTGTTTCCCGCCCAATCTCTAATATTCCTCAATACCAACCTTTCTCAATTGCCTTATAATGGCCTGTCTGAATGAGATTGCCAATTTTGTGCCAGTCTGCACTGTCCAATGTATGTGTAGACCTGGGATGTGGGCATATCCTTATAGTGAACTAGTGTGAGATTCTTTCAAACACTTCACTCCTTGCTATACTCTTTATACGCCTGTTTAGCCAAATTCCTCTCCAACTCGATTTTCCTGTTTGCTGATGACACCACAGTAGTGGGTCGGATCTCAAACAATGACAAGACGGAGTACGGGAAAGAAATAGAGAATCTAGTGAACCGGTGCAATGACAATAATCTGTCCCTCAATGTCAACCAAAACGAAGGAGATTATCACTGACTTCAGGAAACGTAGTGGAGAAGATGCCCTTGTCTACATCTGAGGGACAAAGTAGAAATGGTTGGGTCTTCAAGCTTTTAAGTGTCCAGATCACCAACAACCTGTCCTGGATTCCCCCCATGCTGGCACTATAGTTAAGAAAGCCCATCAACACCTCTACTTTCTTAGGAGACTAATGAAATTTGGGATGTCTGCTACAAATCTCACCAACTTTTACAGATGCACCATAAAAAGCATTCTTTCTGGTTGTATCAGAGCTGAGTGTCACAGCCTCTGCACGCCCCTGGAGCCAGGATATCTGACATCATCAGCTCCACACCAAAACTCAGCACAGAGCTGATTTAAATATTGAAATTCTGATTTACATCCCATTACTTCAGTCCCAGGCCCGCTAGCCTCCTCCACCACCCTCCCGTGCCTCCCCCTTTGCCAGGAATGGTTCATTCCAGTGAGTCTAACGATAGTTCCCCACAGCCCGATCCCACTGGAGTGAAAGGAGCCATGGAGGGCCCCCACCAAAATGTCGGGGGCCTGAGGTGGTCCCTTGGGCATTGCCAGCCTGGCAGTGTCAGCCTGACCCCCTGGCACTGCCCAAGGGGCACTGGGTAATGTCAAGGGGGTGGAGCCAGAGTGGGGGAGCTACTGGGAGGGCCTATGGGGGGGTGATCGGTGGGATTGAGGGGTCCCGCTGCCACTCTGGATAGGAATCAATGACAGAGGGAAGGAAGGGGCTGATTGCAGCTGGCCATCAGGGTGGGGGGTGGGGGGGAGGGGCACTGCCATGGCTGGGGGGCCAGGGCTGCCAGGAGGTGTCAGGGGTATCAGGACTGCCATGGGTAAGGGGAGGGGTCACGAAGATCAGGCTGCCGGTGGGTGGGAGATCGAGGTAGGCCAAATGGGGGGTATTGTAGCTAGCCAGCAGACGTCTGGGAGGCCGGGGGGTGAGGGGTTGGAAGGGCAGCGATGTGGGATTGTGGGGTTGGCCAGTGATTGGGAAGCTGGCAGTGCGGAGCTAGTGCACCTGCGCCGATCTCGGCGCGCTCAGCACTGTAACTGCCAGCCTCTCCAGCGGAAATAGGCCCTACCCCTGATTTCCAGCGTGAATCTCTCTGAGGCACTCTGCAGTGCACAGAGTATGGGAGGTTCATTCTGAAAATCCTGCCATTAAAAAAAAACGGGATTTACTCCAGTTTTAACACAAATTAGCACTTAGAATCTTTTTGGGCGAATTCTGACTCAGATGTTTAAACTATCATTCAGAGTTAGGTCCTGGAGGGAACTGTTTTGCCTTGGTTTCTGGATAGGGTTCCTTTAGGAGGTTTCTATTACCCTCAGAATGCTGCCATAGACTTTCATTCATAAAAGGCATTCTTACTTATTTACAAATCCATGCACGCCTGCACGAGCTTGTTCTTCAGCTTCCCACCAGGTCTGTCTCTTAATCAGTATTACAATTACATTGGTAGTTACATCAGTACAGGTTTCACTCTTCATTTCATCTCAAATCTTTATTCCGACTATATCCATCCTCCTACATCTCCCCACAAGGTCTCAGACTTCACAGGGTTAGTCCCTGTGATGGTATAACCACTCTCCCTGATCCAGCCCTGCTTTTGTTTTGTGGTTAAGGATAAACAGCACTCTCCCATTGTTCGATCGATGTATCTTCCACTTGGGTGGTTGTAGAATTTTTATTTGTTTCTGGTTCTTTGTCTCCATCTAGATTTAAATAGTGTGTCCAAGGTTCCATCGCCTTCCTTCCCAGTGATATCTTTCTGACCTTTCCCTGGTCATCTCAATTCTGTAAGATCTCAGTTGTGGACATCTTTCAATTATAATGTCTTCTTTGTGTTGATCTTGTATCCACACTCTCTCTCCAAGCTCTGGTCCTTCAAGTCTTGTGCTATGAGCTTTATTGTCTCTTTGTTGAACCTCAGTTTCTCATGATCATACAAAGAACAGTAAAGCACAGGAACAGGTCCTTTGGCCCATCGACTCTGCACCGATCGTGTTGTCTTACCTAGACCAACTGCCTGTATCCCTCTATACGCTGTCTGTACATGAGCCTATTCAGATAACTCTTAACTGTCGCTAACATGTCTGCCTCAACCATCTCATTTGGCAGTGCATTCCAGACCCCCACCACCCTCTGTAAAACATTTTCCCCCCATATCCCTACTGAACCTTCCCCCCTTACTCTGAACTTGTGCACTTTTGTAATTGCCATTTCTATCCTAGGAAAAAGCTTCCAACTGTTCACCTTGTCTATGCCGCTCATAATTATTTTAAACTCCTATTTCTTGTTCTTTTTCATCATGTCTTTGATTATTCAAAGTCCCCTTTCTTCTTCTCTCTTTGACTGGGGATTTCTCGGTGAACTAGTCACAAGCATGGAACCATATCCTGCACAAAGCAGTAACATGAGAATCGTTGCCTGACACTCCAAACTCCGGGTTTGCGCATGTCACAATGATTCTTCTTACTGATGTTATGATGGCCCCTGCCCTGACGTTGTGCAGTTAACTCACTTCAAACCATCTGGAGTAGTAATCAGTGGCAATGATGAAAATTTTACCTTGGAATACAAATAAATCCCTTCCCAGGTACTTCCGTGGCTTTAATGGAGAGGTAAAGGTTTGCTCTGCTGTTGGCTATTCATTGCACACATAAGGCAGTTTGTGATGAACTCTTCAATGTAGTGATTGATACTTAGTCATCAAACTGATTGTTGGGTTCTTGCTCTGCATTTCACCATTCCCCAGTGACCTTGAGGAATTTTCTATCCATCACTGAAAGCTAAGAAATAATCAATGCCTGCAAGATGTTTTCTCTGTTTGAAGTATTTAGTTGTTAGAAGTGTAATCCAGTTATTGCTTCTGGAAATACTTTTTTATTTTCATGCATTTATCATCCTGCTGTTCTGCTTGCATACTTTCTTATAACCTCTTTTCTATGGTTGGTAAGTGTTTGGTAATGAGTGAGGGAGATGCTTTCATTTATTGAGTAAAATTAAAATCTTCCAGCTTATTTCCTTGCCCTGATACTCTTGACAATACATCCCCTGTTGTCTGATATATCCATTGAACGTACTCAGTAACTGAGTTGTATCTCATGGGCCGGCTTAAAATTTTAAATTTTAATGATCCCGCCAGCCTGAGCAACACAGTGGGTGCTGCTGAAATTACTCGCTATCGCACTGAGTCTCATAAATGGGAAATTCTATCCATTATTTTTGTTATCCTCTGAATCTGGCATCTTGAGCAATCTCCGTTTTCATTGCTGCCTCATAAGCAGCTCTCCCTTTAGCTCTAGAATCCCCTTCTTAATTCCCTCTACATTTCTCCTCCTTTATGACAGTCTTTTACACTTCCACCTTTGCTCCAGCTGTCCCAACATCTGCTTATCTTGGTGTTAGGTTGGATAGGATAATGTTCCCGTGAAATGTGCTGGGGGCTTTTACGATGTTAATATATGTAAAACAACGCAGATTGTTACTGAATAATTTTCCTCCGGTTGGTTTGAGAACTTGAACCTCTCACTCACATTCTAATCCCATTCTGACCACGTCACTGGGACACGACTTTGCTATTTAAAATTAGGCCCCTGCTCCTTCAATGGGACTCGATGCAAATTAAGATATGGTGGAGGGAGGTTTTTTTTTGTGTCAAAAATCAGGTTAACGAGAGAATGCGTTTAGAGTAACGTGCCAATCCAACGGCTGCCTTAACCATATCCCTGCCCCCAGTACACAACTGCTTGTATTACTCTATCTGGTGGGAATAATAAGCACCCCTGTTACCCTGGAGAAGTGCTGCAGACGATCGTAGACAGCGTGCGACAATTACTGACTCAGAGAGACCAGCGAATACGGGAAATAACTGTGTCGGAGGTTAATATGTCTTTTACTGCCTACCACATTGGAATGGCATTTGCAAGGGGAGAGGTGGTGGTGGTGTAATGGTATTGTTGCTGAATTAGCAATACTGAGACCCAGGGTAGTGCTCTGGGGACCAGGGTTCAAATCCCACCATGGCAGATGGTGAAATTTGAATTTATTAGAAATCTGAAATTAATGATGAAGATGAAACCCACCCAGCTCACCTTTAGGGAAGGTAATCTACTGCCCTTACCTGGTCTGGCCTACACGTGACTCCACATCCATAGCAATGTGGTTGACTCTCAGAGATTGGTGATAAATATCAACCCATTCAGCACACCCACAGCCCATGAATGAGTTTAAAAAAAGCAGACGTATAATTTGAAGGAAGGAGTTGAGATAAACAATAAAGATCAAGGTTATTTAATTTATACCGTCATGTATGGCTATTACAACAGCTGTTTGCATTAATAAACCATGGAATCCTACAGTACGGAAGAAAGCCATTCAGCCCATCGAGTCTGCACTGACCACGATCCCACCCAGCCCCTGCCCCCATAACCCCATGCATTTACCTTAGCCAGTCCCCCTGACTAGAAGGAGCATTTTAGCATGGGCTAATCCGCATATCTTTGGACTGTGGGAGGAAACCGGAGCACCCGGAGGAAACCCACGCAGACACGGACAATGTGCACACTCCACACAGACAGTGACCAGCCAGGAATTGAACCCAGGTCTCCAGCGCCGTGAGGCAGTGGTCCTAACCACCGTGCCACCCATATGTAGTGACGTCTGTTTGGGAAAATCATACCAAGCTGCTGAAAGGGGAATTAGCGGACAAAATGTGACACTGAGCCACAGAAAGACACATCTGAGTGTGTGACCGTGATGGTGGAGGTAAGGGAAATCGAGTGTGCCAGAGGCCAGTATTGGAGGGGTGTTGAGGGCTGAGTGAGTTGTCAGACTGGAGGATGTTACAGAGAGAGGGAAATCAGTGACTGTACTTTGCTGCATATGTGTGTGTTTGAATGATAATTACTTGACATTGTTCGAAATGTCTCTCCAATAAGATTGTACATGTCAGTGATATTTGCCTGAATGGTTTCACAGAAAAGTCATGTTGTTAATCTAAATTGCATCAAAAGAGAGGAGCTGCAGATATTTCAGAAAGGCAGAAAAGAAAAGACAATTAACTCGCAGCTGAGGAAAAATGATTCATCCTCAACGCACAGGACAAAGATTTAAAATAATTAGTCTAAGGCTTAGTGGAGAGTTGAGTAATTCTTTCACCCAAAGGGTGATGATGAGCGTCTGCGACTCACTGCCTGAAAGGATGGAAGAGGGAGGAAACGTAATCACATTTAGAAACATTTTGGAAATAAAAGCGCGCTTACATTGATACAGAGCTTTTCACAGCCACCGGACATCGCAAAGCCCTTAAATCCAACAAAATACTCTTTGAAGTAATGCATTGTTGGCATGTATGAAACATGTAGCTAATTGGTGTTTTGCAAACTCTGAGAAACAGCAATATCATAATGAGCGGATAATCATTTTATTTTGGTGATGTTGATTAAAGGGTGAATATTGACCCACTCTTGCTGTTTCTTCAAAGTAACACCCTGCGATCTCGCAGAAGCACAGTAAAAAGTCTGACAACACCAGGCTTTAGTCCAACCTATTTATTTGATATATCACCTGACGAAGGGGCTAACCCGAAAGCTTGCGAGTATATTATCAAATAAATAGGTTGGACTAAAACCTGGTGTTGTCAGACTTTTTACTGTGTTTACGCCAGTCCAACGCCGGCATACCCACATCATCTCGCAGAAGGGCAGCTATCGTTTCTGCACCAGCTTTCCAAATAAACATTATGACTTAGTGCCATTCTCCTGTCTTTTCCACGTATCCCTGCACATTGCTTTGATTCAAGTCATTGTCTCATGCTGTCTTTAGTGTCTCGATTAAGCCTGCCTCCATCACATTTCCAGGCAGTGCATTCCAGATTCCAACCACTCGCTGTGTGAAAAAGCCATTGCATTTGCTTTTCTTTTGCAAATCACTTTCAACCTGTGTCCTTTCATTCTCGATTCTTTTACAAACAGCATCTCATGTGGAAGGTGGTATCTCTGACGGTGCAGTATTCCCTCAGTACCGTAACTGTTATAAAGGGTCGTGAATGTAGCCCAACCCATCACACAAACCATCCATTGACTCTGTCTGCACTTCCCACTGCCTCAGGAAAAGCAGCCAGCATCATCAAGAACCCCACGCACCCCGGACATTCTCTCTTCCACCTTCTTCTGTCGGGAAAAAGATACCAAAGTCTGAGGCCACGTACCAACCGACTCAAGAACAACTTCTTCCCTGCTGCCATCAGACTTTTGAATGGACCTATCTTGCACTAAGTTGATCTTTCTCTACCCTAGCTATGACTGCAACACTACATTCTGCACCCTCTCCTTTCCTTCTCCAATAACAGTATGCTTCATCTGTATAGCATGCAAGAAACAATACTTTTCACTGTATACTAGTAGTACGTGTGATCATAAAAAAACCAAATCAAATCATCAGTGGAACCGAGTACCAACCCTGATTTGCGTGCTTAAGACTGAGAGAGGAAATGAACCTGGATTTTTGTGATTCAGGGGCTCATGGGCTTAGGTGTTAGAACCTTCAGGGTTATACATGAAGAGTTGGGATGTGGAATTAGGCTGGACAGCTGCTTATTTTCTGGATGACATAGACACAATGGGCTGAATGGCCTCCATTCTCCTTCTGTTGTCCAATGTCCTTGTTTCCACAATCTGTTCTTGTTAAGCTGATAAAGGAGATCCATGAGGTAGAAACCATTCTGATTGCATCAAAGTGACGACCTCAGGTTGTTCACGGTCAATGTGAGTCTTGTGGTGGTACACCTGCAAAAGGATTCGGTTCCTTGTTGTCAGTGCCTTTGGCCTGTTACACAAGTTAAGGCCTGGTTGAGATGAATGGGACATGACAGAAGAATTTGGAGCAGGTGCGACTGTGGCCCCTCGAGCACCTCCCAACCCACTGCCATCCAGTGAGATCATGACTGATCTAATCGTGACCTGCCTGTCCCCTGATAACTCTTGAGACTTTGTTGATAAAAAGCCTCTTTAACTCTGCTATGACTATATGCAGTGGCCCAGCCTTCATTGCTTTCTAAGACTAAAAATTCGATTAACAACCCTCTAAGAGAAAAAATCCATTCTCATCTAGGGCGGCACGGTAGCACAGTGGTTAGCAGTGCTGCTTCATAGCTCTAGGGTCCGGGGTTCGATTCCTGGCTCGGGTCACTGTCTGTGTGGAGTTTGCACATTCTCCTCGTGTCTGCGTGGGTTTCCTCCGGGTGCTCCAGTTTCCTCCCACAGTCTAAAGATGTGCGGGTTAGGCTGATTGGCTATGCTAAGAAATTGCCCCTTAGTATCCAGGGGTGCGCAGGTTAGAGGGATTAGTGGGTATGATATTGGGGGTAGGGCCTGGGTGGGATTGTGTTCGGTGCAGGCTTGATGGGCTGAAGGGCCTCTTTCTGCACTGTAGGTTTCTATGATTCCATGATCTTTGTCTGAAATGCGAGCCCCCTTACTTTGAAACTGTGCCCTCTCATTCTAGATTTCCCCCACAAGAGCAATTGTTCTCTCAACATCCACAATGCCAAGCTTCCACAGAAAGTAAGAATAAAATATATTTATTAGTGTCACAGGTAGGCTTGCATTAACACTGCAGTGAAGTTACTGTGAAAATCCACTAGTTGCTACACTCCAGCTCCTCCTGGGTACATTGAGGGAGAATTTAGCATGGCCAATGCACCTAACCCATACAGCTTTGGTCTGTGGGAGGAAACTGGAGGAAACCCTTGAAGACACAGGGAGAACGTGCAAACTCCACAGTCAGTGACTCAAATCAGGATTCGAACCCGGGTCCCTGGCGCTCTGAAGCATCAGTGCTAACCATTGTGCCACAATGCCGCACTTGAGAATTGACGTTTCAGGTTTTTTTTAATTCATTCGTGGGAGATGGGGGTTGCTGGCTGGGCCAGCATTTATTGCTCAACCCCAGTTTCCTCAAGGCAGTTGAGAGTCGACCACATTGCTGTACCCCTAGAATCGCATGTAGACCAGACTGGGTAAGGAAGGCAGATTTCCCTCCCTAAAGGACATTAGTGAACCAGATAGGTTTTTCTGACAAATAACAACAGCCAAGAGGGATTTGGATTGCCATCTGAAAAGAAAGAATGTACAAGGTTATGGGGATAAGGCAGGAGAGTGGGACTAGGTAGAACGCTCCTTCAAGGAACAAGCACAGAACTTGATGGGTCAAATGGCCTCCTTCTGCACTGTAAAAATTCTGCAGAGTACTAAAAGGGATGCAGTTTGCTTTTGAATCTTTACCATGGGGTGAATTTTATTATTTATTCTAATAAACCTGGCGATACCTGCAATGTTTTAATGCCTTTGCTTCTCTTTGTAATACTGCACCTCACGCATCACCTAGTGCATTTGTCCATGCCAGAGATTTCAAAGGGGGATACGGTACAAGGAATACAGAATCTGCTGAAGGCTGACCTTTCCTGTAACTCACTCCCCCTCCCCTCTGCACGGAGGTCAGAATGGAAATCGGAGACTGGCATTCTTGGCAGATGCTGACATTTCTGGAGATGCAGTCACTGTGTCAATGATTTAAGATTCTCCAGGCTCTGAGCAGTGTCTGTGCTGCACTGTGAGAAAAGTGCTGTTGCTGGAGCAATAATGGGGTCAAGGTGCTGGCCCACGTGGGGACATCCCTCGTTCAGCTGCGGTCCTCTTTTTTTCATGGCGTTGATGCTTTCCATGTGTCAGAGTTACATGGATCAGGTTATCTTTGGCATGATGGGTTCTTAATGCAGTGCCTGTGCTAACCATCTGTGGCATCATCTGGGCATTTTCCAATGTATATTGTTCTGACACTGCCATAATCAGGGAATCCACTGGATCCCAGGTGTTCACATTATGAGTATATGAGATTTAATGGGATTGAGGGTTATAGATAGGCCTAGTAGGTAGGGATATGATAGGTGCAACTTGTGGGCCGCAGGGTCTGTTTGTGCTGTAGTTTTCTATGTTCTATGTTCACATTATATATTAATGATTTGGAAGAGGGAACTGAATTTATTATTTCCAAATTTGTAGATGATACAAAGTTGGGTGGGAGGGTGAGCTGTGAGGAGGATGCAGAGATGATTCAGTGTGATTTGGACAGGCTGTGTGTGTGGACATCTGCATGGCAGATGCAGTATAATGTGGAAAAATGTGAGGTTATCCTCTTTGGTGTCAGCAATAGAAAGACAGATTGCTACTTCAATGGGGGTAAATTGAAGAGAGGTGGACATTCAATGAGACCTTGGAGTCTCATGCACCAGCCGCTGAAAGTAAGGGAGCAAGTACAGTAGGCAGTGAAGAAGGCAAATGGTATGTTGGCCTTCATAGGGAGACGGTTTGAGTATAGGGATAGGGATGTTTTACTGCAATTGTATAAAACGTTGGTGAGGCCACACCTGGAGTACTGTGTGCAGTTTTGGTCCCCTTATTTGCGAAAGGATATATTGGCCTTGGAGGGAGTACAGAGAAGGTTCACCAGGTTGATACCGGAGATGAGGGGGTTAGCCTATAGGAGAGATTGAATAGACTGGGTCTGTACTTGTTAGAGTTTAGAAGGCTGAGGGGGGATCTTATAGAGACTTACAAGATAATGAAGAGGCTAGATAGGGTAGAGGTAGAGAGATTCTTTCCGATATTTGTTTGTGTAAATGTATGTGTGTCAGAGTGTGTGTGTGTGTGTGTTTTTTGAGGAAGTGATGAAGATGACTGATGAGGAAAAGCAGCAGATGTTGTACAAATGGACCTCAGTGAAGTCTTTGATAAGGTACCTCATGGTAGACTGGTATGAAAGGTGAGAATACCATCCACCAGGTACATACTCTTGCAACTCGGCCAACATTGTCTACCTGATACGCTGCAGAGAAGGATGTCCCGAGGCATGGTACATTGGGGAGACCATGCAGATGCTAAGACAATGGATGAATGAACATCGCTCGACAATCACCAGGCAAGACTGTTCCCTTCCTGTTGGGGAACACTTCAGTGGTCACGGGCATTTGGCCTCTGACCTTTGGGTAAGCGTTCTCCAAGGCGGCCTTCACGACACACGACAGCGCAGAGTCGCTGAGCAGAGACTGATAGCCAAGTTCCACACACATGAGGACGGCCTCAACCGGGATCTTGGGTTCATGTCACACTATCTGTAACCCCCGTGACTTGCCTAGGTTTGCAAAACCTCACTTACTGTGCTGTCTGGAGACAGTACACATCTCTTTAACCTATGCATAATGCTTTTCCCACTCACATTGTCGGCATCTTTAAGACTTGAATAGCATGTTAGGTGTAAAGACTCACATTCTAATCAGTAATCTGTAAACTGTGTGTGCTGTTATACGCTCTGTCTGAGGCCAGATCTCTCCATTCACCTGATGAAGGGACAAAGCCCGAAAGCTAGTGAGTTTACTATCAAATAAATCGGTTGGACTTGAACCTGGTGTTGTCAGACTTTTTACTGTGTCAGAGTGCACATATCTGTGAGTTTGTGTATGTGAGTTTGTGCGTCAAAGTGTGTGTGTGTGTTTGTGTCAAAGTACGTGTGTATTCATAACTTGCTTGTTCACCTATCTTTATATCATTAGTAGATTGAGTAACGAGACCTTCTTGTTTTGTGAGACCACAAGAGTGACATTGAGTTCATTGGAGAGAATAAATAAGGTGCTTTCTTTCCGCTTGCTGCTGATTGAGTTGGAGTACACACTCCGAAAGCAGAAAGGATACCCCCCTTTTCCATACAAACATTGGGAAATAAGAGAGCACAAACATTCTGTCCATGGCATTCCTTAGAAACTGGGAGGGTAAGCTTCCCTTTCATACCTGTTCTGTCCCCTTTCCTGGTCAGTCTTTTGTTTTAGTTACAGTGTCTGCCTCAAAAACATACAAATCACATTTAAAAAATACAAGTTCCCTCATACCTGTCACATGTGTGGTGCATACGTCACTTGCCACTTATCAGCCCAAGCCTGAATATTGTCCTGTTCTTGCCGTATTTGAACAGGGATTTCCTTCAGTGCCTGAGGAGTTGCAGCTGCAGCTATGCAATTTGCAATTATCAGCGAGTATTTAATTCTGATCTTATGAGGGAGAGAAGGTCATTGATGAAGCAGCTGAAGATTGTTGGGCTTGGGGACACTAACCCTGAGGGACTTCTGCGGAGATGTCCTGGAGCTGAGATAGAACATAGAACACTACAGCACAAACAGGCCCTTCGGCCCACAAGTTGCGCCGATCACATCCATACCGACCAAGCCATAGAATTATCTGTAACTCCCAATCCCTTTAAATCCCATATACTCATCCAGAAGTCTTTTAGAAGACCCCAGCGAGTTTGCCTCTACCACCACCGACGGCAGCCGATTCCACTCACCCACCACCCTCTGAGTGAAAAACTTACCCCTAACATCCCCGCTGGAGATGATTGACCTCCAACCACCATAGCCATCTTCCTTTGTGCCAGCTGTGTCTCAAACTGGCAGAGAGCTGATTCATTGTGACTTCAGTCTCGCTGATGATACTTGATGCCACACTGAGCCACATGCAGCCTCGATGTCAAGGGCAGTCACCCCCACCTCACCACTGGAGTCTGGCTCATTTGGGACGGAAAACTGGGCATCACTGAGCAGATTATTACAGTGTAGGTGCTACTTGACAGCACTGTTAGTGATATCTTCACCTTTTGATTTACTCCTGATTGTGACTAAGCTGATGGTGTGATCAATGGTCCAGTTGGATCTGTCCCTCTTTTTATGGACAGGGAGAAACTAGATAATTTTCCACATTATCATTAAAGCGATGCGAAAGACCCAGTGTAGTAATGGCAGGATGTGTGGTCAGGAGCTCACCTCGGCATGAAATATAGCACAGCGGCTGGGCAGCACAGTGGGTTAGCACTGCTGCTTCGCAGCTCCAGGGACCTGGGTTCGATTCCCGGCTCGGGTCACTGTCTGTGTGGAGTTTGCACATTCTCCTCGTGTCTGCGTGGGTTTGCTCCAGGTGCTCCGGTTTCCTCCCACAGTCCAAAGATGTGTGGGTCAGGTTGATTGGCCGTGCTAAGAAATTGCCCCTTAGTGTTCTAGGGTGTGTAGGTTAGAGGGATTAGTGGGTAAATGTGTAGGGATATGGGGGTAGGGCCTGGGTGGGATTGTGTTCGGTACAGACTCGATGGGCCGAAGGGCCTCTTTCTGCACTGTAGGGCTCTGTGTTCTAGAAATTGCAGACAGCCTGGTTCAGCCCCACGACCAGGAGAAAGGATGAGTCGGTGGCTAGAGAATGCAGAGTGTGACAGGAGCTGGGGACAACGGACCCAAGGATTCACCCCATCACACGGTGGCATGTTTCCTGGTGGCGGAGCTGGCTCGCTATCGGCTGCCAGCCGGATCTTCCTGTCCCGCCAGGGTCTGGAGTCTTCTGTACGGCATCACCAGCTGACGCCCAAAAATCCAGCCAGCAGGAAGGGGCCAGAAAATCCCAACGGCTTCAGTTTTCCCGATTTTTAATCGGGGTTTAATTTCTGCTCATCCAGTGTTGGATATTGGATAAGCAGCCTGATAGCTGGGGGAATCAAAATTCGAAAGATTTTCCACCTTAATGAAAAAGTGAAACCGGTGGGAAAGAAAATCAGCAGCTGATGTGCTGTGAGACGGCTTGGTACAGATGGTGTGGGCTAATTCCACCCCTGAATCCCTGATATTTATTTGGGAATTATCCTTGAATGCCATGGTTTAGGTTTGAAAGCCCCTTGCCATCAATTATCAGGATAAATTTTAATAAGTAATCTGGAGGAGAGTAATGAACTCCTCATTGGACACTCTGCTGAAATTACCATCCCCGTTTCCAGCCGAAGATTCCTCTGACCAGTGCACAGAACAGTAACAGTAAACAGCGGTGTTTAAACAGCATTCTATCAAGTGTTATCTGACTGCTGGTACATACACATAAGCAACAGAAGTTTAATTGTGAAATTACAAACATGACTTTTCCGAAGATAGCAAACGCATTCAGCCACTATACCCACAATCTCTCAAAATGTGATGGGGATATATGTCTGAGAGCTCGGTGTCATTGTCTGTAATTGCTCTCTCCATTCTTTTAAGCAGAAGAACTAAGACATTTATTTTAATTGTGTTATTTATTTATTTTCACAGTGTAACTGCTGGGACATAATGATCCCGATTTAATGATCCTGACAAAGCACAATTGCTTCCATTGCAAATGTTTATTACACATCGGTTCACTTGTTGCGATTATTTGTGCTCTCTCCAGCCATTTTCCCTACCCTGATTCCTCCCCCCCTCCCAAGTCCTGTTCACTCATTACTCCCATGCTCGCTGATCTACACTGGCCTCTGGTTCAGCAACATCATGATTTTTTAAAATCCTGACCCTGGTATCACATAGAACATAGAACACTACAGCACAAACAGGCCCTTCAGCCCACAAGTTGCGCCTATCACATCCATACCTACCAGGCCATAGAACTATCTGTAACTCCCAATCCCATTAGTTCCCATATATTCATCCAGAAGTCTTTTAAAAGACCCCAGCGAGTTTGCCTCTACCACCACCGACAGCAGCCGATTCCGCTCACTCACCACCCTCTGAGTGAAAAACTTACCCCTAACATCTCCTCTGTACTTGCTTCCCAGCACCTTAAACCTGTGTCCTCTCGTAGTGACCATTTCAGCCCTGGGAAATAGCCTCCGAGAATCCACCCTATCTATACCTCTCAACACCTTACAAACCTCTATCAGGTCGCCTCTCAACCTTCGTCTCTCCAGGGAGAAGAGACCAAGCTCCCTCAACCTATCTTCATAAGGCATGCCTCCCAATCCAGGCAACATCCTTGTAAATCTCCTCTGCACCCTCTCAATAGCTGCCACATCCTTCCTGTAGTGAGGCGACCAGAACTGCGCACAGTACTCCAAGTGGGGTCTGACAAGGGTCTTATAAAGTTGCAGCATTACCTCCTGACTCCTAAACTCAATCCCTCGATTAATGAAGGCCAGTACACCATACACCTTCTTGTCCACATCCTCCACCTGCAAGGCCGATTTAAGAGTCCTATGGACCTGGACCTTAAGATCCTTCTGCTCTTCGACACAGCTAAGACTCCTACCCTTGATATTGTACTCCTTCATCCCATTGGTCCTGCCAAAATGGACCACTACACATTTATGCGCGTTGAAGTCCACCTGCCACTTCTCCGCCCAGTCTTGCATCCTATCTATTCAAGTGCCTCTGTGGCCTTATGTCTTCCTATCCTTGTAACCTCCTCCAGATTTACCACCCTCCAGGAGATTTGCATTCCTCTACTCCTGGCCTCTCACTGAATAGTATTAAGTTTGTCTATTAGTGTCACAAGCAGGCTTACATTAACACTGCAATGAAGTTACTGTGGAAATCCCCTGATTGCCACACTCTGGTACCTGTTTGGGTACAGTGTGGGAGAATTTAGCGCGGTCAATGCACCTAACCGGCAAGTCTTTCAGACTGTGGGAGGAAATCGGAGCACCCGGAGGAAACCCACGCAGACACAGGGAGAATGCGCAAACTCCACACAGACAGTGACCCAAGACGGGAATTGAACCCAGTTCCCTGGTGCTGTGAGGCAGCAGTGCTAACCACTGTGCCACCGTGCTGCAGGAGAACCATCGAACTCCTACAGCGCAGAAGGAATCCATTCGGCCCATCGAGCCTGCGCCGGCAACAATCCCAGCCAGGCTCTATCCCTGTAACTCCACATATTTTCCCCGCTCGTACCCCTGACACTAAGGGGCAATTTAGCATGGCCAGTTGACCCAACCTTTGGACTGTGGGAGGAAACTGGAGCGCCCGGAGGAAATTCACGCAGACACGGGGAGAATATGTAAACCCCACACAGACAGTGACCTGAGGCCGGAATCGAGCCTGGGTCCCTGGTGCTGTGAGGCAGCAGTGCTAACCACTGTGCCACCTTCCACTTCCCTCACCCCGAGACTGGCAGCGGCGTCTTCTTCAACCGTTGCCGCCCTCAGCTCCGAGTTAGCTCTTTCAATCCCTCTGCCTCTTTGTTGTCCTTGAAGATTTTGCTTTAAACACACCTCACCGGGCTCAGCTTTGATCTGTCGCCTCCTGGCTTGGACGTGTGCCAGTTACTCTTTGCTTACTGGGCAGTGAGAGGACGTGGAAGGTTTATATTTTTCCGTTCAAGATGCTATGTGAATTCAGGTTGTTGCATCATTTGCAATGATTTTGATTGCGGTTTAGCTTACTGAAGTGAAACGGAGAGATACCATTGACTCCAAAGGGCAGTGCACTGACATTAAAACATGGCAATATCTGGGCTGGGAATGGGAATAATTCGATGTGTCAGTCCCTCATGTTTATTTCTTGCTGCAGAGACTTGATAAGACTCAAATTAAGGATCTGTGACAAGATCCCCAGCTCATTTGTGTAAGGACTACAACCTCGATATTATACAATTAAGGGGGAGTGCCTGGGTTCAGGAATGCAATGTTCAGATTGGATATTATGCGAAAATGAAGAGCTGTGGAATAAATACTGTCAAAAGGCAGCCTTCTCCAGCGACAGTCGAGCTTATAGCGAGAGAGAGATGATTTCCCAGTCATTGCTCGACAAGGAGTGTTCAGTGATTATGTTCTTCTAAAGCAGTTAGCAGATGTTGCCTGATAGAACGATGCTTAAAAGGTGCTGTTTATTGTCCTTACTTTGCAAGCTCGCTCCTCATCTCAACACAGAACCATAGTCTCCAGTGATACACCACCCCCTGTCCCGCACCCCCAACCCCGCTGCAGGACTAACTGTGCCTCCAGAATTGGGCTTCTCAGTCACCTGAGACTCACTGGTCAGCGTGTTACCACCGTGCATTTTCCCACCCCGCTGCAGCGAGAGCATGGCACAAATGGCCGGTAAGATGGTGCCCACCAAGTATAAAGTCTATAAAGTTATTCCGTTAGTGACACAAGTAGGCTTACATTAACGCTGCAATGAAGTTGCTGTGAAAACCCCCTCGTCACCTGTTCGGGTGACACAAGTTCGTCCATCGTCATCGATGAGGACCTCGGCACCATTGGTCATTTTGAGGCTGGTTGCGATGTGTCTGACGATGACTGATCAGGGCCAATTCGGGCACGGAATGTCCTGGCACATATTGGACAGACTTGTGTAGACACTGTAGTTGTTGCGCTGGTGGCTCTGGACTTGCGCAGCTCGCACTTAAGTTGTGCTTCAGCAATACACCTTGCTTCGTGAGCTTGACAGCCTTTGTGGATGAGGCAGCGCCAGGTAGGGCGGTTTTGTGCCAGCGTTTCCCAGGTGGTCGTGTCAATGTCAGGCGACTTCAGGGAGGCTTTGAGTGTGTCTTTGAAATGTTTCTTCTGCCCCCCCATGTGAGTGTCTTCCAGCAGAGAGTTCCCCAGAAAGGAGCTGCTTGGATATGCGCCCGTCTGACATATGGATAACATGACCTGCCCACCGGGTCTGCGCTCTCATCAGCAGTGTGGGGACTGATGGTCGACTTGCTCTAGAGAGAGAGCCAATGCACCCAACCAGCACGTCTTTCACTGTAAGAGGAAATCGGAGCACCCGGAGGGAACACGGGGAGAATGTGCAGACAGACAGTGACCAAGGCCAGATTCGATCCTGGGTCCCCGGCACTGTGAGGCAGCAGTGATAACCACTGTGCCACACTGAATCTGACAGACGTCACGCTTTCAAAGAACTGCCAGTGACGAGAGGTATCGGTGAAACAGCAACTAACCTGGTTTGACCAAAACTGTGACATCCACCACTAGAAATACAAGAGCAGCAGCTGATGGGAACTCTGTGGCCTCCAAGATTCCCATCATGTATAAATATATACCAACTTTTCATACTTAAAAATGCCTCAAATCAGAAGAAGATTTGGAGAGAAGGTCAGCTCCAGATTTCGAATTGTTGGAAGAGTGTCCAGGTTTCTGTCTCTGGGATCAAATTGTCTTCAAAGTGGAAAGTTTCACCCTGAGCACAGAGCCTCTGCCTAATTGGCTCTGAGTTAAGAAGAAAGCTGTGTGTTTTCAGATCCATGTGATCCAAAGCTCAGGCTGTTACCATGAACACAAGCCTCTTTGGAGAACATCAAGAACAACTTGTTTTATTACCATGCCTTTAACATGGTGACAAGTTCCAGGACTCCTAACAGGAATGTTTTAAGACAACATTTGGACAGGTCCTTTCCAAGAAACATTGAACAAATCCAACCCAGCCAATTGGAGCCCCATCAGTTTACTCCCAATCCACAGTATTACCAAGCAGCACTCACCCAGCAATAACCTGTTCGTGGGTGCTCAGGGTGGGTTCTGCTCGGGTCACTCAGCTCCAGACCACATCACAGCCTTGGTTCAAACATGGACAAAAGAGCTGAACCCGAGATGTCACTGCCTGCCTTTGACATCGGAGGCCAACATACGTTTTCTCAAGATTCCTTGGATTTTCTTGAGAGCTATTTGATTTCCAGGTCTTTTCTTCCAGTTTTCTGGAGCTGTTTTGTTATTCTCACCAGCTCCTTTGTTAGGTAACATCGGAAAGATTAACTCCTGCATTAGTGCAGACATGCACACAGTGAAAAACAGCAATATCTTCAATAATCATCATCCCTCCGGAAGTCACACACTCACACACTCACACACACTCACACACTCACACACACTCACACACACACACACACTCACACACTCACACACACACACACACTCACACACACTCACACTCACACACACTCACACACACACACTCACACACTCACACTCACACACACACATACATGCACACACTCACACACACGCACACACACACATACTCACACACACGCACATACACACACACAAACTCACACACACACATGCACAAACACACACACGCATGCACACACACACACGCATGCACACACACACACACAGCACACACAAACACACACACACTCATACACACATTCACACACTCATACACACACACAAACACACCCACACACAAACTCACACACACACATGCACACACACTCACACGCACATGCACACACACACACAAACACTCTCACACACACACACGCATGCACGCACACACACTCACACACGCATGCATGCACAAGCACACACACAGTCACAGACACACTCACGGACACACACACACTCACGGACACACACTCACACACATGCACGCACAAACACACACACACACTCACACACGCATGCACACACACACACACTTACACACGCACGCACACACACACACACATGCACACACACACACTCACACACTCACACACACACACTCACACACACACACTCACACACACACACACACACACTCACACACACACCTAATTGCCCTAATTACTGCCCATTATACTGAAATCTTAATCAGAGGTTTAAATTTACCAATTGATTTACTGTTGATATTGACCAACCATCAATTGCTGACTGAAGAATAGAGTTACAGATTTCTACCCCCCTCAGTTGCTAATTTCACTCCTGAAAAATCTCATTTTAATTTTTTGGTTATGCTCCCCTAGTCCCAGACCCCCCTCCCGCCCTAAATTAATTGATCATTTACCTCATTACCATAACTTAATTATAACGGAACCAGGCTTCCAGAATATTCCATCCATTATAAAGCACTTTGGGATCTCCTGGTGTTATAAAAAGACATTGTAAAATGCTCACTATCGATGGCTGCTTTGGATTGTTGTATCTGCAGAATGGTGCCAGGTTTACCCCGAATACAGTTCATTCAATGATTCACAGGATTCCTTTGAGATGTGATAACGTGAAAATGCAAAACTTTCAAATCAAATAAAATTCTTTAGTATGAAATAATCCAATTAACACAGTGTTCATTTCATCAGCATCCATGCTGTTTTTCCCCAGACCGTATTCCTGAACCTGTGGAGCCTGAGGCTGGTGATTGTAAGAAATTCATTTCATTTCTAACTTTACCATTTTATTGAATATTCCTTTGTTGACAAATTCAAAACCTTTCTTTCTATTTTACAGCTCCTTCCCTCCTTTACAACTCACCTCCTTTACCACCCCTCTCCCCTTTTATAACTTCACCTCTTTTACAGCCCCTCTCCCCTCTTTACAGCCCCTTCCCCCCTTTACAGCCCCCTCCCTCTTTACAGCCCCTCTCCCTCTTTACAGCCCCTTCCCCCCTTTACAGCCCCCTCCCTCTTTACAGCCCCTCTCCCCCCTTTACAGCCCCCTCCCTCCTTTATAACCTCACCCCCCCTTTACATCCCACCCTCCCCTACAGCTCCTCTCCCCACTTTACAACCCCCTCCACCTTTAGAGCCCCCACCCCTCCTTTACAGCCCCCCTCTCCTTTACAGCCCCCCTCCCCCTTTACAGCCCCTCTTCCCTCTTTACAGCCCCCTCCCCTTTACAACCCCCCTCCCCCTTTACAGCCCCCTCCCCTCTTTACAACCCGTCCCTCCTTTACAGCCCCTCTCCTTTTACAATCTCACCCCTTTACAGCCCCTCTCCCCCCTTTACAGCCCCCTCCCCCTTTATAGCCCCTGTCCCCTCTTTACAGCCCCTCTCCCCCCATTACAACCCCCTCCCCTCTTTACAACCCCCTCCCTCTTTACAGCCCCTCTCCCCCCCTTTACAGCCTGTCCCCCTTTACAGCCCCCTCCCCCTTTACAGCCCCCTCCCCCTTTACAGCCCCCTCCCCCTTTACAGCCCCTCTCCCCTCTTTACAGCCCTCTCCCCCTTTACAGCCCCCTCCCCCTTTACAGCCTCTCCCCCTTTACAGCCCCTCTCCCCCCGGGCCCGATGGGCTAAATGGCCTCCTTCGATACTGCAGGGATTCTAGGATTCTAGTCCTGAGGGTTTTTATATTTTCCTTATTGGATTTATGAGTGACCATCTTGTACTAATTTAATCCAATTTTTGTCATAGTTGGAAATATTTTCTTTACATCTGACCAATCAAACCCTTTCATTAACAGGCAGGCCTTGTTCAGTCTTCCCATTCACGGGGAAACGGAGTGCCCACCTGCTCAGCCTTTATGATTCCATCCTCACCGCCGCTTTTCCACCTTCCACAATATCCTTTTTTTCACATGGAGCTTGAAAATTTCTCTCAGTGGGGCCTCATCGAGGTTTTAAACATGTTTAACATAATTTCCCTGCTTTCCAGCTCGATCCCTCTGTAAATAAAGCTTTAAAGTTTATTTATTAGTGTCCCAAGTAGGCTTACTTTAACACTGTGGTGGTGGAGCAGGCCCAGAGGGCCAAATGGCCTACTTCTGCTTCTATTTTCTATATATTCAGCTGTGTTTTACTTCATTAAGAGCAGCGGTGATGGGATCCCTCATGTCTGCTAGTTCTGTTCCTCGTCAGATCCTCCAGACGTTGCTATTTAATTTCTGTTCCTTTTTACTCTGCATCGGATAGACTTTAACTGTTTAGGCTTTCCCAAATCCTCTAGGACCTGCTGCCTGCTAGCTTGAGTTTGGTATAATCCCAGAACAGGGCTACGCTACGTGTAGAGGCGCTACAGACCTTGAAAAAACAGATATTTGTATGCCTTTGGGGTGTCCTTTGCTTCCAGTTTGTTGCTGCTATGACGACACGCACCTTTAGGGGTTAGCACACTGCTGCCTCACAGCGCCAGGGACGTGGGTTCGATTCCCACTTGGCTCACTGTGTGCGCACAATCTCCCCGTGTCTGCGTGGGTTCCCTCCGGGTGCTCCGGTTTCCTCCCACGGTCTGGTTAGCTGCATTGGCCACGGTTCCCGAACAGGCGCCAGAGTGTGGCGACCCGGGGATCTTCACAGTGACTTCATTGCAGTGTTAATTCCGGATGGTTAATTCACTTTGACACCAGCTCTGCTCTTCCGCAGCCTGTGAAGGGATTGAATTCTGTTCAGTCAAATCTTCAAAAAACTGTGCTGCCACCATGTTACGTTCTTCATCTTCTCTTTAATGGAAATGTAGGAGTCGTCTGGACTCGAATTGTTAAATCTCTGCTGACAGACCTGCTGAGTATTTTTAGTATGTTCTTCTCTTGAATCAGGCACAATGATTCAATAAAGTGTGTGTTTTATTTGAAGTTAAGGTTATAACACGTAATGTTCACTGGAATGATTGAGTTTGATAATGGTTACTTGCTAGCTGACTACCATTCACAGGGTCTATGTAGTGTTTGCCAGTAGTTTAAAATAGGCATCCTTAAAGTTTATTTAATTAATATCAGTGTCACAAGTAGGCTTACATTAACACTGCAGTGAAGTCACTGTGAAAATCCCCGAGCGGCCACACTCCGGCGCCTGCTCGGGTACACCGAGGGAGAATTTACCCTGGCCTAACCAGGCCGTGGGAGGAAACCGGAGCACCTGGAGGAAACCCACGCAGACACGGGGAGATTGTGCACAGACAGTGAGCCTGGAATCGAACCCGCGTCCCTGGCACTGTGAGGCAGCAGTGCTAACCCCTAAAGGTGCATGTTGTCATAGCAGCAACAGACTGGAAGGAAAGGACACCCCAAAGGCAGGCAAATACCTGTTTTTTTTCAAGGTTCTCTTCAGGTCTTAATGCCATAATGTCCATTCATAAACCCATTCTGGTGAAAACCCAACAGAATGCCTCGTTTAGATCAGGAACTTATAACGAGTGTCTCTTCCTATCTTTGAGAAATGTTTCAAAGAGCTTCAAGTTGAATAAATTACAGTCACGTCGGTAAATGTGGCCGAAATGATGCACAAAGCGAGATTTCACAAAGACAATGAAATGAACAACTGCTTCATCTATTTTTGGTGCAGTTGTTTCAGTGTGGGAGTTGCCAAAGACATGAGGAAAACAGCTGCTTTTCTGTGATGATGTTCTGAGAGGCAGCTGAGTTCTCAGTTTTACATCTCATCTTCAAAGCACAGTTAACAATGCAGGACCCTCACGATACAGGGTGGCACTGTGGTTCACGCAGCTGCCTCACGGCGCCAGGGGCCCATTCCCGGCGTGGGTCTGTGTGCAGTTTGCGCATTCCCCTCGTGTCTGCGTGGGTTTCCTCCGGGTGCTCCGGTTTCCTCCCACTGTCCAAAGATGTGCGGGTTAGGTGGATTGGCCTGGCTAATTTGCCCCTGAGTGTCAGTGGGTTAACAGGGTAAATATGCGGGGTTATGGGAATAGGGACTAGGTGGGATTGTGGTCAGTGTTTTGATTTGATTTATTATTGTACGGACAAAGCATACCATTCATAGAGAAGGAAAGGAGAGAATGCACCATGGGTGTTATAGGGTATAGAGAAAGATCAGATGAATGTGAGTACATAGTTTTGAAGGACTGAATGGCCTCTTTCTCTACTGTAGGGAGTCTATGATAATGCTGAGAATCAACTCATGTTATTCATCAAGACCTGAACTGTTATGAATCTGTTGTGAAATGAGCCAAATCTAGTATAAAATCTTAATAAATTGGATTAAATGTATATCTTGGAAAGAAGAACAATAATCTAGCAGCCATTGCTCTTCTTGCAGGGTAGGGAGATCACAGCAAGTAAAAATTCAAGAACTACTTCATTTCTCCTTTACATATGGATTTGGGAAAATACCCAGGGAATTCAGGAAGAAATTGAAGTGTTGGGAAAATGAATAATCCTGATATTGGGCCACTTCATCCGTGTTTCAAGTTTAATGTGTGTGCGCTTGACAAGGCTGTCTCCTGGGCTGTGGTGTTTCAGAATTTCTCCTTTTATTTCCAAACAGCTTCAGACTTCAGCCTCCTTCGCCGCACAGCGTGTGTCCGAGATACTGTCACTCGCCAATGAGACAAGCTGAAATTAGCTGGAAGCTCCGCTGACTTCTGCTGAGTCTGGAGATGCACTGATTTCTGTCATTTTCACTCCAGCTTCATGTATTCTCAAAGGAGAGCAGGTCTGACTGCAGACTCCCTTGTCCTCCCCGCGCCAACGATACGATTCATTAAGCACTCTTCAAGTTCACAGCGAGAGCCCTGTCTCAGTTGACTCATTCATTTGGCTCTAGCTTTTTATTTCTCTTGTCAAAGAGCATCCAAGTGGTCAGCACAATTATCCAACAGATGTAGCAAACTTGCTAGGTTGTTTGCTGCTGGGGGTGAGCCTCTCCACCCCCACTAACCCCCACTAATTAACACTCACAATGTGACTGCGCAGACAGTTCATATACCTCTGACTCATTCCAGGGCAATTTGATTTCGTAGCAGGATGCGTTAGCTCCTTGGCAAGCCCCAGGGCGATGAGCTACGCACTAAAGCCAGAATGAGAGTCCATCTCCGGGCACATCCTTTGGAGCTGTGACATTCAGGGCAGTGCTTGGTGGTGGCACAGGAATCAATACACAGCAGAGAAAAGTACTTGATATTGCCAAGATATTGAGCACTGAATTGGCAGTGGTGAACCTCCAGCTTTCATCCAAGTCATTCAGTGGTACAGGAGGGAGGACAACTCAGAACTGCACACTGCAAGGTTAGCAAGATGTAAATCATTTCTAATTCATTTACACGCTGGCTTAGGCCAGCATTTATTGCCTATCCCTATTTGCCCTTGAGAAGGTGAGAGTGAGCGGCCTTCCTGAACCGCTGCAGTCACTGAGGGTGTAGGTGCATCCATAATGGAGTGAGTTCCAGGATTTTGACCCAGCGGCAGTGAAGGAATTGCGATATATTTCCAAGTCAGGATGGTGAGTGACTTGGGGGGGTGGATCTTGCAGGTGGTGTGGTGTTCCCACATATCTGCTGTCCTTGTCCTTCTAGATGGTGGTGGTTGACTGTGGGCTTGATAGGTTCTGCCTAAGGAACTTTGTTGAGTTCCTGCAGTGTTTCTTATAGAGGGGACACACAGCTTTTTTTTTGTTTTTTTTTCTTTTATGCTGGAAACTGTTTGAGGGATGGCAGTTCAGGCTGTAAGCTGCACGTCCTGTGGTATGTACGTGGTGAGGGACACCAGTAGTGTTTCTGCTGATTTTACCTGTAGGAAGTGTATACAATTGCAGCTTCTGGAGAAGCGTGTTAAGGAGCTGGAGTTGGAATTGGAGGAACTCCGGATAATTTGGGAGGCTGAGGCAGACATCGATAGGAGTTACAAGGAGATAGTCACTCCTAGAAATGAGTCTTGGGTAACTGCCAGGAAGAGGGGAAAGAAGCAATTGGGGGGATAATCCCCTAGGGCTGTTCTCCTCCAAAATAGGTTTTCTGTCCTGGAGGCTACAGTTGATGAGAAATCAACTGGAGATAGCCAAAGGGAGCAGGTCTCTGGAGGTGAGCCTGTTGTGAAGGCTCAGGTGGTTAGGGGATGTAAAAGATTGGGCCTAGTGATTGGGGACTCCACAGTTAGGGGGACGGATAGGAGAGTCAGAGGTAATGGTAGGGACTCAGGGCTGGTGTGTTGCCTCCCAGGGGCTGGGGTCCGGGATGTTTCAGAGAGGGTGTTCAGGACTCTTAAGGGTGAGGGAGATCAACCCCAAGTCATAGTTTATGTGGGGACGCATGACATAGGGAGGTTAAGGGAAGGGGATATTAAGCAGAAATTTATGGAATTGGGGTGGAAACTAAAGGCCAAGTCAGAAAGAGTGGTTATCTCCGGACTCTTGCCTGTGCCACGGGATAGTTTAGAGCGGAACAGAGAGAGGGAAAGTTTGAACTCGTGGCTGAGGGGATGGTGCAGGAGGGAGGGGTTCAGGTTCTTGAGCAATTGGGGCTCATTCTGGGGAAGGTGGGACCTCTACAGGAGTGATGGTCTACACCTGAACCAGAGGGGAACCAATATCTTGGGGGGTAAATTTGCAAAGGCTATGCAGGGAGCTTTAAACTGATTCAGAGGGGGGGTGGGATCCTGAGTAGCGGGGGTGAAAGTGAGGGGGGCATAGATGGGGACTGCAATGCACGGCATCGTGGGGGTGAAGCAGAGCAGGGTTTGAAATATGTATACTTTAATGCGAAGAGTATTCGCAATAAAGTGGATGAACTTGCAGCGTGGATCAGTACCTGGGACTTTGATGTTGTGGCCATTTCAGAGGCATGGATAGAGCAGGGTCAGGAATGGTTGTTGCAGGTTCCGGGGTTCAAATGCTTCAGTAGGAGTAGAGAAGGAGGTAGAAGGGGGGGAGGGGTAGCATTATTAGTCAAGGATTGTATCACGGTGTCAGAGAGGAAGTTTGATGAGGACTTGTCTGTTGAGGTGGCATGGGCTGAGGTTAGAAATAGGAGATGAGAGGTCACCCTGTTGGGAGTCTTTTATAGACCTCCTAAAAGTTCTAGAGAGGTTGAGGAAAGGATTGCGGAGACGATCCTGGATAGGAGTGAAAGTAATAGGGTAATTGTTATGGGGGACTTTACTAATATTGATTGGAATAGCTATAGCTCTAGCTTATTAGAGGGGTCAGTTTTTGTACAAAGCGTGCAGGAAGGTTTTTTGACTCAGTATGTTGATAGGCCAACTAGAGGTGAGGCTATATTGGATTTGGTGCTGGGAAATGAGCCAGACCAGGTGCTAGACTTGGAAGTTGGTGTGCATTTTGGTGATAGTGACCACAATTCGGTTACGTTCACCTTAGTGATGGAAAGGGATAGGCATGAACCTCAGGTCAGTAGTTTTAGCTGGGGGAAGGGTAATTATGAGGCTATTAGGAGAGAATTAGGAAGCATAGGTTGGACTAGGAGACTACAGGGTCTCGGAACGTCCGAAATGTGGAGTTTTTTCAAGGAGCAGCTACTGCGAGTCCTTGATATGTATATCCCTGTCAGGCAAGGAGGAATTGGTCGAGCTAGGGAACCGTGGTGCACTGGGAAAGTTGATTCGCTGGTTAAAAAGAAAAAGGAGGCTTATGTCCGGATGAGACTTGAGGGCTCAGGTAGTGCACTAGAAAGCTTTAGATTGGCTAGGAGGGAGTTAAAGAGTGAGTTAAGAAGGGCTAAAAGAGGACATGAGAAGACTTTGGCTGATAGGATTAAGGAGAATCCTAAGGCGTTCTATAGATATGTTAAGAACAGAAGGTTGGTTAGGGCAAGATTAGGGCCAGTTAGAGACAGCAGTGGGAATTTATGTGTGTAACCGGAAGAGATTGGAGAGGCATGGAACCAATATTTCTCTTAGGTATTCACGCAGGGGGACATAAATGTAGCTGTGGAGAACACTGGGTTACAGGGCTGTAAACTGGACAGTATTGCAGTTGATAAGGAGGATGTGCTAGATATTCTTGAGGGTTTGAAAATAGATAAGTCCCCTGGTCCGGACGGAATTTACCCTAGGATTCTCTGGGAGGCAAGACAGGAGATTGCAGAGCCTCTGGTTCTGATCTTCAGGTCATTGTTGGTCACTGGTATAGTGCCAGAAGATTGGAGGATAGCGAATGTTGTCCCATTGTTTAAGAAGGGGAACAGAGACTTCCCTGGGAATTATAGACCGGTGAGTCTTACTTCTGTTGTGGGCAAGGTTTTAGAAAAAATTATTAGGGATAGGATTTATAGTTATTTGGAGAGTAATGAATTGATTGGAGATAGTCAGCATGGTTTTGTGGAGGGTAGGTCGTGCCTTACTAACCTTATTGAGTTTTTTGAGAAAGTGACCAAAGAGGTGGATGGGGGTAAGACAGTTGACGTGGTATATATGGACTTTAGTAAGGCGTTTGATAAGGTTCACCATGGAAGGCTTCTGCAGAAAATGCAGATGTATGGGATTGAGGGTGATTTAGGAAATTGGATCAGGAATTGGCTGGCGGATAGGAGACAGAGGGTGGTGGTTGATGGTAAGTATTCGTCATGGAGTTCAGTTACGAGTGGTGTGCCTCAGGGATCTGTTTTGGGGCCACTGCTGTTTGTAATTTTTATAAATGATCTGGATGAGGGTATAGTTGGGTGGATTAGTAAATTTGCTGATGACACCAAAGTCGGAGGTGTGGTAGATAGTGAGGTAGGGTGTCTTAGTTTACAGGGAGACTTGGACAAGTTGCAGAGCTGGGCTGAGAGGTGGTGGATGGAGTTTAATGCGGAAAAGTGTGAGGTAATTCACTTTGGCAGGAATAACAGATGTGTAGAATATAGGGCTAACGGTAGGACTCTGAATAGTGTGGATGAACAGAGGGATCTAGGTGTATGTGTACATAGATCCCTGAAAGTTGGGAATCAAGTAGATAGGGTTGTTAGGAAGGCATACGGTGTCTTGGCGTTTATTGGTAGGGGGATTGAATTTAGGAGCCGCAGCGTCATGTTGCAACTGTACAAAACTCTGGTGCGTCCGCGCTTGGAGTATTGTGTGCAGTTCTGGTCCCCACATTATAGGAAGGATGTGGAGGCTTTGGAGAGGGTGCAGAGGAGGTTTACCAGGATGTTGCCTGGTATGGAGGGGAGGTCCTATGAGGAGAGACTGAGGGATTTGAGGTTGTTTTCGTTAGAAAGAAGGCAGCTACGAGGGGACCTTATTGAAACATATAAGATGATTAGAGGTTTAGATAGGGTGGACAGTGATAGCCTTTTTCCTCGGATGGAGAAAGCTAGCACGAGGGGGCATAGCTTTAAATTAAGGGGTGGTAGTTATAGGACAGATGTCAGGGGTAGGTTCTTTACCCAGCGGGTGGTGAGGGATTGGAATGCCCTGCCTGCTGCAGTTGTAAATGCACCTAGTTTGGGGGCGTTTAAGAGATCCGTGGATAGGTTTATGGATGGAAAGGGTTTGATTTAGGTTAGAGGGTCATTGCTTTTTAACTGGTTGGCGCAACATCGTGGGCCGAAGGGCCTGTTCTGCGCTGTAATGTTCTGTGTTCTATGTTACTATTTGGTGTTGGAGGGATTGAATGTTTGTGGAAGGGGTAGCAATCAAGGGGACTGCTTTGTCCTGGACGGTGTTGAGCTTCTTGAGTGTTGTTGAAGCTGCACCCATCCAGGCCACTGGGGAGTATTCCATCACACTCCTAACTTGTGCCTTGTAGATGGTGGGCAGGCTTTGGGGAGTCAAGAGGCTAGGTACTCACTGCAGGATTCCTAGCCTCTTACCTGTTCTTGTAGAGTTCATATTGCTTGTTCAGTTCCTGAGAGATCTGTTCTGTAGTCTCAGCCCTTCAGCATATACGCCAATGACTTGGATGAAAAAAGGGGGAGTTGAGTTGTTGAGTTGGCAGATGACATTAGGCCAGGAAAGAAAGTAAGCCAAAAATTTTAAAGGGAAATAGACAGTGGGAGTGTGTGTGTGTGTGTGTGTGTGTGTGTGTGTATGTGTGTGTGTGTGCACGTGTGTGTGCGAGTGTGTGTGTGTGTGTGCGCGAGTGTGTGTGTGCGCGTGCATGTGTGTGCACGTGTGTGTGTGTGCATGTGTGTGTGCACGTGTGTGTGTGTGCATGTGTGTGTGTGCGAGTGTGTGTGTGTGCATGTGTGTGTGTGAGAGTGTGTGTGTGTGCATGTGTGTGTGTGTGAGTGTGTGTGTGTGTGCGCGCGCGCATGTGTGTGTGTGCACGTGTGTGCATGTGTGTGCACGTGTGTGTGTGTGTGCATGTGTGTGTGTGTGTGTGAGTGTGTATATGTGTGTGTGTGTGCGCACATGTGTGTGTGTGTGCGTGCATGTGTGTGTGTGTGTGTGCACGTGTGTGTGTGCACGTGTGTGTGTGTGTGTGTGTGTGTGGTGGGGGGTGGGGCTGGAAAAAGTAAGGGGGGAAGACAGGAAGAAAGCACTCTGAGAACAGAAGGACAACAGCACAAGCAGGATAAAACAGAAAGAGAACCTCTTTCCAGCAGAAAACCACTGGAGAAGGTTTTCTTAGTGTTGGAAGGTTGTACTGATCACATGAATGCACTGAGAGGGTGCACTGTGAGAACAGCAGGGCTTTGAGGTTAAGTATCCGCGATGTGTCGTCAGGCTGAGACACTCAACTAAACGAGAGGAAAGAAAAACCACAAAGTGATGATGCAGATCAAGAAGTCAAGTGTGGTGAGTACACCAGTAAGCTTTCAATTTACTCTAAATTGTACGACAGAGCAATTAATTAATATAGAAATGAAAGACAGTTTGAGAATTCATCACGTAACAGCAATCAAAACTTGATTAATCAAATCTAAGGGATAAAGTTGAAGTTAAACAAGAGTGATTAGTAACACAGAACTCTTCTGAATATTTCATTAAATTAAAATCCAAGGTAACTTGATAACAAGAATTCAGTGTAAATATTGAAAATATTTTATACCTCTATGAAATAAAGTGATGTCTACACGGGAGAAACAGCTGAAGGGGAGTAGCCAATGTGTCTTCATGTATTTAAATTCTAAATTTAATTGTCTAATAGTTTAAAGTTTTTAAAGTTTATTTATTAATGTCATGAGTAGTCTTACATTAACATTGCAATGAAGTTAATGTGAACATTTCCTAGTTGCCACACTCCAGCGCCTATTTGAGTACACTGAGGGAGAATTTAGCATGGCCAACACACCTAACCAGCATGTCTTTTAGACTGTGGGAGGAAACAAAAGCACCCAGAGAAACCCATGCAGACATGGGGAGAACGTGCAGACTCTGCATAGTGATTCAAGCCAAGAATTGAACCCAGGTCCCTGGCGCTGTGAGGCAGCAGTGCTAACCACTGTGCCACCGTGCCGCCCTGTTAAATTTGTAAATTTAACCTAATAAATAGAGATATAGTAGAGCAGTCCAGACCCATAGAATGTACATCCTGTTCCATGTGAGAACTCCAGGACTCTTTTCAAGTGTGAGACAACCACATGTGTGGGATACGTGATCAGTTACAGCAGCGTGAATTCCAGCCCTTAATCAACTAGTGTCATAGTAACCCATCCACAAAACTCAGAGCTACAGAGATAGCATGTCTAGCTGTAGCCACCTTGCAGCTTAAGGACATATAAGCAGAGAGGGAATAGGTAACCACAGGCAGTTACAAAGGATTATTCAGTGTGTGCAGAAGTTCCCTGAGTGCACTTCAGTTCTGAATACTGGTGAGAGTTACGGTTTCCCTGGGAGTGCAGCCTGACCCAAGTCCATGTTACAATAGGAAGATTAGAAAAGTAACAGGCATAGGGGATTACAAAGAACAAAGAACAACACAGCACGGGAAACAGGCCCTTTGGCCCAACGAGCCCATGCCGCCATTTTAACATTGTGAGTTCCCTCTTCCACCCATGACCCTTGTCTATGCTTGTGGCACTCCACATTGGAAACCAGATTGAGGGGAGGCTAATTTAGGGACAATTTGTTACACCAATCAGCCTAAGAGCACATCTTTGGGGTGTGGGAGGAAACCAGAGCACCCGGAGAAAACCCACGCAAGCACGGGGAGAATGCGCAAACTCCCACAGATACTGGCCCAAATCCATGTATCTGCACAGCAAATTCTCCGGCTAGGGGGCCAGTTGGCATTTCTGCTGCTGTGGACGTAAATTCTAGATGGTATGTTGGCTCCTTAGTACCAGGCAGGTAGATGTCACTGTTTGGCTGCAGAGAACCCTGGGCAGGGAAAGCCAATAGCCAATGATTATGATCCATATCCGTACCAACAAAGAAAAGGGGGAAGGAATCACAGCGACAGCTCAGGGAATGAGGAAAGAAGACAAGCAGAACCTAGAAAACAACATTACTCCAGCTATCAGTTCTCTAGCAGGTGGGACCTGTATAGGCCAGATAGGTACCTAAACAGCCACAACCAATCTCCTTGTGGGCAGGGTAGAGCTGGAGGCACTAACTGAGGACTTTTGCATCTATCTTTACCCATGAAGAAGATGCTGCCTATGTCATAATGAAAAAGAGGAGATAGTTGGGCAACTGGATGTTGTAAAAACTAATTAACAGGATGTATTTAATTGGCCCTCTGTATTTAACCTTGATAAGTAACCTGGAATCGCTGAAATGCACTGGTGTGTTACACACATCACTGAAGACAAAGATATTTGTGGGGCCTCCCCCTCCAATCCACCACCAGTCAGAAGAAAGAACAAAGAACAAAGAACAACACAGCCCAGGAAACAGGCCCTTCGGCCCAACGAGCCGGCGCCGCCATTTTAACATTGTGAGTTCCGTCTTCCACCCATGACCCTTGTCTATGCTTGTGGCACTCCACATAGGAAACCAGATTGAGGGGAGGCTAATTTAGGGACAATTTGTTACACCAATCAGCCTAAGAGCACATCTTTGGGGTGTGGGAGGAGACCGGAGCACCCGGAGAAAACCCACGCAAGCACGGGGAGAATGCGCAAACTCCACACAGCTACCAAACTGTGTGGAACTGGATGTGTCAGAGCATTGCTTTGATCAATTAGTTGTGGGATCATTTGTCTATCGCATGCTTCTTCCATTATTTGTCAAGCAAGTAGTCCTGTGTTGTAACTTCACCAGGTTGACACCTCATTTTTAAGTATGACTGCTGCTGCTCTTGGTATGTTCTCCTGCACTCTCCGTTGAACCAGTATTGATCCCCAGGCTTGGTGGGGGATATGCCTGGCCTTGCGTACAATTCTGCTGCTACTGATGGCCACAAAATCTCACAATGTCAAGTTGTTGGACCTGTTCTTAACTGAATCCACACCACACAACATGATAGAGGCTCCTCAATGTGAAGATGGGACTCAACCTTCACAAGGATTGTGCTAGAATTGAGGAATCCTGTCCCCAATAAAACAAAACTTACTCCAGCTCGTAAATTAAAGAAAAAGGTTTAATAAAGAAACTTCATTACTCCAAACTTGAGGCCTCATCCTGGGCCATTCCAATAAGAACATAATAATAAGAACATAAGAACATAAGGCCAGCATCCCATTCGCCTTCCTGACCACCTGCTGCACCTGCAAGCTGGATTTTTGCGACTCATGCACAAGGACCCCGAGGTCCCTGTGCACCATCGCCTGCTGCAGTTTTTCGCCACGTAAGTAATAGCCCTTCCTACCATTCTTCCTACCAAAGTGGACCACCTCACACTTGCCAACATTAAATTCCATTTGCCATTTCCTGGCCCATTCGCCCAGCCTATCTAGATCCTTCTGCAGACTCTCCACACCCTCCGCACAATTTGCCGTTCCCCCAATCTTGGTGTCATCAGCAAATTTCGATTTTTATTCTTATTGATACTGAGTCAGCTGGTCAGCTGATCATCACATCATTCTGTCATTGGTTCTGTGGCTTACTGGGTCAGCTGACCCTTACAGCTTATTACCATGGGTCACGTTACAACAGATGCTGTGTTATCACCGGTTACATTCTAACACCCGAGAAACTCTTGAGGATCGATCGACCAAAACTTTCAGAATGTTTTTTATGCTGTGAGCCTAGTTTCAGTTAATGTCAAAATGGTGATGCAGCTGAGGATTCGGGAGGGAATGGACAAGAGGGAAATGTGGAGAGGATTGTGACAGACGCCCAGGGCTTTATGTGTGATTAATTAGATATTCCAACTACGCCAAGTCCCAGTAAAATGTGATATCTAAACTGTTGATACTCAGGTTCGAATACTAAGCGGAAACCAACATTCACAAATTCCTGTTATTTCTTCACTAAGGCTCCCTGTGGGGTGAAATTCCTGATTCTGGTTCTGTTATTGGCCTCCAATATTTATTTGATTAAAAAAAATACAATCGTCTAATCCTTTTCCTGACGCAGCTTCCATTTATTGGATTGGTGCAAAGGTGCTTCATATACTTCATCTGTTTGAGGCCAGTACAAGCCTTCATTAACTGAGATACAAGATGATCAGAGAATTAGATAGGGTGGACAGTGAGAGCCTTTTTCCTCGGATGGTGATGGCTAACATGAGGGGACGTAGCTTTAAATTGAGGAGTGGTAATTATAGGATGGATGTCAGAGGTAGGTTCTTTACTCAGAGGGTAGTAAGGGCGTGGAATGCCCTGCCTGCAGCAGTTGTGGACTCGCCAACTTTAAGGGTGTTCAAATGGTCAGTGGATAGGCAGATGGATAACATTGGAATAGTTTAGGTTAGAGGGTCATTAGATTGGTTCCACTGGTCGGCACAACATTGAGGGCCAAAGGGCCTGTACTGCGCTGGAATGTTCTATGTTCTAACTCAAATCAATTACATAGCAGCTTTGTTTTTCCCCTATTACCGCAAGTACGATCCAGTGAAACAAAATCTCATGGGAGTCCTTGGCTTGTGATTGACCAAACTGGAGACAACACACTCGGGAAGACATTGAACACATTCAGGGACTATGTCAAGAATGTGTAGAGGTAAAGACAAGGGGGCAGGATCATCTGGCCTCCCCTTGGCATGTTTCTCCGTGACTGGAGGTGGCCCACAGCTGGCTGGTGGCGGAATCTTCTAATCCCACCACCGTCAATGGGATTTCCCAATGAATCCACTCCACGCCACCGGCAGACCCGCGTTAGGGGTGTGCTGTCGGCAGGACTGTATAATCCCACCGGTGTGGATGGCTGGAAGATCTCGTCCAAGGTGTCAGAGAGAGCACAGAAACTTGCAAGCAACCCACCTACCCAATCATTCAACCCTGCACCTTGGGCTGACCAGCGATAGTCAAAAGTCTGACAACACCAGTACCCCAGTCCAACGCCGGCACATCCACATCCTGACCAGCGATCTCAGGACCCATTGAAAAAAATGGAGCCTCAGCAAAGCCCGAAGGCTGACAGTAAATTCTGCCCTGTGAGTATAACATAGAGAGCAAAGAAATTGAAATGACAGATCCCTATGCCGGAATCCTGTAATGCAGGGTAATGGGGCATGGAATCATTCCAACTGTGGGGGAAATGATTCCTACGGAGACAATTGTAAACATATTTATTGTGTGGAAGTGAGTCATTCTCAATTCCTAAAGGACAGCCGATGAAGAAGGAGTTAAGTTTTCGCAGCAGACCCTGGTCTGACCTTCACTAGAGATCACAGATTAGCTCAATAGTGACAAATGCCAGTAAAAGGTGCCTTGTATTGGACTGACCTTTACGTTACAATTTAATATTATTGAATGAGTGGCCTCACTTAGAGAGAAAGGATTTAATGTCTCTTATCGCCGTCCAGAAGCCGAAATTGTCCTCTATCACAGAGATCAAATCTCCAAAGGCAAAATCCCTCATTTCCCTTCCGAGCTTTGTGTCTGTAGGGCTGGCCTGGTTGAACTGCCGGGCGAATTGATCACCTCCAGCTTGATGTGGCAGCAGCAATGTTCCCTGTGTTGACGCGGCCCCCTTAAGGGGGCAATTCTCGCGGGTCAGGTGATCGGGCCGGACCCCACGGAGTGGCAGCACGGGAAGCTGAGCCAATCAGGAGCAAGGACGCACGTTCTGGGTCAGATGGAGGCAGAGTGGGCAAGAGAGTAGAATTGTGCATTCCGATCCTTATCTTGGAATGAATAATGTGATAAATAAATCAATTGTTGCTTGAAACCACGATGAGTTGCCTTCAACATTATCGACATTACCTAACCTGTCCAAATTTCAATATAAGTTTCCTGCTGTGCTTAATGAATGAAACCAATCCAGCACTGTATGGAGAAAATTCTGTGAAGATCACCGTGGTTGTTTCAATTTGAGATGGTTTCGAAATATTCACAATGCTATTAAATTCTTTATTCGATACTCTAACCAATGCTCCCTGAATAGCTAACTGGAGGTTAACCCTTTGAGGTACAAAATTAATTTCACAGCAACGCTGTAATAAAAAAAATTTAAAAATCCATTTAGTGTCTCACGTTTACATCGACCCCTGCACAATCTCAGTGCATCCCAAAGTATTTTAGAACCAATATCAGTCTGTTTGTTTCGAGTCCAAAGAGATTAAAGGAAATTTCAAGAGTGTCATTCCATGTAATTTGAAATTGATTTTATTTAAATGTCTTGCTTTAGATTTCTTGGCTAGGACTTTCCCAAAACAGGGTAAGTCCATTGTCAGAATCAAGACCACAGCTACATAGAACCATGGAAAATTACAGCTCAGAAACAGGCCTTTTGACCCTTCTTGTCTGAGCCGAACGATTTTTTTGCCTAGTCCCACTGACCTGCACCTGGACCATATCCCTCCACACCCCTCTCATCCATGAACCCGTCCAAGTTTGTCTTAAATGTTAAAAGTGACCCTGCATTTACCACTTTATCCGGCAGCTCATTCCACACTCCCACCACTCTCTGTGTGAAGAAGCCCCCCTAATATTCCCTTTAAACTTTTCTCCTTTCACCCTTAACCCATGCCCTCTGTTTTTTTTTTCCTCTAGCCTCAGTGGAAAAAGCCTGCTTGCATTCACTCTATCTATACCCATTAAAATCTTGTACACCTCTATCAAATCTCCCCTCATTCTTTTATGCTCCAGGGAATAAAGTCCTAACCTATTCAATCTTTCTCTGTAACTCAGCTTCTCAAGTCCCGGCAACATCCTTGTGAACCTTCTCTGCACTCTTTCAACCTTATTTACATCCTTCCTGTAACTGGGTGACCAAAACTGTACACAATACTCTAAATTCGGCCTCGCTAATGCCTTATACAACCTTACCATAACACTCCAACTTTTATACTGCAGTGGCGATCTTCCCAGTGGCATCCAATGAGAAGGCTACTGCTAGCCTGCTGTCCAATTCTCTTTTATTCATTTGTGGTGTCGCTGGCCGGCCAGAATTTATTGCCCATCCCGAGATGCCCTTGAGAAGGTGGTGGTGAGCTGCCTCCTTGAATCGCTGCCGTCTATGTTCTGTGGGTTGACCCTCAATGCCATTAGGGAGAGAATTCCAGGATTTTGACTCAGCGACTGTGAAAGAATGGCAATATATTTCCAAGTTAGGATGGTGAGTGGCTTGGAGGGAACTTGCAGGTGGTGGTGCTCCCATGTATCTGCTACCCTTGTCCTTCTAGATGGAAGTGGCCATGGGTTTGGAAGGTGCTGTCTAAGGACCTTTGGTACACACTGCTGCTACTGAGCGTCGGTGGTGGAGGGAGTGGTTGTTTGTGGATGTGGTGTCAATCAAGCGGGTTGCTTTGTCCTGGATGGCGTCAAGTTCTTGAGTGTTGTTGGAGCTGCACCCATCCAGGTAAGTGGGGAATATTCCATCACACTCCTGACTTGTGCCTTGTTGCTTGATGGTGGACAGTCTTTGGGGAGTCAGGTTGTTAGATACTTGCCACAGTATTCCTAGCCTCTGACCAGCAGTCACTGTGTGTATGTGGTGAGTCCAGTTGAATTTCTGGTCAATGGCAACCCCAAGAATGTTGACAGTGTGGGATTCAATGATGGTTACACCATTGAATGTCAAGAAACCGCAGAACCATGGAAACCCTACAGTGCAGAAGGAGGCCATTCGGTCCATCAACATCCAGGCAGAGGAAATTTAGCTAATTATAATATGCTTTTCCGAGATTGAGAGCACGTGTGGCCCTGTAGGTGGCGATGGGTGTGTCCACTTGACAGTTCCACAAACATACTCTGTGTACAGCAAATGGCAGGAAATCTGCGATCAATCAGGCTGTGAAGTGGGCCATGGTTAATGGCCTTGTTGAGGGGGAGTGGGGGGGATAGGAGGGGAAAGGGAGGAGGGTTTAAACAATCTGCTCCTGGCTGCCATGGTCTCAAAAGCAGGCACAAGGTCAGAAAGAATAATCTTTTACAGAACACAGCGCACACTCTCAGGACATCTCAAAGAGCGTTACAAAAGAGGCACTTTTGAAGTGTAATCACTTTTGTAATGTAGATAATGCAGCAGTTGATTTATGCATAGCTACCAGAAATGCAATAAAAGCTGAAATAATCTGTTTTTAGTGATGTTGGCGGAGGAAAAAAATATCGATCAGTCTTCCCGGATCCTTGCTGCTCCTCGGATGTTGTCACGGTACATTTTACTTCAACGCGAGACCAGGCCTTGGTTTATCGTCCTGTCTGAAGGATGACACCTCTGACAGTGTAACACACACTCAGCGTACCTCTGGAGTCTCAGCCTCCACCAGATCCTTGAGCCCCTTCAATGGAACTAACAGTCCATGATCTACTGACCTTGGAGAGAGCTATTGTGGTTGACATTGTGACAAGACTTGATGACACCTCTGCCCCCCTCCCCCACCTTCTCCCCCCCCCCCCCACCTTATCCCCTTCAAAAGTCACACAGCAAGAAGTTTACTTTTCCAGTTCTCCAAAAAAGTCACCAAACTCATCCTTTCAAGAAATATTTAAAACAACAATAGTGAATGAATTTTTAACCATCTCCAATTGCTGACATGAGTGGATTTGCCAACAAGGTGCATCAGTCTTTCTGGGATTATGAAAATTTAATTCTTTTGCGTGCTTAGTTCTGCAAGCTCTTTGAAAATTACTCTCAATAATTAAATATTAAAACAACGACGGTGTTGGAATTTAAATATGTTTTGAAATTTAACCACTATTCTGTGGTGCTTTTTTCGATATCTCTATTCAATCTGTGAGTCCCTCGCTGACCCTCAGTGTCACTGTTGGGCACGGTTAAGAGTTCCTTGACATGTCCTGAATGTGACAGAAGGAAGCGAGAAAGACGGGCATTTAAGTTGCATCTTTTTGCACCTCAGGGACTTCTGTCGAACCAGTGAAGCTTTTTTTGAAGTGTAAACATTGTTGCCGTGTAAGAAATTTGATGCCACAAACAACACCCTCTAGCATCGGGTACAATTACCAGTCTTGGTGTGGTTGCCAGGGTACTAAAAGCTTCGCATGGTCTGAATGAAGACAAACAGTTTTGCCAGTGGCGGCATCGTCTACCCGAATAAAAGTGGCCAACGCACGGCCAATTCCAACACGGGAGTGAGCACAAACACCTGACCCGACTCCTGAAGGATATGGAAGTCAAACTCACTGTCCAGTGGGTCATCCATTCTTAATATGTGTACACCGACATTGAAATGTACTGATGGCCAGTCTGAATGGAAACCACGAGGATTTTAACCGGGGAATGTGAGTGGGCCAGCTGCTGCAGGATTAACGGTGTGCCCCAATCCTAACATTGTGACCGTACACAAGATCACCAAGATACCAATTGTGGCAGAAAAGACCAAGAACAATGAGTCAGTCTGTGACAAGAGCAGATATACCCGGGCAGCACTCAAGGGAACTTTTCTACACTTCAGAGAAGACGCAATTGACCCATTCCCTAAAAAATGCAGTGCGTACACGTAGGAAAAAACTGAAGAACAAGTTTGATGACGCGGGGAGGTAAATACATCGTCTGTCCTATGCGTTAGCACACCAGCTGTGCAGGTCTATCATGTGCACATTGTAAAGAGATAACACAATTCGGGTAAACTTGGATACATGGCTTCTAAATCTGACTCTAAAGCAATGTTCCCACAGCATTCCAACATTAGAGGAATTGAATCTCTAACTCACTGGAGAAAGATGTGTTGGTATTGTTGGTTCATTTGGCAGAGGGATCTCAAAAGATCAATACTTTCAAGATCCAATTGGGAAGCTATGCTTCCAGAGATTACCTTCCAGGGTAACTATGTCCTTCCTGTAATGTGGTGACCAGAACTATGCATAAAGCTGTGACAATAAGCAGCGTTTTATACAATTCCACCATAATATTCTTACTTTTGTATCCAATACCTTGCCCAATGAAGTAAAGCATTCAAGGTTGCTTTCTTGACAACTTTCAGCAACCTGTGGACATGCTTTGCAGGGTCTCTCACTTCCTCGACCCCTCTCAATATTCTCCTATTTATTGAGTATTTCCTTGCTGCCTTTGTCCTCTCCAAGAGTGTGACCTCACACATTGAATTCCATTTGCGACTTTTCTGCCCATTCTATTGAACCATTGATATCATTCTGGAAAGAAAACAGCAAACCTCTCCACTAGCAACTACACATCCTGTTTTTGTGCCATCTATAAATTTCCCAATCATGCCACCCACACTTAAGTTCACATTATTAATATGTACAACAAACAGCAACAGACCCAACACTGAGCTCTGTGGAACCCCACTGGAAACTGCTTTCCATTGGCAAAACCATCCATTGACCATCACCCTCTGTTTCCTGTCACTGAGACCATTTTGGATCCAATCTGCCATCTTTCCCTTTATTCCATGAGATCTCACCTTTTTGACCATGTTGCATGCACCTTGTCAACCGCCTCACTGAAATCCACGTAGACAACATCTACTGCATTACCCTCATCAATCCTCCTAGTTACTACCTTAAAAATACGCGATTATGTTCGTAAGATATAATCTTCCCCTGACAAATCCATGGTGACTATCCCTGAATAATCCGTGCCTTGCTAAGTGCCAATTTCCTGTTTCCTCAAAAGTGTTTCCAATAATTTGCCCACTACCAAATTCAGATTGACCAACCTATCATTTTCTGGCCAATCCCTCGCACCCTTTTTAAAGGATGGAATAATGTCCACTGATGTCCAATGGTCTGGGGCCTCACCTGTACCTGGTGAGGATTGGAAAATGATCCTCAGAGCATCTGCTAATTCCTCCCTGGTTTCCTTTAACAGCCTGGGATACAATCCATCTGGCCCTGGTGACTTACCCACTTTCAAGGATGTCAGTCTCTCTAGTGCTTACTCTCTCTCTATGCTTATTATATCTATGATGTGGCGATCCCAGTGTTGGACTGGGGTGGGCACGGTAAGTAGTCTCACAACACAGGTTAAAGTCCAGAAGACTTATTTGGAATCACAAGCTTTCAGAATGCTGCTCCTTCATCAGGTGAGTGGACCCACTTGAATCCATTTACCTGGTGTTGTAAGCCTTCTTATTATATCTAATATCCAGTCATGGAATTATTGTCACTTTAATAAAGGTATACTGCTCGACTTCTCAAACATTTCCACTCTGATGTGGAATTCCAAAAGAAAGATTCTTCTAGTTTAAGACTGGGTGACTGCCTCTAATTCAACACATTCACATCTCCACAGCAGCTCACACACAGAGGAACTGACCTTCCGGTCATTCCTCCATCGCTACACCAACTCTATTAAACACCCATCATTAAATACCATTTTCCCCTTTCTCTCAGGTTCCATTGCTCCCAAATTGAAGAGTGCTGCCTCTGTTTAATCATGAAATCTCTGAACTCTCTTTTGAAATTGAACAGCTGAGGTTTTCCACTTTTCTCACAATACAAATTTTAAATCTAACGTGATGTGGAGGTGCTGGTGTTGGACTGGGATGGGCACAGTGGAAGTCTCATAGCCTCAGGTTAAAGTCCAGCAGGTTTATTTGGTGGCACCAAATAAACCTGTTGGACTTTAACCTGGTGTTATGAGACTTCTTACCAGATTCAACATGTCATTCCAGCTCTCCATGATCTCTCGTTACAATACACCAAGTTAACACCTATAACCTTTCATCTCTAAGCGCTCACAGATGACCTGTCTCTAACCTTCCCCCTTCTAATTAACCTGGACACACACACACACACACACACACGCACACAGTACGCATACACACACACAGTATGCTTACACACACAGACACACATAGATAAATAGCTTTATTTACCTGTATTGAATACTCCAAAAAATACATTAAAAAGTAGATCTCGCATCACAACTTTGATAGAGCTGACCCTTTCCTTAGTTATTTCCTTTCCGTAATGTGCTGGTAAAAACATCTTTGAGTTTTCTTTGATTTTATGTGCCAATATTTTTTATTACTTCTCTTTGGTTTCCTAATTTCCTTTTTAATTCACCCCTGTATTATTTTATTCCTCTAGGCTTTCTACAGTATTAAACTTTTTGTGACTGTCATAAGCTTTAATTTTCTGCTTTAAGATTCCGGATAATCGGAGCTCTGGGTTTACGGTCTCACTTCACCCTGATCCAGTTTCTGCTATGACCATGTGTCCACTGAGTTTTTGCTTTCCACCTCATACCCCCTTCCCTCAGCCCAGCCTTCCCCCTCATCTCCCAGATAGCCAGAAGCTGAGCCCTGGCTGGGCACTTCAAACCAAAGCAGAATGTTTGATAAAAAGCCATCACATCATCTAACAGTTGCATCCAGCAGCACCAGATCTGTCTGTACTTTTAAAGAGTATTATTGGGTTGGGATCAGCTAGTGTCACCTCAAGAGGCATGAGTGTACTGTACTCAAGCCAGGAGGAACTGTGTGCCAGCCCACAGAGTGAGATTGCAGATGAATCCAGTTTCAGGGGCCTCTGATGAGGACTTTGATGAGTAACGCAGTGGCACAGTGATTAACACTGCCACCTCACAGCACCAGGGACCAGGTTCAATTCCGGCCACAGGTAACTGTCTGTGTGGAGTTTGCATGTTCTCCCCGTGTCTGCGTGGGTTTCTTCCGGGTGCTCCGGTTTCCTCCCACACACCAAAAAGATGTGCAGGTTAGGTTGACTGGCCATGTTACATTGACCCTTTATTGTCAGGGGGATTAGCAGGGTAAATGTGAGGGGATAGAGCCTGGGTGGGATTGTTGCTGGTGCAGTCTCGATGGGCCGAACAGCCTCCTTCTACACTGTAGGGATTCTGTGCTGTTATGGGGAGTGTACAGGACAATACTGATGAACATACAGATATAGGTGCTTGCTGAATTGGCAAACCTGCTGCAGAGACTGTTTCCCTCTCAGGGAACATGACAGAATGCAGGTCCAACTTGGCACAAGGCAGCTTGGAATCTATCCCTTTCAGCCTGGCAGCTGTGGCCTCCTCTATGACAGCCCTTGTGGACCCAGACGTGTTACAGATGGTCAATATCTCAGCTTCCACTGCAACGCCAGAAGCAACGATGCAATGGCTCAGTGTTGAAGTAGGAGATCAGATAGAGGTCATAATTTGGACACAGATTGCCATTCAGAGTTGGGCTGCTGCCAGCAGGCCGGAGGGAATAATCCAGAAATCTTTTCCTCCAGCTAGGGTTGTTACTAGAATCGTAGAATCCGTACAGTACAGAAAGAGGCCATTCAACCCATCGAGCTTACACCATTGACAATCCCACCCGGCCTATCCCCGTAATCCCATGTAATTACCCTAGTCCTGCTAACGCTGAGGATAAATTTAGCATGGTCAATCAACCTAACCTGCACATCTACAGGGCAGTACAGTGGTTGGCACTGCTGCATCATAGCACCAGGGACCCGGGTTCGATTCTTGGGTCACTCTCTGTGTAGAGTTTGCACATTCCCCCCCACCGTGCCTGCGTGGGTTTTCTCCAGGTGCTCCAGTTTCCTCCGAAAGATGTGCTGGTTAGGTACATTAGCCATGTTGAATTGGTGTACCTGAACAGGCGCCGGAGTGTGGCAACTAGGGGGATTTTCAACAGTAACTTCCTTGTGGTGTTAATGTAAGCTGACTTGTGATACTAATAAATAAATAAATCTTTGGTCTGCCCCAGAGGAGTAGTGTCTGTGTGCAGCATGAACCTACTGCCATCTCAGGATGAGAGCAGCCACTCTGCCAGTGCTATTATCCAGTGGGGAGATAATCAATTGCTATCGCTCAGTGTCCAAATCAAGCCCTCATGGTGCAGGACTATTCAAGGTCATCGTGAAATGGCAGATCAGGTCTATAAGGATTTGCTTAAATTTATTGCAAATGGGCTGTGGAAATGAGCGGATAATTCCCAGAACACGGTGTGCCTTGCCAAACTGTCCTGTCTAAAGAATTGCTGCAGTTAGGCTTTCTCAAGCAAGGTTTGAAACGATCAGATAATGCATGATTAGAGGAAAGTTGCAGAGGAAGTCTGAACTTGAAGGAGAAAAGAAACAAGTGCACCGGATGCCCTGCGGGTAGATGACTACGCGCAGGAGGAGCGTGCGGGGAAATATCAACTACGCTTTGGACTAATTTCAGTTTAATGTAGACTAATTGGAGAATGGTCACACAGAAACCAATCAAAGGCACAGAGAGACTGACATGAGGACAGTTTCATGTGATGCATAAGGATAAACAGAGGCTAAGAATCAGCATGTTGCCATTGGAGAAAGACTATCGAGTTGGTCCCACTGGAAGCAGATCAGACTCAACCACCTTATCTGCAACCTGAACTCGCTACCGACAGTGTAGGTGTTTTCTGTATTGTTTGCAAACCTTAAGTTTTAAGATATTTGTTAAGGAAACCTACTGGATTTGTAATGAAATTGCACCCGTTGTAATTCTCATCTTTTGACTGCCTGAGATTTGTATCCCTGGATATCAATTGATATCAATTATCAGGCGGCATGGTAGCACAGTGGTTAGCACTGCTGCTTCACAGCTCCAGGGTCCTGGGTTCAATTCCTGGCTCGGGTCACTGTCTATGTGGAGTTTGCACATTCTCCTCGTGTCTGCGTGGGTTTCCTCCCACAGTCCAAAGGTGTGAGGATTAGGTTGATTGGCTATGCTGAGAAATTGCCCCTTAGTGTCTAGGGATGCGTAGATTAGAGGGATTAGTGGTGGGATATGGGGATAGGGCCTTGGTGGGATTGTGGTCGGTACAGACTCAATGGGCTGAAGGGCCTCTTTCTGCACTGTAGGGTTCTATGGTGTGGGAGGATGGCGTTGAGGTAGAAGGTCAGCCATGGTCTAGTTAAATGGTGAAGCTTGCTTGAGGGACCGAATGGCCTCCTCCTGTTCCAGTGTTGCTACGATGGCAGACTGGGAACATTCAAGCCTGATTGCAGTCACCTTATGCTCATCCTCTTTGGCAGTCTCTGAGGGTTGGGGGTGACTTGTTCCACTCCGGGGAGGTAGGCTCTGCGATTAATAGTCCAATCCTGGAGTCACAGCCTCAGCCACAGGTTTTACAGGAGGTGTTTGATGAGGTGGGAGGAACGGTCTGGATTCCGTACTCTCTCTTGCTGTTTAAGCTTGTCTCTGTGTGCTCCACCTGGTGATGCCCGAGGTGAGTGGCACCTTTGTGGATGCTTCTCCGGTTTGTATATTCTAAGGCAAGTGATTCCCACGTGTCAATGGGGATGTTGCATTTATTTAGGGAGGTTTTCAGAGTCTCCCTGCTGCATTTCCTCTGCCTCCCCTCCCCAGTGATCACTTGCCAATACAGAGCTTGGAGCACTTGTTTAAGGAGTGTTGTGTTGGGCATGTGGACAATGTGGCCCGCCCATCGCAGCTGGTCGAACGTAACCAGTCCCTCGATACTGGGATATTGGCCTGTGTAGGGTCTGTTTACTTCTTCAGAATAACCTTGAGCAGGCCTGGTTCGAAGTAAATACCCCTTTATTTAAGTGTCTTTTATAAGAATTTTACAGAGAGCGAATAAGAGAGAGGGAAGGAGGGAGAGGGAGAGAGAGGGAGAGAGAAAGAGGGATAGAAAGCAGCCAGAAGCCAGCACGGGATCGAACAACTCAAACACAGTCTGGATCGAACGAACTAAACATCGATCTGTGTCCACAATATAACTGAATATTTATCTTGTATTATTAAGAAGCTGGGTACAAACCGTCTCGAGCTGCTTCTGTGGCCCTGAAAGCTTCTGTTTATCTCATGACCAAACTTATTTAGCTTACATTGTACTTCTAGAGAATGCAGCAGAATCTCTAGGCTGGACCCAGAATTCCAAGCTGATGTGGCCAAATTAGCTTAAACTAGATTAAAGCATAGCACAGCTAGTTAAATTAGACAGAAATACCTTAAAATTAAGCCTTTTAACTGGTCAAACCATACAGAGAAGCCCACAGCCTGAGAGAGGACACTTACGTTGGTATGCTTGGTATTGGAAATGATACACATTGTTCAGGGGATCATTATGGATCTTGATGGTTGGGTGCAGTTTTGTGTGGCAGAGCATGCTGGGGTTTTGGGGTGTTTAGTCCGAGGCCACGAATATGCCTCATGTATGCATGCATCCAATGCACAAATGGCACATCTGTTCAAGCATCCTCACCAGTGGACTGTTCCAGAACTGGCTGGAAGACTTTTGGCTGCTATTTTGTAAGCTCAAGGATTGTGTGGCACCAACAGTATCTATACTAGTGAGCCAAACCCTGAATATTGGCAGCCAATATTCACACAGCAAGGTCATATAGCAATGCGACAATGACCTGAGAATCTGATTTTTGTGATGTTAGTTGAAGGAAAACTATTGACCAGGGAACCAGAGGACTTTCCCTGCTCTCTTCCAAAATAGTGTCACGAGAACTTTACTGCCTAACTGGGAGGGCAAATGGCCCTCGGTTTAACTGAAGGTTGGCACCTCCAATAGTTCAACACTGTCAGTGCTGCGCTGAAGTGTCAATCTAGACGTCAACTTTCACTGCCCAGTCTCCATCGAGCCAGGGAATCATTTCTGCGGTTCTCTCTGAAAGAGTATCTTACCCAGGCACACATTCTCTACCCTATCTCTGTTATCCCATGCATTTACCATAGCTAATCCTTTCCCATCAGTAGCCTACACATCTTTGGACAGTAAATTTATCATGGCCAATATATCTAACCTATACAACTTTTGATATTAAGGGACAATTTGGCATGGTCAATTCACCTAGCATACTCACTTTTGGACACTAAGGGGAATTTAGCATGGCCAATTCATCAAACCCACCATCTTTGGATACTAAGGGTCAATTTACCAAGGCCAATCCCCCAAACCCACACATCTTTGGATATTAAGGGGCAATTTAGCATGGCCAATCCACCTAACCTGCACATCTTTGGACACTGTGGGGCAATTCAGCATGGCCAACCTATCTAACCTGCTCACCCTTCTGGGGTTTCTGATTTTGATAGCCCTGTAGGTATTAGCTGATTTGAACCCGTGAGGAGGAGACATTTCTGGTGTTCCATTTCTCTTACTCATTCTCACAGCTATTGAGTGACCCAGTGGAGTGAGGCCTGCTGTGAGGGCTAGAGTGCCCGTGTGGGGAGCGGTGGATCACAGGTTCATGGGGGGAACTCACAGAGGAACCATCAGGGATTTTATACATGGGAAATTCTTCATACCTTAGACAATCAGACAGAGCATTCCAATCACTCTCTTCTCCCCAGGCCTGCTGACACTTGCAGATAGACCAAGATAACTATTTGCAGCACGATTAAAATTCTAGTTATGTAACATATTTGGCCATAGGCATCAAGTTTAAAATTGAGAGTATTACAAGAGGTTTAGATTAGGAGTATTAAAGTTTATTTATTATTAGTCACAAGTAGGCTTACATGAACACTGCAATGAAGTTACTGTGAAAATCCCCCAGTCATTACACTCCGACGCCTGTTTGGGCACACTGAGAGAGAATTTAACATGGCTAATGCACCTAACCAGCACACCTTTCAGACTGCGGGAGGAAACACGGAAAAAAAACCACACAGACATGGGGAGAACATGCATACTCTGCACAACAGTGTCCCAAGCTGGGAATTGAACCCAGGTCCCTGGTGCTGTGAGGCAGCAGTGCTAACCACTGTGCCAACGTGCCGCCCCATTACCTCAGTTTTAACATTGAGAAGAGCAATGGCAGGTATAACGATATTGGGCAGCTGCAGATAAAACTTGAAATGCGGACAAACTAAGAGAATAATACAAACTTTCGCAAATTCGTCAATTTAACTGAAGGACATTAATGAATCCCAAACTGCAAGCGATAATTTTTCAAACTCCTGAGCCTGATAAACTGCAGAAAATAGCAGTGAAATGAGGTACAAAGGAACAGCAAGAATTCCTTCTCATTTCACTCAAAGTCCTGCTGGAAGTCTTCAATGCAGAACTTAGTGAAGTCACATGTGGTGCCAAGCACTGCCTCAAGGTTATTACTGATCTCCGAGAGATTGCAAGCACACAAAAAAAAATCATATGTAACAGAAGATGTCCACTGCCAGATGTCAGTGATTTGCTCTAGGCTGGAAACAAAAACATATTTCAGAACATCGTCTGAAAAACATTGTGATAATGGAGTGTCATCTTCAACTACAGACTCCCACACTCCCAAAATACTGCATTGTTGTATACAACCATTCCTTCTTACGCCTGAGTCCTGGGCTCAGGAAGGAAATAACTAAAGTACCCGGCACTATCTCCAGTCATTATTTTACAGTTTCTGCAGAATTATATAATATTCACAGCTCAGCACCAAACCATTCAATTCAACTGGTCTCTATCAGTATTCACGCAAACCACCTCCCACTCTGACTGCTCAGAAAGTCAAACTTACTTTACGTCTGAGAATGGAGATCATAAACTTCAACTCCTGATGGATTTCAGGTTTCTGTGCATTTGTAGGTTGGCATTGTTAATTCTGTGGCCCCAATGTCTTTATATAAAGGAAAATGGCATGGAAATCTGGTTCAAAGATATCCCAAAGGGAGAGGAGACAGGGAGTGATCCCAAACGGAGAGGGGACAGGGAGTGATCCCAAAGGGAGAGGGGACAGGGAGAGATCCCAAAGGGAGAAGGGAGAAAGATCCCAAAGGGAGAGGGGAGAGGGAGTGATCCCAAAGAGAGACGGGGCAGGGAGTGATCCCAAAGAGAGAGAGGACAGAGAGAGATCCCAAAGGGAGAGGGGAGAGGGAGGGATTCCAAAGGGAGAGGGGGGAGGGAGAGATCCCAAAGAGAGACGGGGCAGGGAGTGATCCCAAAGAGAGAGAGGACAGGGAGAGATCCCAAAGGGAGAGGGGAGACAGAGGGATTCCAAAGGGAAAGGGGAGAGGGAGAGATCCCAAAGAGAGATGGGGCAAGGAGTGATCCCAAAGAGAGACAGGGCAGGGAGAGATCCCAAAGAGAGAGGGGACAGGGAGAGATCCCAAAGGGAGAGGGGAGAGAGATCCCAAAGGGAGAGATTCTGAAGGGAGAGGGGAGAGGGAGTGATCCCAAAGAGAGTGGGGACTGGGAGAGATCCTAAATGGAGTGGGGACAGGGAGTCATCCCAAAGGGAGAGGAGACAGGGAGAGATCCCAGAGAGAGAGGGGACAGGGACAGAAAAATTCCTCACTTCAGTTAAAAAGAGAAAAGCAGAGAAAAAGAAATCTCCGGGCTGCGTGTAACTCATAGAGTCGTAAAGGTTTACAGCATTGGAACAATCCCTTTGGCCCAACTTGTCCATGCCGCCCTTTGTTTTAAACCGCAAAGCTAATCCCAATTGCCCGCATTTGTCCCATATCCCTCTATACCCATCGTACTCATGTAACTATCTAAATGCTTTTTAAAAGATAAAATTTTACTCGCCTCTACTACTCCCTCTGGCAGCTTGTTCCAGACGCTCACTACCCTCTGTGTGAAAAAAATGCCTCTCTGGGCATCTTTCGTATCTCGCCCCTCTCACCTTAAACCTATGCCCTCTAGTTTTAGACTCCCCTATCTTTGGGAAAAGATATTGACTATCTAGCTGATCTGTGCCCCTCACTATTTTTTTAGACCTCTATAAGATCACCCCTCAGCCTCCTACGCTCCAGAGAAAAAAGCCCCAGACTATCCAACCTCTCCTTATGACTCAACCCATCAAGATCCAAGAAGGCTTTTGGACTCAATGCTTTTGGCGATTGGGGCGAAGATGCTCCTTTGGGTCAGTAATGTTTGCTTGGCAGAGACAAAGAGCTGAATTGTTCTTGGTAATTTCACACTCTGGATCCCAGGGGAATGGGATCTTAAAGAAAATTGAGAGAGAGTCTTTCTGGCATTGATTGACTCACAGTGTTACTGACACGTGGGTGGGATGCTTTCAAAATCCATGGACTCTGCCTTGGTTTCAGCTGTCATTTATTGTGGTGTGTTTGAGCACAGATGGCTTGTTAATTTCCATATATCTCACACTTGCCTGGAAGTATAAGATTGATATTGCAAACTTTCATTTTTCTGATCTTGCCTGATAAAGTTTATCTTTATTTGTTCAAAATTCAATCTTGTGGCTTTCATCATAGAATCACAGAATCCCTACATCACAGAAGGAGGCCATTCAGCCCATTGAGTCTGCATCAGCTCTCTGACAGATTATCTTAGCCAAGCCTGCTCCCTCACCCTATGGGTAGCACAGTGGCTAGCACTGCTGCTTCACAGTGCCAGGGACTCGGGTTCAATTCCTGGTTTGGGTCACTGCCTGTGTGGAGTTTGCACATTCTCCCCGTGTCTGCGTGGGTTTCCTCCGGTGCTCCAGTTTCCTCCCACAGTCCAAAGATGTGTGGAATAGGTGGATTGGCCGTGTTAAATTGCCCCTTAGTGTCAGGGGAACTAGCTAGGGTAAATGCATGGGGCATGGGAATAGGGCCTGGGTGAGATTGTGGTCAGTGCAGACTCGATGGGCCGAATGGCCTCCTTCTTCACTGTAGGAATCTATGACCCTCTATAACATGTCAGGAAGGTGTTGTGACATTGGCGTTGGGAAAAAAAAGTGCTCAGGAGCATTTTACACCTTGGTCAAATGGACCATTGCTGTGTGAAGGCACTACATTTACCAACACACCCCATGAGCCCTTCAAACTGGTGGGATTACCTGAGATAGTAACTGAATTAATGTTTGAGAGCCACCCTCTGGATATAATATAATGTTGTTTCTCTTCCAAGAAGTTTGTAAGGAATCAGCTTTTCCGGATTAACCAAATTGAATTATCAGGACAGAAATTCTGATTTGGTTAGAGGAAGCTGGAAGTCGTGATGAATTGAAAAACTCCATCCAGCAAATAGTTGATGAATGAGTTCCTCTCAGAATGAGTCGTGAGCTGTCTAATGTTTCTGTTACTCAGGAATGATATGCAGAAAGCTACTGCTGGAGCATTGTAATTCAAGGCACTGATGGCTATTTGGCTGGTGATAAATAACGTTTTATCTTTCCATTCTGCTCCTTTTCGAAGGAAAACATCCTAAGGGAGGGCGCGTTACAAGAGGCAAAGAGAATTGAGCCTGGGAATCTATTTGCAATTCTGTGTTAAAAAGGGGTTTTGAGAAATGTCCAGTCGGTTCGGAGGTTGTTAGGTAGATTTTAGAGGATGTGGGTGTCGCTGGCTGGGCAAGCATTAACTGTCCATTCCCGGCCTTTTGGCTAAGATCAAGTGTAGTATCGACATGCTGCACTTGGTTGAAGTCATTGGGTTACATTTCAGCTTCATTTGAAGCAATTTTTTAAAGCGGCATCTTGGCCATTTGGCTAAAATGCAAATAAGATCAAGCCCTGGAGGAGGAGCTACACCTACTCCACTCAGCTTGGATCATGTAGATCAAGCCCAAGACAGGAGGTGAGAGCCCTGTCTTGTCAGCTTGGATCGGGAATGTCCCAACTTGTTGGGACTCTGAATTGGGTTTAATTTGACTTGATTGGATTGGAATAAAGTTTAAAAAAAATAAAAAAAAACTGTCCATTCCCCAATTGCCCTTGAGAAAGTGACGATTGGTGAGCTGCCATCTTAAATCGCTGCTGTCCATGTGGGGTAGGTACGCCCACAGTGCTGTTAGGGAGGGAGTTAGAACAAAGAAAAAAGAACAAAGAACAACCCAGCACGGGAAACAGGCCCTTCGGCCCAACGAGCCCACGCCGCCGCATCACCCTACACCTATTCTACCCTGCGTGTCTACGAATGGAACCCCTAACTTAGCCAGATTCAGGGGAGAATAGTGTCAATTTAGTAAACCAATCAGCCTAAGAGCACATCTTTGGGGTGTGGGAGGAAACCGGAGCGCCCGGAGGAAACCCACGCAACCACAGGGAGAATGCGCAAACTCCCACAGACACAGGCCCAAATCCATGTATCTGCACAGCCAGCAGTGCTAGTCACCGAGCTGTTGCGGCGCCCATCTACCGGTCCAGGATCAAGCACACACACCGACACGAAGTACTAGGCCACTCCCGGAACCTCCAAGAGCAGCCCACGCACGACCCACCGTGTGCATGCCCCTCGTTTGACAACGAGGTGGACCTCCACCTGCGGAGTAAAAAGACAAAAACGTTAACTTACAAGTCTGCAAGTTCTGGGATTTTGACCTAGCAACAATGAAGGAATGGCGATATATGTCCAAGTCAGGATGGTAGGCAGCTGGGAGGGGAATCTCCAGGTGCTGGTGTTCCCAAGTATCTGCTGCCCTTGTCCTTCTAGGTGGTAGTAGTCATGGGTTTGGAAGGTGCTGTTTCCCTCTCCATAGATGCTGCCTGTGGATGGGGAGTTTGTCAGTGGAAGGGGGAGTGAATGTTTGTGGATGGGATGCCAATCAAGTGGGGCTGCTTTATCCTGGATAGTGTCGAGCTTCTTGAGTGTTGTTGGAGCTGCACCCATCCAGGCAAGTGGGGAGTATTCCATCACACTCCTAACTTGTGCCTTGTAGATTGTGGACAAGCTTTGGAGATTCAGGGGGTAGGTTACTCATCACAGAATTCCTAGCCTTTGACCTACTTTTGTAGCCACAGTATTTATATTGCTAGTCCAGTTCTGTTTCCACTCAATGGTAACCTCCACGTTGTTGAAAATGGGATGGAGGGGGGTGGGATTATTCAGAATTGCATTGAAATTACAGCACAGAGATGGGTGGTATGGTCGAAATGTTTATGCCCCTCCATCCTTTTTTATCTCACCCTATCAGCATATTCTTTTCTCCTTCATGTACTTATCTGATTTCCCCTCAATGCATCTGCGCTGCTCACCTCAACCTCTTCAACTTTTAGTAATTCAAAAACGTTAAATCTGAAACAAGAGCGGGAAATGCTGGAAATACTCAGCAGGTCAGGCAGCATTCATGGAGACAAGAAACAGGGTCAACACTTCAGGCCAGTGTGAACTCCTGAAGCGGTAAGTTCTACCTTCTAACCACTATCTAGATAAATGAGTTTCTCCTGAATTCCCTATTGGATTTATTAATGATGATCTTACATTTAGAACCCTCAGCTTTAATTCATTTTCAAAGTAGAAATTTGGGGTAGATTTTCAGCCTCTGATTGGGTTGAGATTGGATGGGCCAGAGCCAAAAGGTAACCCCATCAACAGGGTCCTAGTTGTCCCGCACCATAATGTGTCTGAGACATATTTTCCTGAGCTGGGATCGGGGTGAGCAGCACTAACCAGACAAGTGTAGCTGGGAACCATCATCAAGAATTGATTTGAGGCCAATTAAAGAAGGTGGAATGGCATTTTTCATAATTTTCTAGATTGCTGCTGTGGGGGATCCGTTTAGGTGTCTGGAGTGGTGAAGCTATCAGCAGACAGGGGGAGGGCCAACGCTCCAAGCTAGCCCTCACTGACTGCCTTGGTGCAGGAACAGCCAATGGATGCCCTGTAGAAGGGAGTCCCTATCTCCCAAACTACACAATGGTGCAGGATCCATTTTTTAATTAAAGCTTTAAAGAATTCGAAGGGGGGAAGACCCCTCTCACTTGCACACCTTTCACTGCAGTTTGCTGCTCCTCTTGAGGTGGAAGGGCTCAGATCGAGCCTCCAGCTCCTAGAGCCCACATACTATCCTTAAGTGTGGAGATGCTGGCATTGGACTGGGGTAAGCGCAGTAAGAAGTCTCACAACACCGGGTTAAAGTCGAGAGGTTGATTTGGAGTCACGTGCTTACGGAGTGCTGCTCCTTCCTCACTTACCCACTCACCTGATGAAGGAGCAGTGTTCCAAAAGCTCATGATTTCCTCTGATGGAGAACCTGTCTTCATGCGAATTAAAGGGACTGCCCCTTTGGGAATCTAGTCAGCGATCATTTCCTCTCCAGATGCAGGATATGGGGAGTTTTGATCTCTGTTCTCCTGCTCCCGGTTTATGCCCAAAAGTTTCACACCCCTCCTACGCCATGTTCCCTCTGATTCATCAACCCGTCAATGATTTAGCTGCTACACACACTGGGGAGCTTCACGTTCCATGTTTCTCTCTTTCTATAAACGGTCTCCAGAGGACAGCAGCCAAGAAGGCAGCTCCTGGACCCACTGCGTTTCTCAGAGGGAGCCCTCATCAGGATGCTGAACGGAGTGGAGCAGAGGCAGAGATGGAGACTCTCCACCCCTGCTCTGGGAGTCGGCCTTCCAGCAGGGTCACCACCCCCGCCGCCTGGGATGAGGCAGAGATGGAGACTCTCCACCCCTGCTCTGGGAGTCGGCCTTCCAGCAGGGTCACCACCCCCGCCGCCTGGGATGAGGCAGAGATGGAGACTCTCCACCCCTGCTCTGGGAGTCGGCCTTCCAGCAGGGTCACCACCCCCGCCGCCTGGGATGAGGCAGAGATGGAGACTCTCCACCCCTGCTCTGGGAGTCGGCCTTCCAGCAGGGTCACCACCCCCACTGCCTGGGATGCAATGGCAGCCCTGGTCAGTGCCAGCACACTCCAGAAGAGCAGTAAGTGTAGGAAGAAGATGAACGACCTTCACCCAGCCTGGATCAGTGATCCACCCCCAGTCTCTCACAGGACCCCCCCCTCACACACCCCTCACCAACACATGACCCCCCCCCTCCATCCCAACCCATTCTCTCACTCAGCCACTTTGGTCTTTGCCAACACCAGGCACCAGGTTTACCCCTTTCCCTCCGTCCCACAATCACCATGTTCCCCCAGTAGCTGCCATGTCCCTCACACTCCAGCTCCCACCCAAGCCCTGAACCTGCCACATCTCATCACCATCTTAAATGTCACCATCCCCACCGACACTCTCTGTGTCAGCACAGGACAACCTCAACCACAACAGGCTGAGCAGGTGCAGCCAGCTGGAGTCAATGCCCGAGCTCTGAACCCTCACTCCTGATGTGGGTGGGGTCTCTAGCTGCTGTGCATCCCATGTTCCTGAGTTCTGTGAGCCCTGGATGAGTATCCCTTGCGGTTCATGAATGGTGCTGAGTGGGTCCCTGGAGCACAAGGACCATGTGGGTGCAGTCAACCAAACCTTGCACTTGGGGCAATCCTGCTAAGGTGGTGAAGCCCATGGCCCTGGCACCTTGGCTCACCTGGCCCCAGAGTTGATATACCTGTGAACCCTCGCACAAAGGGCATCTGTAACCTTCCGGATGTATTTGTGTGTGGCCGACTGAGAGATACCACACAGATCGGCCTTGTTGCTCTGGCGTGACCCACTCACATTGAAATTCAGAGCGGCTTTGAATTTAAGAGCCACAAGTTGGTTGGTAAGTTGGTTTCCCCCCCATTTCATGTGGTGCCAGCTCTGGCAGGGCCTGGCAGAGGGAGTTCACCAGCTCCCAGGGCAGCCAACTCAACAGGCTCCATGATCTTCCAGACCATGCACTGTAAAGAAAAGAAAACCAGAGTGAACCATAAGAACATAAGAAATGGGAGCAGGAGTAGGCCATCTAGCCCTTCGAGCCTGCCCCGCCATTCAATAAGATCATGGCTGATCTGAAGTGGATCAGTTCCACTTTCCCGCTTTCTCCCCTTAATTCCCTTGCCTACCTATCTACCCGCGTCTTAAATATATTCAGCGAGGCAGCCTCCACCACTTCAACGGGCAGAGAATTCCAGAGATTTACCACCCTTTGAGTGAAGAAGTTCCTCCTCAACTCTGATCTAAACTGCACCCCCCCCCCCCCTTATCTTGAGGCTGTGCCCTCTAATTCTGCTATCCTTTCTGAGCGGGAAGAATCTCTCTACCTCTACCCTATCCATCCCCTTCATTATCTTATACATCTCTATAAGATCCCCCCTCATCCTTCTAAACTCCAATGAGTACAGACCCAGTCTATTCAGCCTCTCTTCATTGTCCAACCCCCTCATCTCCGGTATCAGCCTAGTGAACCTCCTCTGCACTCCCTCCAAGGCCAAAATATCCTTGCGCATGTCCGGTGACCAGAACTGCACACAGTACTCCAGCTGTGGCCTCACCAGTGCCCTATACAGCTGCAGCAAGACCTCCCTGCTTTTATATTCTATCCCCCTCGCTATGAAGGCCAGCATCCCATTTGCCTTCCTGACCACCTGCTGCACCTGTAGGCTGGGTTTTTGTGACTCATGCGCAAGGACCCCCAGGTCCCTCTGCACCGTCGCATGCTGCAGCTTTTCACCCTTTAAATAGTAATCCCTCCTACTATTATTTCTACCAAAGTGGATAACCTCACACTTGCTAACATTGTACTCCATCTGCCAGGTCCTCACCCACTCACTCAGCCTATCCAGATCCCTCCGCAGACTTTCCACACCCTCCACGCAATTTGCTTTTCCACTCATCTTTGTGTCATCAGCAAATTTTGTCACCCTACACTCAGCCCCCTCCTCCAGATCATCTATATAAATGGTAAATAGCTGAGGCCCCAGCACCGATCCCTGCGGCACTCCACTAGTCACCAACAGCCAATCAGAATAGCACCCATTGATACCAACTCTCTGCTTCCTATTAGACAACCAATCCTCTAACACCTTACCCCCAACTCCTTGCACCCGAACCTTATGAAGCAAGGTTTGTGCCATAAAGATTTGTGAGAGAGTCCTGACTCTCCTCTCTCAATTGTTCTGGGACTACCACCCAATGGAAACACACTCAGCCTCAACGCCATCCCTCAAACTCTCCACTCTGACACTAGAGCCACATCTCCACATTGCTCCTTCTCAATTCCAGCAGGACGCAGCGTGGACCCACCAGGATCTCCGTGGTAACAATCGCCCACATTCCTCCAATCCCTAACTCCCCTCAAAGAAACCTGGCGCCATGTTAGAGGACTGTGGAATGGCTGTGTGTGACCGGTATTTGTATCTTGACAGGGATCTCACCGATATCCCCCATCATGACCTCGATTAGGGTGCCTGATGATAGGCACCACCTTCACACTCTGCACAGGGGTTCACATCAGTGTTATCTGTGTGACGTTGCGGCCTTTGTCATCTCAGTGCTTGGGACATATACGTGCAAAGGGTTAAAAGGTAACCTCCACTCAATGGTTGTGCTGTTTGGCTGCCTAACCTTTATTGGCCAGAGTGTTGGTTCAACCAAGTGTCTCCCTCTTGTGGCAGACAAGGCACAGCTGAATGGTGCGAGGCCAGCAATCAGCATGATCATCCATTCCTCGAGGGCACCCTATTTCTCCCAGGTCACAAGAGCTCCACAGCTGAGCAGCCTTTCATGACCCATTGAGATATACCGTTACATGCAAGTACCCTGACAGTTGGGTTTTGGCTTTCTGAGCAGCTTCTTCCCTTTGTCCTCACACTGCTGCCTGAATGTGGGTTCCAATAACGCTGTAGTCACCTTCCCCCAAGTATGAAGCCCTTCTATCCGCACGAGAGGAGACGCAACCCATTACCAAATCCCCAATCTGCCCTTACAGCCCAGCCTGTCATGGGACCCCACTCAGGTGACTCACAGTCACCCCCACCCCCCCAGGGCTGAGTCTTTTGCTTTCAAGCCCTCCCACCCCCTTGCCAGCCCCCACTAAGAAAGGGCTCTCTCTCAGCTATGATACGACAGGAACCCAGGACAGAGCATGGGGGAAAAGCTGCCTGCATACCAGCCTTTACAACCTCTTTAGAGCAAGGCGGGGGGCCACAACACGAAGGGAACATAAGAACATAAGAAATAGGAGCAGGAGTAGGCCATCTAGCCCTTCGAGCCTGCCCCGCCATTCAATAAGATCATGGCTGATCTGTCGTGGCTCAGTTCCACATTCCCGCCCTCTCCCCATAACCCTTAATCCCCTCTCTTATCAAAAACCCATCAACCCGCGTCTTAAAAATATTTAGCGAGGCAGCCTCCACCACTTCAACGGGCAGAGAATTCCAGAGATTCACCACCCTTTGAGCGAAGAAGTTCCTCCTCAACTCCGTTCTAAACCGCCCCCCCCCTTTATCTTGAGGCTGTGTCCCCTAGTCCTACTATCCTTTCTGAGCGGGAAGAGTCTCTCCACCTCTATCCTAAGGTAAGGCCTGACTTCGCTTGACCCCTCTCTCTGAAATGCTGCTTCTGGGACCAGCCCCGTACCCCCAGATAGAGAGTGTGGGTTCAAAGTCACCCCCATTAAATCTGTGCTATCTCCACAGATGCTGTCAGACCCCCTGATATTTTCACGACAGTTTTGTATGTATTAAATGATCATCGCAAACCATGGTTCCTGTGTTATTAACAAACAGGTCCAAACCTTTCTGAGTGTCAGACGGATATTAAGCGTCTCTCTATGTACACAAATAACATTTTCATTTGCTGTCAGACTCTCCATCAAATCAAATCAAATCAAATCAAACATTCTCTTTTATTACAGACACCAGACAAATAAAGAGATGTCTTTGGATTTTCAAAAGTGTTCCTCGCGGTGGAGGTGGCTCACTATTGGCTGCTGGGGGGCCCTCCTGTTGTATAGATATTAGCGATGGGCATGTATGCCTCACTCATCCCGCAGTCAGGGGACCCACCATGGGGGGGTCCACCTTCAACAGGATTGGAAGATCCACTGGCGTAAAGATGAGTCAACATTTGAAAATATAAATTTGCACCCCTTTATTGTGGAGTCCATGAGATGTAGACAAAAGTCATAGATAGAAGGAGGATTGGAGTGAGGCACTCACTGAGTATTAAAATGGGCGGGATGGGTTTGTTGGGCCGAAGGGCCTGTTTCCTGTGCTGTTGTTCTTTGTTCTTTATAAAAAAATCCCTCCCAGACAGGTGTTAATTTATAGACCAAGTATAAAATGGGAACCATCAGTGTAGGCGTGGGTAGTTGCTGTTTGGAAACATGTTAACAGTTCTGTTATCAGTCACTGTGTGTGTCTGCTCTGCGTGGCTGTATCTTAAACCCCCATGCATTGTCCTTACAACTTGATGGCACAGTGGTTAGCACTGCTGCCTCACAGCGCAAGGGACCCGGGTTCAATTCCAGCCTTGGGTCACTGTCTGTGTGGAGTTTGCCCATTCTCCCCGTGTCTGCGTGGGTTTCCCCCGGGTGCTCCGGTTTCCTCCCACAGTCCAAAGATGTACGGGTTAGTTGGATTGGCCGTGTCGGCCATGACTCCCCCTTCATATCAAGGGATTAACAAGGTCAATGTATGTGGTTGCAGGGATAGGGGCTGGGTGGGATTGTTGTCAGTGCAGGTGTGAGGGGCTGAATGGCCTCCTTCTGCACTGTGCGGACTCTAACAGGGCCTGGGTCACCTGCTTTATCGTGTGTTTTAGAAGATTGAACATAGAAAAGCTACAGCACAAACAGGCCCTTCGGCCCACAAGTTGCTGCCATCATAACTCTACCTACTAGGCTTACCTATAACCCTCAATCCTACTAAGTTCCATGTACTCGTCCAGAAGTCTCTTAAAAGACCCTATCGAATCTGCCTCAACCATCACCGCCGACAGCCCATTCCACGCACCCACCACCTTCTGAGTGAAAAACTTACCCCTGACATCTCCTCTGTACCTACTCCCCAGCACCTTAAACCTGTGTCCTCTCATAGCAACCATTTCAGACCTGGGAAAAAGCCTCCCACCCAATCAATACCTCTCAACATCTTATATATCTTTTGTTTGTAAGGTGAATATAACCCCAAACAGATCTGTCTGAATTTAAAAATAAAAGCCAACTCTTAATGTGAGCATTGCCCTAAACACCAAGTGATTGGCTGGAAAATAGCAGGTTGGCTTCTAAGCTGTGAAGGGGTCAAAATGTGCATTTTGGCACCCAAAAATAAGGAGTGGTCTTATCCACCAGGTCAACTCATATATCTATGGTATTTTCAAAGATGCAATGAATGAAAATCCTTCTATTTTCAAATCAAAGTGCTGGACATTAAGCAAGCTGGGGCTCACTAGCTCGACTTCCGGAATCTTCTGAATAGTGTGGACTTGATGTGCTCAGTACTGTCAGAGAAAGAGCCTCAGAAGATGCTTATGCAGCAGGAGGCCATGAGCCAGATTGCGGTTGCTTGCTCATTTCGGGAGAACAATCTCAGCTCCCCCTCAGGTGGTACCAGATCATTCTCTCAGCGTTTAGAGTAATGCAGAACCTGTACAGTGAAGGAGCGAACCAGAATATATAACATTTCTGAAAGGAGGTTAGAGTGACACAAAAATAATTGGAAAATCGAGCGACTGAGAGGGCTAAGGGAAGAGAGAGAGAGAAAGAGAAAGAGAGAGAGAGCTAAAGGAAAACTACAGATTCAGAGAAAGAAACTCAGAAAAACGAGGATGAAAGAAATTACTCTCTGAGACAGAGACGAGGGGTGTTAGTCTTTAGAATTCTCTTCTACAGGGAGAGTGGAAGTTTGGCCATTGGATAAATCCAAGGCTGAATTAGACAGAGTTCTGAGTTACAAAGGAATCAAAGGTTATGGGGTGTAAAACTGTAACTGTTCCAGGATTCAGACTTGAATAGAAAAGTAATGACATGGACAAAGGTTTGGCTGATAAGTTTTAAAACTAATTTTATTGGACAATGTTTCAAAATCTCAGGGATATGAATAGTCCGCTGGTGGTTGATGAATAGGCGAGTAACGTCATGCAGGATCTGTCAATGAAAAACAACACGTACAAACTGATTTCTTCCAACCCAATTGTGTCCTCAATTTATAAATATCTCACTGAACTGCATTTCTCCAATCGTAGAATTCCTACTGTGTGAAAGGAGGCCATTCGGCCCATTGAGTCTGAACCGATTGCAATCTCACCAAGGCCCTATTCCTGTAACCCACATATTTACCCTGCAAATCCCTCTGACACTTTGGGTCAATTTAGCCAGTCAACCTAACCTGCACATCTTTGGACTATGGGAGGATACTGGAACACCTGGAGGAAACCCATGCAGACACGGAGAGAATGTGCAAACTGCGCATAGATACTGACCCGAGGCTGGAATTGAACGCGGGCCCCTGCCGCTGTGAAGCAGCAGTGCTAACCACTGCGCTGCCCAAATGAAACAACAGAGAATGGTTTTGATCCATTGACCTCTGGGTTATGGGCCCAGCATCCTTCTGCTGCGCCACTCTGCTACACAAATCCAGTTTATGTTTCACCTTTTAAACTATAGAACAAATATTTTAAACAGAAAAACTGGCTGCTTTCATCGAGCTCCCTGCTTTACTTAAAAAATGAGATCAATGCTTCACACATCCAATTATCTGGCCGATCTTTACAGAGCTAAATCTGGGTGGCACGGTGGTTAGCACTGCTGCCTCACAGCGCCAGGGACCCGGGTTCAATTCCGGCCTTGAGTCACTGCGCAGAGTCTGTACATTCTCCCTGTGTCTGCATGGGATTTAAACTTAAATGTACCTTTAAGACTTGATTAGCTGTAAAGATTCAATCATTATTCTGTAAATTGAGTCTGCGCCGATATACGCCCTGTTTGTGAACAGAACTCCCACTTACCTGACGAAGGAGCAGCGCTCCGAAAGCTAGTGGTGTTTGCTACCAAATAAACCTGTTGGACTTTAGCCTGGTGTTGTGAGACTTCTGACTGTGTTTTAATGATCCAGTACGAAGTCCCACAACAACAGGTGTATTTGGAATTACGAGCTTTCGGGAGGAACTCCCAGCCACCTGACGAAGGGATGGGCTGTCCCGAAAGCTTGCGGCTTTTGCTACAAATAAACCTGTTTGGACTTTAAACTGGTGTTGTGGGATTTCTTTCTGAGTCACAGTATGCAGCCAGAAATTGATCAGTTATATCGTCATTTCAATGATTTCACTCCGTGTAACGGGAGGGAGGCTGTAAAGAAGAATTAGAGCCCCAATTAGATCAGCCATGGTATCTCTTACCTGATCTTATCGATGGGCCAAATGGCCTACACCTACCCCTGTTCTGTGTGATCTTTACGGAGATCAGTTGCTGGCATTTCAGAGTAAATTGTGTCTGCAGCAAGTGGGAATGGTTCCCACTTAAACCTTGTCTGCAGCAAGGTTTAAGTGGGAATGGTTCCAGCTGAGCGTGGAACCTAAGGCTGTACCTCCTACTGAGCGTATGAGTGGGTCATTAAGAACAGACACATTGACAGAGAGATTTGCAGCTTTCAGACACACTTTTGATACCCACCTTTTTGCCAACACTTGATAATTGATTTGATGGAACCTGCCCACTTCTCTAAACTCTCTCTTCAGCCTATAGCCAGAAGGAAGGGTTCTGAGCCCAGATATTTCAATTTCTGACACTGCATTTCTTTTGACATTGGCAAGACCGAAAATAGATCCCTTCAGCCAGTTTGATTCTTATTGGAGTAAATGATGCCCACCGCAGACAAGAGGTTGTGCTGAAATGTGTCAACTTCTTCAACAAGACCTTACATACCTGTGGCAAACCAGTACCATTTGGCAGCAAAATGGCAGGAAGGGTGTTGGAGCGCCACTATCTCCATGTTCTCCTCAAATTCACACAGCATTCCGATAGTATCGGTGGATTTTCCAGTTGTTCCCACTGGCATGATGTGCCAGTCCCCCACCAATATAGGGTGGAGTTACATGATGAAGGGTAGACCTATTAAGAGTATAGAAATGCAGAGGAACCTGGGAGTGCAAGTGCACAAGTCTCTGAAGGTGGCAACTCAGGTGGAGAAGGTCGTGAAGAAAGCTTACGGAATGCTAGCCTTTATAGGAAGGGGTATAGAGTATAAGAGCTGTCGTCTAATTCTTCAGTTGTACAGAATGTTGGTTGGACCGCATTTGGAGTACTGCGTCCAGTTCTGGTCACCTTACCACCGGGAGGACATGGAGACCCTGGTATGGAAGGACTGGGTTATGAGGAAAGGTTGGGTAAACTGGGGCTCTTTTCCTTAGAATGACGGAGATTAAGGGGGGATCTGATAGAGGTGTATAAAATAATGAAGGGTATAGATAGAGTCAACAGTGGCAGGCTTTTTCCTAGATTGGAGACAAATATCACGAGGGGTCACAAGCTTAGGGTGACGGGGGAGAAGTATAATTTGGATACTAGAGGGAGGTTTTTCACACAGAGGGTCGTGGGGTATGGAATGCACTACCAAGTAAGGTGGTGGAGGCAGGCATGCTGGACTTGTTTAAGGTTTACTTAGATGGGCACGAGTGAAACAGGGATGGAGGGTTATAGGAGAAGGTTTTAAATAAGGGTCAGAGCCTCGGGACATTCCTGGAAATCTAATGCTGCATGTTGATGTTTTCTCTCTCCTCCGGGTGCTCCGGTTTCCTCCCACACCCCAAAGATGGGCTTTTAGGCTGATTGGTGTAACAAATTGTCCCTAAATTATTCTCCTCTGAATCTGGTTTCCAATGGGGGTACCATAAGTGTAGACACGGGTCAAGGGAGGTGTAGGAAAAATACGTTGTTAATATGGCGGCGCGGGCTCATTGGGCCGAAGGGCCTGTTTCCCATGCTGGGTTGTTCTTTGTTCTCTGTTCAATGGTGATCTCCTACTGTGGGATCCCCAGCGATGGAGCGATGTGAACAATCATAGATCCTAGAACCCTACAGTGCAGAAAGAGGCCCTTCGGCCCATCGAGTCTGCACCGAACACAATCCCACCTGGGCCCTACCCCCATATCATACCCACTAATCCCTCTAACCTACGCATCCCTGGAAATTAAGGGACAACTTCTTAGCACGGCCAATCAACCTAACCCACACATCTTTGGACTGTGGGATGAAACTGGAGTACCCAGAGGAAACCCACGCAGACATGAGGAGAATGTGCAACCTCCACACAGACAGTGACCCGAGCCAGGAATCGAACCCAGGACCCCGGAGCTGTGAAGCAGCGGTGCTAACCACTGTGCTACCGTGCCGCCCACAAATGAGAAGCCCTATTGACAGCAGCAGGACTGGAAGATCCCAACACCAGCACGATGGCGGGCCACCTCCACCACCACAGACCACACCAATTTCATTGGAAGAACATCCGTAATGAACAGCACAGTGAGAGGACCATCTCCACACACATGGATATTAGCACCTCTCTCTCACACTTCATCATCATCATTTACATTTCCTTGATCCAGTTGCAGCCCCCTGCCCTCCCCACACTCATAGTAGAAATCTCATCCATTCTGTTTTGCTCTCAGCTCTGAGGGAAGGGTAATCCTGACTCGAAACATTGGCTTCATTCCCCCTCCACAGATGCTGTCAGAGCTGCTGAGATTTTCCAGCATTTTCTGTTATCACACAGACTGCAGTGGCCCAAGAAAATAGCCCACCACCATCGACTGAAGTGCAATGAGGCCTAAGCTGTAGGTAACAGTCTCACCAGCGATGTCCACATCACAAGAACGATGGTGTAGAATGGTATATACCCAACTCAGCAACACTGATAAATGGTGAATGGGTGACAATGTGTGTGGTGATTGTCCACTGTAGGATCAATCTGCAGAGTGAAGGCACATCACCCATGGAACCAGTGGGGCAGCAGGGTGGGGGGAATCACCCTGGTAAGGAGGGGTTTCTATTTCAGAACCATCTCAGGAGCACCACAAGGTTACAAGCCTCTGTACAACCTACACACATAAATAAACATTTAGGCCAGGATTCTCCCAGCCTGCTGCACTGCTCAACTAGTGTAGCCGGCCAGGGTCATCGGTGGGGGTTTAACGGGGATTTAACGGGATTCGCAACCGGCATCCAGCTGGTCATGAGCCTTCCAGGCCATTTCTTTCCACTTCATCCATCCTGCTTTGGAAATTAGCATGACGCTGATTACCATATGGAAATTTCAATTTCCATATGATAAGCAACCCAGGATTGTCATCTCTAGGCCTGCTAGTGTCTCCACCCCTCTCCCCTCCTCTCCACCGCCTCCCCCTCCACCTTGCTGGAAGATGTCCCCACCAGTGGGGTTTACAGCTTCTCCTCACCAGCGGGGAACAAACATGCTTATTGCACCATTGAGCGCCCCCCCCACTCCCTCGGAAGGTCCAGGGCAGAGGTACAGCCTGGCACTGCCAGCTTGGCACCCAGGCACTGCCCACTGGGCACCCTGTCACTGCTCCTGAGCACTGCCAAGGGGTCATCATGCAGTGCCAAGAGTGTGGCGTCTCACCGGGTAGGGTTTACTGGGGAGGGGTGGCAATTGGTGGGGTGGGGGGGGGTACCTCACTGTGCACTCTGCAATGGGATTGGTGGAGAAGGAAGGGAGGAGGGTGATCAGGACTGGCCATGGTGGAGAGGACTCGAGGTTGACTATGTGGGCAGGAGTCAGGTTTGGTCATGGGGGGGTGGTGTTGGGGTTGGCCATGGGGGGGATCAGTTAGGCTGATGATCGGGGGTGGGGCCAGTATGCATGCTCCGATCTCCTCACTGACAGATATGCACATGCGCAATGGACCACTCAGCTCACTGATTCAGCGCTCTCGGGAAGATGTAGCCCCATTCCCTATTTTCCGGCGTGAATCTTTCTATGACAGTCTGGTAAGCACGCCCAAAAAATGGATGGGAAAATCTCCCGGTTTCCCATCTGTTGGGCTCTTCATTTTTTTGGGGGAGAATCCCGGCTATTGCTGTTTTTCCCTTAACTGGTGAACAAGAATTATTACAGTGTGCTAGCACCAGAATCATAGAACCCTACAGTGCAGAAAGTGGCCCTTCGGCCCATCGAGTCTGCCCCGAACACAATCCCACCCAGGCCCTACCCCAATATTCCTACATATTATACCCACTAATCCCTCTAACCTACACATCCCTGGACACTAAGGGGCAATGTCTCTAAGGGGCAAAGGGGCAGAAATACAGAAAGAGTAAGAAACGCAAGGGGAGAGACATTACCAGTGAAATATAATAGGCTGAAAGCCCAAATAGGAAAGGACATGTAATGCAACAGGGTCCAAGATGGGAAAATGACAGATCTTAGAAGGATGGCTGATAAGCTGGTGAGAAAGAAAGAGAAATCTGCTCACAGCACTTTGGATTAGCAATGAAATATACCTTTAACAAGCAGACAGCAACATTGCCGTGTAAAAATATAGCAATTCCTATTAAAAAAGACAACTTCCAGTTGAAGTGAAGAGGTTTGAAACAAGTTAAAATTGATGAGGTTGTTTGGAGACAGTGGGCATATTAGAAAGAAGGGATACAAGGGGAAAATAAGAAGCAATATTAAGAAAGCAATAAAGAAAGCAAAGAGGAGAGAACCTCATAAAATTTTAAAAAACACAGTGAAGTATTTTATAAATATGATGTCAGAAGGACTCTTGTTAAATGTGAAATGTATTCCCTGAAATGAAAGAGCACCGAGATGGAGGATGTATATAAATTGATGGGGAAACTGAACAAGTCTTTCACAAAGAAGTCAACAGGGGAGGGGATAAGTGAATCTGTTAAAGGTTAATTGAATCAATTAGTTGAAGTTTATTTATTCATCTCACAAGTTAACACTGCAATGAAGTTATTATGAACATCCCCTAGTCTCCACACTCCACCGCCTGTTCAGGTACACTGAGGGAGAATTTAGCATGACCAATGCACCCTAACCCGCACGTCTTTCGGACTGTGAGAGGAAACCGGAGCACCCGGAGGAAACCCACACAGACATGAGGAGAACATGCAGACTCCGCACAGACAGTGACCCAAGCCGGGGACTGAACCCGGGTTCCTGGCACTGTGAGGCAGTGGTGATAACCACTGTGCCAATGTGCCACCCAATAAGGTTCATCTCATGAAGGAGAAGACGTTGAGACCTGGTTAGATACATCCAATCGTTATACAGGAAATGATGAAAGATATAATGCAGACCCTAGGAATTATGGGCAGGAATCTCTGGTTATGTTCGCGGTGGGACTTGTCATGAGCAAGAATGGAAAATTCAGCATTCCAGCTAAAACTCCATTCACTTTTAGCGCCATAAAAATTCTCTTTGTGAACGATGGTGGAAGATTTTGGCCCATAGTCCATGGCCCTATTGAGTTTGGAGGATGGCACGGTAGCACAGTGGTTAGCACTGCTGCTTCACAACTCCAGGGACCTGGGTTCGATTTCCAGCCTCGGGTCACTGTCTGTGTGGAGTTTGCACATTCTCCTCATGTCTATGTGGGTTTCCCCCGGGTACTCTGGTTTCCTCCCACAGTCCAAAGATGTGCGGGTTAGGTTGATTGGCCATGCTAAGAAATTGCTCCTTAGTGTCCAGGGATGTGTAGGTTAGAGGGATCAGTGGGTATAATATGTAGGGATATGGGGGTAGGGCCTGGGTGAGATTGTGTTCGGTGCAGACTCGATGGGCCGAAGGGCCTCTTTCTGCACTGTAGGTTTCTATGGTTCAACCTAATATCTATTTCAAGAAAGATCCAGCCACCCTTAATAATAACAAATAAGATAGTCTAACATCATTATCAGAAAAAATTGGGAACCTCTCAACAAAGATGAAATGACCAAACGTCTAGATGAAAGGAAAATAATTAGATGCAGCCAACACAGATTTCAGAGACGGTTTAAGCTCCATAATCCGATTTTCGGGGAGATAACAAATGAGGTGGATAGAATAGAAGAACAAAGAACAGTACAGCACAGGAACAGGTCCTTCAGTCCTCCAGGCCTGTGTCGATCATGACGCCTGCCTAAACTAAAACCGTGTGCACTTAGAGTCTGTATCCTTCCATTCCCAACCTGTTAGTGTATTCAATGTAATTGCATTGGATGTGGAACATTCAAAATGTCTTTAGCAAAGTGTAATATCAGGTAATATCGGAGCAGACTAAGGGGTATGGAAATGGGAACAGGGTAACAGACTGGATGGAAAACTGTCCAAGGACCAAGATGGAGAATGGGAGTAAAGATCAGTCCCAGCGAGGTTGGTAGTAATGTCCAATAAGGTTCATTTATGGGTCGTTCCAGTTTCACTGTTATCCATTGAGGACTGGAGAAGGCGATGTCCACATTTGAAGGTGGAATGAAAGTAAACTGGAAGGGGATATTGATAAGATGGAGGAATGGGAAGAAACAGTGGCAGATGTAATTCAATACCAGTTAATATGAAATTATCCATTTTGTTAAGCAAATAAAAATCTGGATTGAAGTAAATCATTTCTTTTTAACTCCAATTAACTCGCAAGCAAATGTCATCTTCTCTCAAGTATCTCCTGTAAGGAAGGTAGTGACACCAAATATTTATGCAATTTGTTACAGTAAGCGGTAATTCTCCGATAAATAATGGCTGAATCTTATCACTGCTCATCTCAATTTTCAAGTAAATCACAATTAAATCCTCTCTAACCCTTTACTCAGCTTGTCCAAAGTCAATGAATATCTTCTGTACAGTGTTTCCCACTTCCATTCCAAGCAATTTTTATTATTTATACATGGGACGCGGGTCACATTTATTGCCGGCATTTATTGCCCATCCCTAGTTGCCCTTGGAGAGCTGTTGAGAGTCAACCACATTACTGTGTCTCTGGAGTCACATATCGGCCAGACTCGGTAAGGATGGCAGATTTCCTTCCTTAAAGGATCAGATGGGTTTTTCCAACAATGGTTTCATGGTCATTTGTGGATTTTTCATTCCAGATTTTTTTTTATTGAGTTCAAATTTGAACCCGGGTTCCCAGAACTTTAGTTGAGTTTCTGGATTAATAATCTAGTGATAATATCACTCAGCCATTGCCTCCCCTATTGCAAACCCATGGCTCTGATATCGCATTTCTTCACCTTTGAAAATAATGGGATCACACGTGCTTCATCTAAACCCACCAGAGTCTCAATGAATGACTGAATATATGGGTATATGGCTCACATCGGACCTGCCCATTCCCACTGACATTGAGGCTACATTTACTCATCCTGGCACAGGGCCAAAGTGTGTTAGGTGAGTGTTAAAAATGTCAAGTGCATCCTAAATCTAGAATTGCCACCCCCATTTCCAGTAATGATATGTCTCACCAGCATGGCTTAGGTGGAGGCATGAGGGGTTAATTGGTGTGTCAGGAACCTGCACTCTGCTCCCTCAATGCTGCAGGCACCAGTATGGAAGTGGACATCAGTTTTGATAGACAACGTGAATCATACCAGCAAAGAGGGTGATGAACCAATGGAGGAATCATGTATTGGTGGCACAGTGATTAGCACTGCTGCCTCACAGCACCAGGGACCCAGGTCCTGCCTCTGACTGTGTGTGTTTGCACATTCTCCCCATGTCTGTGTGGGTCTCCTCCGGTGCTCTGATTTCCTCTCACACCCTAAAGATGTACAGGTTAGGTGGATTGGTCATGTCAAATCCTCCCTTAGTGTTCCAAGATGTGTGGGCTAGGGGGATTAGCGGGGTAAATACATGGGGTTACGGAAAGGGCACGGTCAGATGCTCTGTTGAAGATTCGGTGCAGTCTCAGTGAGCTAAATGGCCTCCTCCTTCATTGGGGAATCTGGAGATTTTGAGATAGGAACATTTTGAAGGGTCCATTGTCTCCTTGACATGTCACAATGAAATGCTGCAGCAGAAGTTGTATTTGTATTTGCTGGAGTGAGTAATGGGGGGGGCTTTGATTTGAAAAAAGTAAGTAAGCATTAAATGATATCGTTGTCAGGCTGTTATTTCAGACAATTTGCAAGCTGCCAAAGGAAGGAACGGTGAAAGTGGCCGAGTCTCCAGAGTGATGGTGAGGGAGTGGAGGGGAAGGGTAGGGGTTGAGCTGTATATCTGTCAGGGAGGGAGTGGGGGGTGGTGCACAGTGTGGTGAGGGTAAAGGAAGCTCACACTGGGCACCAGACCTGGACTGACATCTCAACAAATAAAGGAGGGCCTTTTAACCAGGCTGCCTTGGCACGCGTCTGCTTCCATCTCCTCCTCAGATCATCAGGGTTGAGCAAAAAGTTCCATGATTCAAGTTTGATTCGATTTATTATTGTCACATGTAATAGCATACAGTGAAAAGTATTGTTTCCTGCGCGCTGTACAGAGCATATCGTTCATAGAGATAGAAAGCAGAGAGTTCAGAATGTAGTGTTATAGTTATAGATAAGATGTAGAGAAAGATCAATTTAGTGCGAGGTAGGTCCATTCAAAAGTCTGACAACAGCAGGGAAGAAGCTGTTCTTAAGAACATAAGAAATAGGAGCAGGAGTAGGCCATCTAGCCCTTCGAGCCTGCCCCGCCATTCAATAAGATCATGGCTGATCTGAAGTGGATCAGTTCCACTTTCCCACTTTCTCCCCGTAACCCTTAATTCCCTTGTCTATCAGAAACCTATCTATCTGTGACTTAAATATATTTAGCGATGTAGCCTCCACCACTTCAATGGGCAGAGAATTCCAGAGATTCACCACCCTTTGAGTGAAGAAGTTCCCGCTCAACTCCAATCTAAACTGCCTCCCCTTTATTTTGAGGCTGTGCCCTCTAGTTCTGCTATCCTTTCTAAGTGGGAAGAATCTCTCTACCTCTACCCTATCTGTCTCCTTCATTATCTTATATGTCTCACTGTTCTTGACTCAGTTGGTACGTGACCTCAGATTTTTGTATCTTTTTCCTGACGGTAGAAGGTGGAAGAGAGAATATCTGGGGTGCATGGGGTCCTTAATTATGCTTGCTGCTTTGTTGAGGCAGCGGGAAGTGTAGACAGAGTCAATGGATGGGAAATTGGTTTGTGTGATGGAATGGGCTTCATTCAAGACTCTTTGTAGTTTCTTGCGGTCTTGGGCAGAGCAGGGGCCCATACCAAGTGTGATACAACCAGAAAGAATGCTTTCTATGGTGCATCTGTAAAAGTTGGTGAGAGTCGTAGCTGACATGCCAAATTTCCTTAGTCTTCTGAGAAAGTAGAGGCATTGGTGGGCTTTCTTAACTATAGTGTCAGGACGGGAGGACCAGGACAGGTTGTTGGTGATCTGGACACTTAAATCTTGAAACTGTCTCCCTCACCTGCAACTGTTGACCCTGGATGCAACTGTGTTCATCTGCACTCCTTTGTGATGTTCCAAAGTGATCTTTCAGTCATCACTTCTAATAGCGATTAAATGAAATCACACAACACTCAAACCACATCAATTACTAATCTTCAAAATGGTCAGAAATATTCAGCTGACACGGAATGAAATTGAAACAGCATCAATAGCAACAAAGGCATTCATTGACACCTTCACATTGGCTGTGGGAAATCACAGTTACAGACATCAAGCCCCCTGTGTAAATTGTTTAACATGATGTGGAGATGCCGGCGTTGGACTGGGGTAAACACAGTCAGCAGTCTGACAACGCCAGGTTAAAGTCCAACTGATTTATTTGATAGTCTTGAATAGCAGGTTAGGTGTAAAGATTCACATTCGAATCAGTAATCTGTAAACTCTGTGCTGTTATATGCTCTGTCTGAGGCCAGAACTCTCCATTCGCCTGACGAAGAGGGAAACCTCGAAAGCTTGTGAGTTTACTATCAAATAAATTGGTTGGACTTAAACCTGGTGTTGTCAGACTTCTAATTGTTGAACAGCGGATCACACTCACTATAGTGAATAGAGCGGGGAAACTCATTCAACTCCCAGTTTTCTGGTGTCTTTGTCCTTAAGTGTAAAGTTAAGTGTACTCAGCATCATAGTGCAAAAGATCTGTTGAACTGGGGCACATTAACAGATTCTTAAATCAACTGGGACAAATAACACAAAGTTATCCCAGAAGATGCACAGGGGGCACCGTGAAAGTCCACCAGGAAAGATCTGTGTTATGATGGCCACAAAGGTCGTGTGGTATCATCGAGTGATCTCCCCGTGGGCTTCGTGTAGTACGAGCTTCCTTATTGAGTGATCGGAGGCTCTCGCAATGAGGAGTGGTCAGTCGGGGGGTTTTTAAATCTGCCTGGACCGGCAGTGTAGGTGCCGAGGTGTAGACAGTCTAAGTATGAGCTGTAAGCCTGGCCCTTCTCTTTCATACACATCGAAAGGTGTTTGGTGACAGGAAACTGCCATTCGGCTGAATTCCTGCATTGGTGACAAGAACATTTTTTTTCCCTCCATCTTCCCCTCCGGATAATCTCCGTAAATCAAGAAGCTTCTCTGGTAAGAAAAACATCCTATTGTGTCTTTTTTCTGGAAACCTATGACACTTGTGGGGAAGACTGTGGCCAATATACTGAGCGTGTGCACTACCTCTGTGTTAACAACATTGAAGGAGACGTAAAACAAAAGATGATATTGTTGACAGCATGTGGAACCCCAATTCTCAGCATAAGAATTCTGATGTCCCTGACACAAAAAACTTTGAATGAGCTAGTAAACAATGATGACCCGAAGGCCTCTGTAATTCTCCAGAGATATCAGTTTAACACGGCTAGGGTAACTCCTGGGGTACCTTGTCACCAAGTTCTTGGCTCAGTTGCTGAAATGGCAGAATATTGAAAATTTGGATGCCCTCCTCCCTTTAATGAAATGTTGAGAGACAGATTGGTGCGTGGCATAAATGATCTAACACCCATATGCCTCGGGACATCCTTTCCTGCAGCAGATCAGGTAGACAAACTGGGCCATTGCCTCCCTGCTGAGTTTTTCCACTATTTTCCAGTTTTATTTCCAGAATCTACAGTATTTTCCTTCTTTTCTCTTTGTTACAGAGTTACACAAGAAAAGATAGAAGGATTAAAACCACTACGATCTCCTGGGTAACTGACATACTGACCGCAATGTCACCCCCAGTGGATTCCCTTTCATTTCCCCTCTCCCTCTCCACCACTTCCTTCCCTCCTTCCTTTGCCCTCTTCCTCTCCCCTCCTTTTTCCTTCCCCCACACCCCTTCCTTCTCCCCTCGAACTTTCCTTTCCCCTTACTCACAAAGCTTTCCTCCTCCCATCCTTTTCCCTCTCCCCGTCCTCCCCAACCATTCCCCCCCCTCCCTTCTTCCTCCCTTTCCCTTCCTACTCCTTTTCCCTTTCTTCCCCCCTTCCCTTCCTGCTGCTTTCCTTCTCCCATTCCCTTATCCTCCTCCCTATCCTCCTGCCCTTCCTCTGCCTCCCCAATGTTTCATGATCACGTTGTCCCTTGCTGCTACTCATCAGTGTCAGGTCACCACCGGAGCTCCTTTCTCCTGCCATTTCCTCATTATTCTTTGGCAGTAGGTGTTTAAGATGACAATCTTGTTCTCCATTGTATCATTAGTACCTATGTGCAAAGTAAACACAGTTCCCTCGCTTCCTCCTTTGAATCAAAACATACAGCTAATTATATCCTTCAGCCTGTCTACAGAAAAGCGCATAATGACTTCATTGCATAATCTGACTTGAAACAAGAGTGTAATTGGGAGTGTTAACAGGATGTCTCTTGGATATATTAAATACACCCACAGGGGCTAGTCGAGATTTAACATGTTAAGACCCTCAAAGTATTTCATCTCTTCCAACTCCCAAGGACTGAAGGGGAAAATGTTGACACCACTCGGACAAATGTCACAGGCAGAAGGCTTCCCTCCATTTCCAAAGAAACTTTGGAAGGATTTCTGCCAGAATCACACATAGCCACTGCCCCTTTTCCAGATGTTTCAGTGGCCAGAACTTTCTCCTTTCAGTCCTGCTCACAGGAGAGAAACAACCAAATGTTCAGCGAAAGTCAAGGCCAGCAACTTGCTTTCAGTTGGTGGATGTGACGTGGAGACTCGTGGACTTGCGCAAGGAGAAGCTGAGTGAGTGTCTCGACATCACTGCACACTCATGTGATACATGCTCGAGAGTCAGACTTTCACCTATCAATGATCAAGCAGGAAATGTAACCCATTAAAGGTGCAGATCACCTCAATTTGACCTGGCCTATCTGCCTACACTGTCAGCAATGGGCCAATAGCCCAGATAGCATTAAGACTGCAACCTCGCTCCAGGACAGGATGAACTGCCCCTGCTGAAGTAACATTTATAAAGTTGCCTGTGAACAGAGGTGAACAGAGAATCTTTGCAGCACTTCTCAATTTCAGCTCATCTTTTACATGTCAGCAGCTCCCGAGACAGCAGCACTCCGAGAGAGCTCCCCGAGACAACAGCTCCCTGAGACTGCTCCCCGAGAGGGGTCCACACCGACTCCCTGACACAGCACCGCAGCAGCTAACCCCATTGGGGGGGGGGGGGGGGGGGGTGGTCAGTAGAAGCACCAGCCCTCACTCTTCCTTTTCATAGTGCCCACCCTCTTCCCGTCCTCCCCAACAATGATGTAGAGATGCCGGCGTTGGACTGGGGTAAACACAGCAAGAAGTCTCACAACACCAGGTTAGAGTCCCACAGGTTTATCTGATAGCAAACCCATAAGCTTTCGGAAACGGTGTTCTTCCATCAGGTGTGTGGAAGGTGTTGTGAGACTCCTTACTCCCCAACAATGCCAAGCCTTTCCCTGCTTGCCTTCACCCCGTTAGTTGGCCAACCAGTGTGAAATCATGCTCCAGTGTGAGAGTAGATGGATACCTATGTCATACCCACTTTGTAGTCTGTACAGTGCACATGCCCAATGGGTGAAAACTAGCAAGTGTAGTGGAGAACATGACCCTGTCTACACCAACAGTGATGAATTGGAAGTGGTTGAGAGCTTCAAGTTTCTAGTGTCCAGATCATCATCAACCTGTCCTCATCCCTCCACTCCGATGCTGTAGTTAAGAAAGCCCACCAACGCCTTTACGCTTGCAGGAGGCTAAAGAAATTCAACATGTCAGCTACGACTTTTACAGATGCACCATAGAAAGCATTCTTTCTGGTTGTATCACAGCTTGGTATGGGCTCCTGCTCTGCCCAAGACTGCAAGGAACTACAGAGGGTTGTGAATGTAACCCAGTCCATCACACAAACCGACCACCCACCTATTGACCCCATCTACCCTTCTCGCTACCTCGGGAAAAGCAGCCAGCACAATTAAGGACCCCATGCACCCCGGACATTCTCTCTTCCACCTTCTTCCATCGGGAAAAAGATACAAAAGTCTAAGATTACGCAGCGACTGGCTCAAGAACAGCTTCTTCCCTGCTGTGAATGGACTTCCCACGCATTAAGTTGATCTTTCTCTACACCCTAGCTATGACCGTGACATTACAGTCTGTACCTTCTCTTTTCCTTCTCTCTTCTGTACTCTATGAACAACATATTTTGTTTGTATAGCATGCAAGAAACAACACCTTTCACTGTATAATAATACATGTGACAATAATAAATCAAACCAAATACAGGCCCGACACTGAGGACTCTTGGGGGAGTTGACCCTCTCACACTGTGTGTTGTTAGTTAGACCTTTTCCTGCACCATTCAGCTCCAGTATAATTTACTGTGTGAATTGTCTGAAAGACTGAGCTGGGAGAGGCCAACAGATTGATGGAATCAACTAACTATCTCCGTGACCAGTGAGTTTTAAGAATTGAGATGAGAAAAAGAAGATGCAATAAGGAGAAAGAAATCAGGGTCGGTGGAGGCAATTCAGGTAGAGAAACAGAAATAAAGACAGTTAAAGAAAGATTGGATTGAGAAGAAAAGAGGGAGAGAAAAATATCATTTTAAATCTCTGAGAAAGTTGACCAAATACTGGAATGAAATTTAACAGCTTAAATCATTTCCTTTCTGGATCTGGGTGGCTGATTGGTATTTTATTAACAATTATCACACCATTAAAAGTGCTCCTTATGCTTTTCATTATGAACTCTAACTTTTGGCAGTGAGTTGATTTGGCAATTAATGTACAAATCCAATATGTTCTCCAAGGTAATGCGAGGCTGGAGTAAAACTCCCAGTTCTCCTAATCCCACAAGGAAAATGATCACCTAAACCTGGAGGGAGGCTGGTCCTCACACTGACCTTCACCATCAATTTCTATATCAGCACCATATTGGATTAAGTTGCCTCTTCCAGAAGCTTCTCTTACAGTCAGGGACAGTGGGATCTGAGCATTTCTCCAGCCAATAAAGCTAGACCTGGAAGATTTGAACAACCATTAGTTTAAATTCACTTCCTCATCCAAGCTGAAGCTCCGGTAATATTTGGAACTGCCCTACGCTGCCCAGTGGTTACTGATTCTAATGGGATTCGTAGAATCAGGAATCATGGAAAGAGACCATTCGGCCCATCAACCTACACCACCAACAATCCCACCCTGACACTATCCATATAAACCCGTGGATTTACCCTGATATTCCCCTAACACTAAGACTGGAATTTTATCGCCTTGCCCACCCGAGGCTCATAAGATCCCGCCCCAGTGAACGGAGAATGCCATTTTGCGAGCCTCGCCCGCCTGGATTTCGGTGTGGGTATACCGGTAAAATTCCGGCCTACTATTGTCAATTTATCATGGCCAATCCACCTAACCTGCACATCTTTGGACTGTGGAGGGAAACCGGAGCACCCGGAAGAAACCCACGCAGACACGAGGGGAATGTGCAAACCGCACACAGTCACCCGAGGCTGGAATTGAACCCAGGTCCCTGGCGCTCATCGATCCTGATATAAAAGCAAAACCTGCTGAACATCTGGGGCGGGATTTGTTTATCCATGCCGCAGAGGCAGCGCACCATTGGCCGATGGTGGTATCTTCCAGCCCTGCCTCTGTCAATGGGGTTTCCTGTTTTCTCACCTTCCTCCACTGGTGGAAATGGCTGGAAAATCCCATCGCACACAAAGAAAATGCTGGAAATACTCAGCAGGTCTGAACAGAGGTACAGTTAATGTTTCTTGTTGAACGTGGAAAGTGAAAGTTTGGCACTGCCATGTTGGAAATGTTAGGGTGCAAGAGGGCAATGCCAGATTGGCACTGCCAGTCAGGGGGCCTGAAGGAGGTAGGGCCTTCGGTAACTCCAAGGTGGAATGTTGCTCACTTGGGGGATGTGAATGATGCTGGCGGGGATGAGGGGGAGGGTACAGATCACCCACATGCCTGTGGGGAAGGGGGTGACCCAAGAATTTAGTGGTGGAGTGGAGGTTACCCTTATATATTGAAGTGTTGGGGGTGTTCCCCTGGTCCGCAGAGAGTTGTGATGAGCATTGGGGTGGTGATGGGGCAGTGGGGGGAGGCGTGGCAGGGGAGCGTCACTGTCTCTGGAGCAGGATCTGTGTTTCGATCCGCCCCTCTCAAGGCCAAACCTCGCCCTGTCCAAAATAACTTCCAAGTGCCTTTGAAGCATGTCTCATTAGTGTTGCTGGGGGTGGCAGCAGGAAACACACCAATTGTAGAGAATTGCACTTGTTAACTCTGTTTCCCTTTCCAAGTAGATCAGCTGCGTATTTCCAGAACTTCCCAATTTCTCTTTTAGAGCTCTGGTTAGCTGGAGAATAAAACTCCATGAATTGCATTGTAGGTAACAATGCCCGTCAAACCAATGATGAATTATCCCTTTCCCCACAGCAGCCATTCAATGGAGTGAAATTGGAACTGGAATGCTAAATTAGGGCCATCTTACAGCCAAGACCTTTGTCACACGGGCTATAGAAAAAAGAGACTTTAATCCCATCAGCCTGGAGTGCATTTGAACCCAGGCTCTGATCTGGACAACGATATAACTTAATGAACTATCCCTGGAGTTCGATAAAACCATTAGGTAAACATAAGCCATTTATAAGAGGAGGAAATGTGGAACTTAACTGCATATCAGTCACATAGCAACCAGTACTTGTCACTTAATTTACTGCAAATTAAATTTAAAAATCTACTGAGTATAGAAAATGGATTTAAACCTACTTCAAATCACATAACACATCACCATGAACAAAATCATCCGCCAAACACTCACTTCTCTCCACTTGCTGTCTTGGCAAGCTCATTAATAGTGAAATAATTTAGATCTTCCTCTGTCTCTTCCCAGGCTCGTCTGTTTTGCTCTCTGTGTGATTGGTCTCGTTCGGAACTTTTAAAGCGAAGAAATATTCTTACCTCGTTCTTGGCGCTGTCAGGAGTTCAGGGAAATACTAATGTGACTGAGCGCCAGCAGCTGTGAGCCACTGCAAGTAGTTTTAATGGCAATAGTCAATAAATTGTCGTGCTACTAAGCTAACCAGCACCGAGGGTTGTCAGCGTGATTAATGTCCACCTCAGCCAACAACTGCACAAAATATTCCGTGTAAAGAAAGCAAGCTATAATTACTGGAAGTCGTGGAGATCTGGGTATTTGATTAAGAGCTGCAAGATGGGGGGATGGGGGAGGAGGAAGGTACATATGTTGGCATTTGATTTAAGGTTTTGAGCTATATTACAAAGTGTACCATTAACTGTTGGTTTGGATGCATCACTATGTTACACAGGCAGATGGGCACTATTGTCAGAAACTTTACAGGTACTGGAGTTACTGCATTACAAATGTGGGTGTCCTGTACTGGCCCACTTCCTTTCCTATATTCCAATTCTCTCTGATCCTCAATATACAGTTAATCCAAACCTGAATCCCACCTCACACCAGGTCCCCCTGTCATCTCTGTCCTTACTGACCTGCAATGGCTCTTAATCCCCCAGACTGTATTGTTACGAGCACAACTATAGGCAGCATGGTGGCACCGTGGTTAGCGCAGCTGCGTCACAGTGCCAGAGACCTGGGTTCGATTCCTGGCTTGGGTCGCTGTCTGTACAGAGACTGCACGTTCTCCCCGTGTCTGCATGAGTTTCCTCCAGGTGCTCCAAGTTTCCTCCCACAGTCTGAAAGACGTGCTGGTTAGGTGCACTGGCGATGCTAAATTCAGTGTACCCGAACAGGTGCCGGTGTGTGGCAACTAGGGGATTTTCACAGTAACTTCATTGCAGTGTTAATGTAAGGCTACTTGTGACATTAATAAATAATTGAAAACAATGAGTTGATGCAGAATAAATCACAACCATACAATGCAGAAAGAGGCCATTCGGCCCATCGAGTCTGCACCGATCACAATCCCACCCAGACCCTACCCCGATATCCCTACATATTATACCCACTAATCCCTCTAACCTAAGCACCTCAGGACACTAAGGGACAATTTCTTAGCATGGCCAATCAACCTAACCCGCACATTTTTGGACTGTGGGAAGAAATTGGAGCACCCGGAGGAAACCCATGCAGACATGAGGAGAATGCACAAACTCCACACAGACAGTGACCCGAGCCAGGAATTGAACCCAGGACCCTGGAGCTGTGAAGCAGCAGTGCTGACCACTGTGCTACCGTGCCAACCCAATAAAGCTGTAATGTCTGTGATATCATGGCTCAATTTTTGGGAACATATGTTAAAAGCAGAAGGAGGAAGCTTAAACACATTTTGCATCTGAATACATCAGTACAAACTGATTCCATACTCTCTTTCTGAGCCCATTCTTACAGTTAGTTTGCTTTCCATATCCAGTTAGAGCTCAAGTGTTCTGCAGCTTATTCTCTTTCAGACACTAACCGATTGTCAGTGCGTTGCCATCATGGTTTATTTTTCATAGAATCATAGAATCCCTACAGTGCAGAAAGAGGCCATTTGGCCCATTGAGTCTGCGCTGAACACAATCCCACCCATGTCCTACCACTCCATATCTCTACATATTTACCTGCTAATCCCTCTAATCTAAGCATCTCAGGACACTAAGGAACAATTCCTTAGCATGGCCAATCAACATAACCTGCACATCTTTGGACAGTGGGAGGAAACTGGAGCACCCGGAGGAAACCCACGCAGACACGAGGAGAATGTGCAAACTCCACACAGACAGTGACCCAAGCCGGGAATCGAACACAGATCCCTGGAGCTGTGAAGCAGCAGTGCTACCGTGCCGCTTGCTGTAGTTTGATTATTTGGGGAGATGTTATTTGAACACCTCTGTCTCCTCCTCCTAACAAACATCCTGGTCCTCCTGATCTTAAATCAGAACAAATCCAATTTCTTTAAAAACATCGACACTCCATTAGGTGAGAAGCGCGTGGACTGTAAAGTGAGCAATAAAGACCTCCAATTAACGCAGTTTATGGACACAGGAAGCTTTCCAGCAATAGTTAGTTCCCAAGAACAGTAACCTTTCAGCTGGTGTTGCTGTAGTTTGATTGTAATGTTCATACACAGTAATTGCATTGTAATTAGACATTGTAAACATCCAGGAAGGAATGGAACTGCCATCACATTGATCTTTGCATTCAGGCTAATGTGAATGGCTTCAAAAAGGATCCAGTGAGCTACGAAGCTCAGATATTCTGCTCTCCGGATTGGTGGATCGAAAATGACCCAGGATGAATGCTGGGGGCCTGCAGGAGCCCTGAAATGCTGATATCCGGGAGAGGTGGCCAGGATGCCTGAGCTTCCATCACCAAAGTTTTTTTTCTCCCCAGAACCTCCTGTGAATGTCACCTACACTGAGATTTTTTAAAAAAGTTTATTTACTCGTGTCATAAGTAAGGCCTGCATTAACACTGCAATGAAGTTACTATGAAAATCCCTGAGTCACCAACTCCAACGCCTGTTCAGGTACACTGAGAGAGAATTTAACATGGCCAATACACCTAACCAGCATGTCTTGCAGACCGTGGGAGGAAGCCGGAGCACCCGGAGGAAACCCACGCAGACACGGGGAGAATGTGCAGACTGCGCACAGACAGTGACCCAAGCCGGGAATTAAACTCGGGTCCCAGGCACTGTCAGATTTCAGACAGTTCCATGGGACATTCCCTGGATACCCAGGAACCTTAGACAGAAAAATCCTTGTCTATCTAAGGCCTGGGTAACTATAGAACTGACCCAACCACAAACCCCCCCCCCAACCCCCCCCCCGCCCTCCCCGCCCCCCCATCCCACTCCCCCTGCCCTCACCGCCCCCCACCTCACCCCCCCGCTCTCATCCAAGCTCTCACACTAAAACCCCCAATTCCCCCTTTAATGTCCAGACAAGCCCTTAACCCCCGAATACTGTCGAACCACCAATCTGCCTCACCCATTTACCATCCTAATACCTACCATCTTACCTAGCTGGCACCCTATTCACTTTGCACCATACCCCCTTCCAAGCTCACCCACCTACTACCATGACCCTCGCCACCCTACCCACCTGCCACCCTATCACCCTCCCCACCTGCCACACTAAACACCTACCACCTTATAACCCAAGCACCTGACACACTACTCACTCACCAGCCTACACAACTATCTCCCTACTCACCTGCCATCCCACCCACCTGCTAGCTTAGACACTTACCTGACCCACCCTACTCACTTACCTACCCACATATCTACGCTACCAGCCTTGCCATCCATTCCTCCACTCACATATTCAACCATTTACTAACATTCAGTCTGACCATTTAAACTCACCATCAGCTGGTGCCATGAAGGTGGGGCATGTCTACTCATCGCCCTGACTGTCATATAGCCACGGTGGGGCTCCTGGATGGAAGGTGGTCCCCATAATTCTCAAACAGCCTGGCTCAGAAACATGGTCAGAAATGCAGAGCAGTTCTGGGGGAGGCAATAGCAGAAGTAAGGTTGAGGGGAGGGTTGGACTCCAAAGATTCCTGCTTCTTGCAAGATCTGGGCCTGCGGTCTTTTCTGAAAGAGCCGCAATCTGGGTAAAGTTTATCAACCTCAGTGTGTCACTGCTTGGAGATGGAGTGTTTTCCATTTTCTCTAACTAGTACAGGTCTAGGTGCAGCATAATTTAATAAGAGATTATTTGAGGTCTTCTAGCCTGTCCTGAAGACTCATTTCTTCAAATATCTTCGAGGGGATAGTTAGCAAACCTTCTTGGTGCTTAGCCAAGAAAGATGGCAGGTTGTCCCCAGTGAAGAGAGTATTTATACTCTTCCTATCTCTCTACAGCTTTGGAGTGGGTGGCAAAATTCCCTTCTTCAGTCGGGCCTCAACTTCCTCAGGTCTATCCCACTGTCACTGCTTGCTGCTAGGTTGTCTCAGCAAGAGTTAATAGGTCTTATGAGGTCTAATGATTGAGGGGCTTTTCTCTTTCGAGCGGAGGAGGATGAGAGGTGACTTAATAGAGGGTTATAAGATGATGAGGGGGATAGATAGAGTGGACATGCAGAGACTATTTCCTCAGGTGGGTGTAGCTGTTACTAGGGGGCATAACTATAAGGTTCATGGTGGGAGATATAGGAGGGATGTCCGAGGTAGATTCTTCACCCAGAGAGTGGTTGGGGTGTGGAATGGGTGTGGAGTCGGACAGTTTAGGAACTTTCAAGCGGTTATTGGATAGGCACATGGAGCACTCCAGAATGATAGGGAGTGGGATAGCTTTATCTTGGGTTTGGACATAGCTCAGCACAACATCGAGGGCCGAAGGGCCTGTACTGTGCTGTACTGTTCTATGTTTCTATTAAAACGTCACTTCTTTCTCAAGTTCAGCCTCCCTAGCTAAGTCATCCCACCACATGTAGAAGGTGTGAGGTGTGGTTGACAGTTATAATTGGTAATTTAAATCCTCTTTTCCCAGCTAATTAATCTCAATGCATTTCAACTGCCTCTCCCTCGAAACTTTACCATTTCCAACACGTCGCATTAACCAAACAAAGCACTGGGGGGGGTGGGGGGGGGTGGGGGCAGCTGGATTTCAAACCCATGGTCTTCTGACTCAGGGGCGAGAGTGGGTGGCCTCAAGCATTGCGGGGTGTTTAACACCAGCATCCCTGGGCCAGATAGGGGCAAAATCAGTCCATGCTCATGGGCAGCAAGTGATGCCTGTCGGAGAGGGTGAGATATTGTTCGAGGACAAGACGGAGTGAGGCAATGAAACCGTGAGTGTGATTTCAGCCTCGAATGAAGAGCAGATGGCATCTATAAAACTGTATGTCAGGCAGAGACAGCAAAAGGGAGGAAGGGACAGAAAAACATGTACGTTAGCTGTTAAATAAGTTTGCATTTCCAATGCAGACAACAGCCACCTTCTGTTATTATTTGGTCAAGTCTGAGTAAATAACTTTAATTTGTGTATTATTTACTTTTGTTGCACTGATCCAAATGAATGTTCAACTTATTATTAAACATAACACACGTTATAGTGAGAGACATTTATTAATATCCAATAAAGCCATGAAATTATAATTAAATATTGCAATCAAACAGGCAATCTTCAGCTAAATTTAAATATCCATTAACATTTAAACATCACTTATTAAATTCCTACCACTTATACTAATATTTCCATGAAAATCATTTCTAAGTTGCAGTACAAATAGATTTTTAATTATTCATTTAAATCCAATAAATATCATTCATTTTAATCAGGAGATTACAATGTCTTTGAATTGTCCTTGGTTTGTCCGTTGCTTGATCTTCTTCTTGTCCAGCTAACTTCTGTCTTTTTTTTCCCCTAACTTGCACAAATCTCAAGCATTAATCCTGCCCCTCTTATCTCAGCTTTTCCTGCATTTCCTTTGGCTCTTTTATTCATGTTATTCAGAGCTCCCTGTTCGCTTTCAAGTCTCCTTGTTTCTTCTCTGTTTGGGTCTCCGAGAATCTCCAGGCGTTGTTGAACTCAGCCAGTTGGAGTTTTACCATGGAGGGAAGTGATAACGGGGAGAGGTGGGGGTGTTCAGCCTTCGCTTGCTGTCAGGTAATCCCAGCTGTAAGGGGCTCCTGTGTGGTTCAGAGCGGTGGCATGAGTGAGTTTGGCTGCAAAGTGTTTCCTGATTAAATATCTTGGAGATGTGCATTCGAGTAATCACTTGAGAAAAGTATTGGGTGGCACCAGTGCCTAGGAAAACACAAAATTAACCATTGTTTGTCTTTTCTTCAACTCTTTTCGTGGCCCATTCACAAAGTGTTTAATTTTGGCAGGCACCTGGCCTAGCATTAAGATCAGCAATGCTAATTACATATTAATTATAATTAATCACTTACAGGTGGTGGGTATTAACTGGGGATCCACTTGTGCTCCTATAAATAGGCACGGTCACAATCTGATAAATTTTGGTAAACAGATGCTCCTTTAATTTGGGGATCCCTGCACGGGCACCAGCATTTAAATTGCTGGATTGTGCTGAGGTGTCCCACACCGACAGACGATTGGTTCGAACTCCTGTTCAGTTCTCAGAGAAAGAGACACTGCTGGATTTTTAAAAATTAATTCATGGGACACGTGCATCGCTGGCTGGGCAGCATTCATTGCCCGTCCCGAGTTACCCTTGAGAAGGCGAGCTGCCTTCTTGAATCGTGCATCCTCTGCCCTGTGGGTTGACCCACAATGCCGTCAGGGAGCGAATTCCAGGATTTTGATAGAGCAGGAATGCAGGTGGGTTCCCAAGTCAGGATGGTGAGTGGCGAGGAGGGGAACTTGCAGGTGGCGGCGCTGTCCACGTATCTGCTGCTTTGGTCCTTTTAGGTGGAAGTGGTTGTGGGAATGGAACATGGTAAATTTCTGTGGTGCGTCTTGTAGATAGTACACACTGCTGCTACTGGTGGTGGAGGGAGTGGATGTGGTGCCAATGGAGTGGGAACAGACATTATCTTCATCAATAATGGGGAATTACTGATTTCCTTCAGTGTTCATAGATCATGGAGGTGATCTGTGGTGACATCCAGAATGGAGCGTTCGATGATTTCAGATTTCAAGATAGTCTAGATATCTGATGTAGGTAAACAAGAGCTTTAAAGCCAGTCAGAATGAAGGCAGTTTGGCAGATTTCTTTATTCTTTCACAGGATGTGGGCATTGCTGGTATTTGTTGCCCACCCCTTGGACTGCGTGGCTTGCTCAGTCATTTCAAAGGACAGCCAAGAATCAATCACATTCCTTACATTCACACACAGGGCTGGCATATTTCTTCCCCGAAAGGCCATTAGCTCACCAGATGGGTTTTTACAACAACTGCTGATGGTTCTCATGGCCATCTTTACTGAGACCAGCTTTTATATTCAATTATTAGTGGAATTTAAATTCCACCAGCTGTTGTGGTGCGGTTTGGACCCGGGTCCCCAGAGTTTGAGCCTCTCGATCGCCAGTCCAGTGACTCTGCCACCACCTCTCTGGCGACTAACGGCAGAAGACAAAGTTATAACAAAATTGAATGGGATGAATGTGTCCCAGGGATTCCCAAAGAACAGTTAATAGATGCTTCGGGTGTGACTCGAAGTATCATTACGCAGCGATGTGTCTGAAGTGAAGAGGTAGGGTGCATAAGAGAATTCTTCGAAAGGGGGAGGAAGATAATAAGTTTGGACAAATGGAGTGGATTGTGCAGAGTTTTCGTCCTGTTATGAATATGTTGATTATACACTTCACCGTGCAATACTAGATAGTGTTTGTACTTCAACAACGCGTGAGACAGAACAGTTATCTTGATTCAGTTAGGAGAATCAAGGCAAGGAATATAAAAGGATTACTGGGCAACACGGTGGCACAGTGGTGAGCACTGCTGCCTCACTGAGCCAGGGCCCGGGTTCGATCACTCTCTAAAGTATGTTATTGTCACAAGTAGGCTTACATTGACACTGCAATGAAGTTACTGCCTGTGCGGAGTCCCCATGTCTGCGTGTTTCCTTCGGGTACTCCAGCCTCCCCCCACAGTCTGAAAGACGTGCTGGCTAGGTGCCTTGGCCATGCTAAATTCCCCCAAAGTGTACCTGGACAGGGGCTGGAGTGTGATGACGAGGGGATTTTCTCAGTAACCTCATGTTAATGCAAGCCTATGTGTGATACTAGTAAACAAACTTAAACTCACTTTGGGTTTGGCATTGACAACTTATTGAGGTCACTGGAGAGAGTTGTAGAATAGCTGAAATAAGCCACTTTATAAATAGACCTTTTGTTATTGAGTAAAGCTTTCAATGAAAAAGAAACAAATGATAATTGACAATTGGAACATCAGTTGATCTGTAGTCAGGACATTACTGTATCCTCTTAACAAAACCTCACGTCTCTTCTCAGAGTCGTGGGCAATATTAATGACCTCGGGTGGTAAGAAAGACAAGGGAAAGAAACAACTTGTATTCAAGTTACATCAACATTCCTCACCCTACTTGTCAAAGGTTCAAAATCCTGCTGCAATATGTTGGTTTGTAAAATGTAACGTGTAAAAGAAGGTTTGGAGGACGCTGCCATACCATACCATGTCTTTCATTGATGAGACTTTAATGAGGTAGTTACCATTGGATCTGAAGGAATGGGACAAATATTTTCACCCCACGTTTTATTTACCTGGCAACTTGACCTAATCCTTCTATAATAAAGCACAGGGACAAGAAGATGGAAAAATTGGCAGGGAGCAGAATTGAGACACCATTAACATTTCTGACTAACAATGGATCAGAATTAGCCAATGATGAGTTCAGGTACATGTTAGAAAACATGAACATCATAGCCATGAATATTACAACTGAACCTTGTAATATCCTAATTATCATAGAATCCCCACAGTGCAGAAAGAGGCCATTCGGCCTATCAGGTCTGTACTAACAACAATCCCACACAGGCCTTATCCCCGTAACCCCATGTATTCACTCTACTAATTCTCCCTGACACTAAGAGGCAATTTCTCATGGCCAATCCACCTAACCTGCATGTCTTTGGAATGTGTGAGGAAACCGGAGGAAACCCATGCAGACATGGGGAGAATGTGCAAACTCCGTCCAGACGGTGACTCAAGCCAGGAATCGAACCCGGGTTCCTGGCACTGTGAGGCAGCAGTGCTAACCACTGTGCCGCCCTATGTTAGGGGTTGTAGGTTAGTTTGCACACATTGATTCAAACCGACAATAAGGTTTATTGGAAGAGATGTTGTCTGTACAGAGTTGGTTTAGCTCGGTTGGCTGGACAGCAGGTTAGTGATGCCAGCAGGGCAGGTTCAATTACTGAAAGCCCTGCCTTCTTATCTTCCCTGAGTTGTAATGGGCTTCAGGATAAACACCTCAAAGGGGAGAACAGTCTATAGTCCTCTGGCAAATTTCACTTACATCATACAAACAGCAGCTTGTGAAATACCCTAATAGTATCATCATCAAATCATGTGACTGGCTCTTAAAGCAATCATGCAATCACTTAAATATATAACAAACATCCTTCCAGCAATGGGCTCTCTGGAAATATTCATCGGGTGTCAATGAAATGCTGCATTAAATTTTAGCTGACCATCAGGCTCCACATTGACACTGGCCCTGGCAGAGAAGCTTGATGTAGAGTTTACTCCAGGATCAGTGGAGGATACACTCCCGATCCATGAGTCAATGGGCAAATTCCCAAATTGCCATCTGTGCTGTGCAGTAATCCTGCTTTATAAGCTATCACAATGGGTTCCACTTTCTCTGTATATTTGAGTCTGACCATCCAGTGGATTAAACACATCCCCACAGGGGCTACAACAATCAGAATCTCATGTAATCCCTTCTGCTCCTGTTTGCAAAGTAACACAGTATCCCATCCAATTCTTTCTCTTTCGCACAATGTCTTTCCTTCTTTTGGATACTTTGGGGCGGCACGGGGGCACAGTGGCTACCACTGCTGCCTCATAGCACCAGGGACCCGGGTTCAATTCCCAATGTGGGTCGATGTGCAGATTCCGCACAGACATTCTCCCTGTGTCTGCATGGGTTTCCTCCAGGTGCTCCAGTTTCCTCCCACTGTCGGAAAGACATGCTGGTTAGATGCATTGGCCCTGCTAAATTCTTCTTTTGTATCCCAAACAAGTGCCAGAGAGTGGTGACTTTCATTGCAGTGTTAATGCAAGCCTACGAGTGACACTAATAAACTTAAACTTTTATCATTCTCTCAGTAGATTTTTTCTTCTCCCTTTCAATCCAATGCAATTTCATTCTCCCCCCTTTGGTTTATTGTGACACATTCATTTAGAATATTTCCCTCAAGCTGTTATAATCTGGTTAGGGACCAGTAACTTTCTGTTTAAAGTAAATAAAGTTCAGAAATCCCAGTTAGCCACTGGAATAAAGCTGCAAGATTCCATGATATTAGACAAATAAAATAAACATTTCTATACATAGTCAAAAAGTAAAACTATCTACGATATCGCTTATAATCTAACATTTAGGATTAACATTAGGTAAATTAACAGTCAAACTGTGACACTGCATTTTAGATGCAACCAAGGCATATCCCATAGATTTCAATCCACCCAGATATCAATAACCATAGTGAGTCCAAAAATCCTTTTATAATTCTTTTTCCCTCATGAGGAATTCCAAATCCTCCCTTTCAAAGATCTAACCTTTAATTTTCTTCAAAAGCCATTCTGACTCAGACTGCTCCAAAAAATTGCTCGGCTGTTGATGGTTCAATATTTTCCCCTTAGGTTGCCTTCTCTGGGATTCAAAGAATTACATTCCTGACTTTAATTTCCAGCACACTTGTATCTCTTCGGCTGAACGCTACGCCCCTTGGTTTCTCCAGACTCCAGTTTCCTGACTGCATTGAACTATAAATGGCACCCGGGGTCTCTCTGAACCACAATTGCCTTGAGCCTACTGAGTTCCCTGGGCTCCTCTATGAGCTGCAAACCACACCAGGTCCAAACTGCAACCAACCCTTTTCCCCATATAGATAAATCGAACGGAGAACCTTTTAAACCCCGCCTATGATGATGTAATAACTTAGAGTTTGCTAAACAGAAACATAGCAACTTGAAACAGGAGCAGGCCATTCAGCCCATTGTGTCTGCTCCACCATTTATTTTGGTCATGACTGATCATCAAATTCAATATTTTGATCCCATCTTCCCTCCCACATCCCTGATCCGTTTAGCTCCAACAGCAATATCTAATTTATTTTTGAAGTCACACAACATTTTGGCCTCAACTACTTCCTGTGGTAATGAATTCTACAGATTCACCAGCCTCTGGGTGAAAATATTTCTCCTCACCTCAGTTCTAAAATGCTTACCCCTTATCCTCAAACTATGACACCTACTTCTGGACTCCCTCACCATCAGGAACATTCTTTCTGAATCTACTCTGTTTAATCCTGTTAGAATTTTATAAGTATCAAAGAACAACCCAGCCCGGGAAACAGGCCCTTCGGCCCAACGAGCCCGCACCGCCATTTCAACATTGTGAGCCCCCTCTCCACCCATAACCCTTGTCTATGCTTATGGCACTCCACATTGAAAACCAGATTGAGGGGAGACTAATTTAGGGACAATTTGTTACACCAATCAGCCTAAGAGCACATCTTTGGGGTGTGAGAGGAAACCATATAGATGAGATCCCCTCTCACTCTTCTAAACTCCAGTGAATATAATCCTAACTCATTTACTCTCTCCTCATATGACAGACCTGCCATCCCAGGAATCAGCCTGATAAACCTTCGCTGTACTCCATCTATAGCAAGGACATCTTTTCTCCGATAAGGACGCCAAAACAGCATTCAATATTCCAGATGTGGCCTCATTAATAACCCTATACAACTGAAGTAAAACATCCCTATCCCTATACTTAAATCCTCTCGCTATAAAGGCCAACATACCATTTGCCTTTTTACTGCCTGCTGTACCTACTCACTTACTTTCAGTGACTGATGAACAAGGGCATTAAGATCTCACTGAGTAATCACCTCTCTCAATTTACATCCATTCAAATAATAAATTGTGTTCCTATTATTGCTACTGAAGTGGATAACCTCACATTTATCCACATTATACTGCGTCTGCCATGCATTAGCCCACTCATGATGTGGATATGCTGGTGTTGGACTGGGATAAACACAATAAAAAGTCTGACAACACCAGGTTTAAGTCCAACCGATTTATTTGATAGTAAACTCACTAGCTTTCTGGTTAGTTCACCTGACGAAGGGACTGACCCGAAAGCTAGTGAGTGTACTATCAAATAAATCGGTTGGACTTAAACCTGGTGTTGTCAGACTTTTTACTGTGTTTAGCCCACTCACTCAGCCTGTCTAAATCATACTGAAGATCTCTGCATCCTCCTCACAGCTCACCCTCATTGTATCAACTGCAAACTTGGAAATAATACATTCAGTTCCCTCTTCTAAATGATTAGTGTGAAAAGCTGGGGTCCTGGCAGAGATCCCTGCGGAACCTCACTAGTCACTGCCTGCCAATAAGCAAAGGACCTATTTATTCCAACTCTTTGTTTCCTTTTTGATTATTCCACTGCTGTCCAAATGCTGAGTTATGAATTCCTTAATACTGGACTCTAGAAAGTTCCCCAGTACTGATCTTAGCCTATAGTTCCCCACTTTCCCTCTACTTCCCTTTTTGAACAGCGGGCTTACATTAGCTGTAAACTAATTATAACGCTCAAAATGAAAAATCTCTATAAACTTCACTAACATTAATATTCCCAAACAGTGTAAACATCTCCAGCACTCATCTAAGTATCCGACTGTCTGTTTTATGGCTCTTACCTTCCTAGGTGTTAACCCCTGATGTCTCAACCTTCTAAGTGTCATAGACTCCAAGCTGCTTTGGTTGCGTCTATTCCATTTTCTGCCGTTAAACATTAATCTTCAGAGGACTAAAAATGAACATGATTCATGATCTAGACACTCATCTCAATTCCTATCAAAATTCCCAATCTCTGTGTGTGGCACGGCAGTTACTGAACTGCATGGGTAGGAGCATATTGGAGAGGTGAGGCGAGAGAGCAGAGCCATGTTAGCGAGCACTGATATACAGATGCGGTCCGTAAACAGCGACTGTTGACATTGTATTTGGACAATTATTACCTTAGCTGATGAAACTGTGTTGAAAACATTAATGCCAGCTTGCCTTGAGAAAAAGCAAACTCCATTAAAAAAACAAACATTGCGTTCAATTTGACTCAGAGTTTTCTAGAAAGTATATTAACAATCAGAATGTGCTGCCTAAAATGTTCCAACTAGTAATCAGGGACATATGCCTTGAGGTTTGGTTCCTTTCCTCCTCTGTGCATTTCATTTCCATTGTTCTTTTTAGTTTTCTTTTTGTTGCCTGCCTTGTCTCTGATGGATGAAGTAGCTTTTTGTTGGTTCCTAAGGTGCGGGAGAACAGGAGGTGCACAGATTTACTAACAATGGGAACCATGGTGTTGGTGCTCCAAGGGGAGCAGTATGTTGTGTGCTTTATTATAACAGAAATGAACCTGTTTTTTGTGATAGATGTGAATGACTTGAAATCTCACTTGTCACATTCAGTTATTACAGTGTGCGCTGCTTGATTCTGTTCTGTAAGAACATTTGAAAGACAGCATGGGGATAGGAAGAGAACGCCATTAGTTGGAGGACGGCAAGATTGATCACCCGTTTGGCACTCCTGGCTGAAGTCCTGAGTTGTTGCTTCACCAGGTTGTAGAGGTAGAGAGGTACCAGAGGAATCAGAGAAACCAGAGGTAGAGAGATTCTTCCCACTCAGAAAGGATAGCAGGACAAGAGGACACAGATAAGGGGGGGGGCCAGCTTAGATCAGAGTTGAGGAGGAACTTCTTCACTCGAAGGGTGGTGAATCTCTGGAATTCTCTGCCCGTTGAAGTGGTGGAGGCTACCTCGCTGAATATATTTAAGTCACGGGTAGATAGGTTTCTGATAGGCAAGGGAATTAAGGGTTATGGGGAACAGGAGGGTAAGTGGAACTGATCCACTTCAGATCAGCCATGATCTTATTGAATGGCGGGGCAGGCTCGAAGGGCTAGATGGCCTACTCCTGCTCCTATTTCTTATGTTCTTTTAGGTTGATACCTCATTTTTAGCTATGCTCGGTGCTGCTCCTGGCATGTCCTCCATTGAACCAGGGTTGATCCCTGGTAGAGTGGGGGAAACACTGGGACTATGGGTTGAAAGATTGGGGTTGAGTGCAATTCAGTTGCTGATGGCCCATAGCGCCTCATGGCTGCCAGTCCTGAGCATTGCAGATCTCAGTCTTTAACCAATTTGATTCACTCGTGTGGTATCAAGCAATGGATACTGCAAAAGCAATGGGCCCTGACAATATTCCAGCAATAGTACTCAAGACTTGTGTTCCAGGCCTTGCTGCTCCCTTAGCCATCTGTTCCAGTGTAGCTACAACACTGGCATCGACACAGCAATGTGGAAAATTGTCCAGTTATATCCCGTATACACAAAGCAGGACATTTTAGTAAGGCATTTGATAAGGTTCACCATGGTAGGCTTCTGCAGAAAATGCAGATGTATGGGATTGAGGGTAGTCGAGGAAATTGGATCAGGAATTGGCTAGCAGATAGGAGACAGAGGGTGGTGGTTGATGGTAAATATTTGTCATGGAGTTCAGTTACGAGTGGTGTGCCTCAGGGATCTGTTTTGGGGCCACTGCTGTTTGTAATTTTTATTAATGATCTGGATGAGGGTATAGTTGGATGGATTAGTAAATTTGCTGATGACACCAAAGTCGGAGGTGTGGTAGATTGTGAGGAAGGGTGTCATAGTTTGCAGGGAGACTTAGACAGGTTGCAGAGCTGGGCCGAGAGGTGGCGGATGGAGTTTAATGCGGAGAAGTGTGAGGTAATTCACTTTGGTAGGAATAACAGATGTGTTGAGTATAGGGCTAACGGGAGGACTTTGAATAGTGTGGATGAACAGAGGGATCTAGGTGTATGTGTACATAGATCCCTGAAAGTTGGGAATCAAGTAGATAAGGTTGTTAAGAAGGCATACGGTGTCTTGGCGTTTATTGGTAGGGGGATTGAATTTAGGAGTCACAGCGTCATGTTGCAACTGTACACAACTCTGGTGAGGCCGCACTTGGAGTACTGTGTGCAGTTCTGGTCCCCACATTACAGGAAGGATGTGGAGGCTTTGGAGAGGGTGCAGAGGAGGTTTACCAGGATGTTGCCTGGTATGGAGGGGAAGTCCTATGAGGAGAGATTGAGGGATTTGGGGTTGTTTTCACTAGAAAGAAGGCGGCTAAGAGGGGATCTTATTGAAACATATAAGATGATTAGAGGTTTAGATAGGGTGGATAGTGATAGCCTTTTTCCTCGGATGGAGAAAGCTAGCACGAGGGGGCATGGCTTTAAATTAAGGGGGGGTATTTATAGGACGGATGTCAGGGGTAGATTCTTTACCCAGAGGGTGGTGAGGGATTGGAATGCCCTGCCTGCTGCAGTTGTAAATGCGTCTAGTTTGGGGGCGTTTAAGAGATCCGTGGATAGGTTTATGGACGAAAAGGGATTGGTTTAGATTAGTGGGTCATTGTTTTTTAACTGGTTGGCGCAACATCGTGGGCCGAAGGGCCTGTTCTGCGCTGTAATGTTCTATGTTCTATGTTCTAAATCCAAACCAACCAACTACCACCCCATCAGTCTACTCTCGATCATCAGTATAGTCATGGAAGGGGTCATCAACAGTGCCATCATGTTACACTTGCGCAGCAATAACCTGCTCACGGACGCTCAGTTTGGGATCCGTTGGGATCACTCAACTCTTGACCTCATGACAGCCTTGGTTCAACATGGACAAAGAGCTGAATTCCAAAGATGAGGTGAGAGTGATTGCCCTTGGCATCAAAGCCAGCGTTTAATTGAGTGTGGCACCAAGGTGCTCCAACAATACTGGCGTCAGTGGGAATCAGGGGGAAATCCTGCATTGTACCTGGCACATAGGAAGATGGTTGTGGAGGGTCAGTCATTTCAGCTCCACAACATCACTGCGGAAGCTCATCAGTGTTCAAGGCCCAACCATCTTCATCAACGACCTTCCTTCCATCATAAAGGTCAAAGGTAGGCAGGTCACTGATGATTGTACAATGTTCAGCACCATTTGTAACTCTTCAGATACTGAAGCAGTCCATGGTCAAATACAGCAAGACTTGGACAATATCCAGGCTTGAGCAACAAGTGGCAAGTAGCATCCATGCAATGACCATCTCCAAACAGAGAGAATTTAACCCTGTCCCTTTGACATTCAATGGTGTTACCATTACTGAATCTCCCACAATCAACAACCATTGACCAGAAAGAGAACTGGACCAGCCTCACAAATACATAAGAACATAAGAAATAGGAGCAGGAGTAGGCCATCTAGCCCTTCGAGCCTGCCCCGCCATTCAATAAGATCATGGCTGATCCGAAGTGGATCAGTTCCACTTACCCTCCTGTTCCCCATAACCCTTAATCCCCTTGCCTATCAGAAACCTATCTACCCGTGACTTAAATATATTCAGCGAGGTAGCCTCCACCACTTCAACGGGCAGAGAATTCCAGAGATTCACCACCCTTTGAGTGAAGAAGTTCCCCCTCAACTCTGATCTAATACTGTGGCTATAAGATCAGATCAGCTGCTAGGAACCCTGTGGTGAGTGACTCACCTCCTGTCTCCCCAGAGTCTTTCTATCATCTACAAGGCACAAGTCAGGAGTGTGATGGAATACTCTCCATTTGCCTGGGTGAGTGCAGCTCCAACAACACTCAAAAAGCTTGGCACCATCCAGACAAAGCAGCTCATTTGATTGACACTCCACCCAAAAGCAGTTATTTCCTCCAACACTGGCACAAAGTGGCTGCCATGTGTACCAACTACAAGATGCTCTGCAGGAACTCACCAGGGCTCCTTCCAAACATATGACCACTACCATCTAGAAGGACAAGAGCAGAAGAACAGCACAACCTGGGAATTTCCCTCCAAGTCACTCACCATCCTGACTTGGAAATATATTGATTTTTCCTTCACAGTCACTGGGTTAAAACTCTGGAACTCTCTCCATAACAGCACTGTGGGTGTATCTACCCCTCAGGGACTGCAGCGGTTTGAGAAGGCAGCTCCTTCACAAGGGCAGTCAATGCTGGCCTAGTCAGTGACATACACTTCCCATACATGATTTTTTTTTAAATGAAGACCCACAGCAGGAACCTGTGACCCTGAGTAGAAGTAATTGTGGAATTGAGAGAAAGAGAGATGATGACAACAATTTAAAACATGCTTCATTCACTGTAAAATGCTTTGAGATACATTAGAGTGGTGAAAGATGCTGTAAAAATGAACATTATTTTCTTTTACAAAAAGAAATCAGGGGCAAAATTTAAGACTGCTTCATTTAGGCCAAAGTATACTGGACTCTTTTGTTGGGGTTTGATTGAGTTAATTAGACTTATAGTACGTTGGTTTGCACATTCCCAGGTAAGCAGTGAAACAGGGAAGTGGATATGATTGTGCAAGGAACACAAATGTACTGAGTTTCTGGGTCACAGGCAATGCACACCATTGGATGCTGTACAACTCTGCGACAATATCACACAATCTGTTAACTTGTAATAATCCCACCTGCACAACTGAACTGGAGTCAGCATGAATGGCAAGCATGGCAGGATTGCCATGGTTTCCATCTGCTGCGTTATCCATTGAGGAGAAGCTACGTGGTACTCTGTGGCTTAGCCTTCTGTCTGTGTGCATCTCCAAACTGTCAACTTGACTGACAAAGCCACAGGTCTTCGGGGAGACCTCACTGAATACCTTTAAGACAGAGATAGATGTGGTTCTTGATCAATAAAGGGGATCAAGGGTTGCCGGGAGCAGGCAAGAGAATCATACCAGCCATGGTTGAATAGTGAAACAGACTCGATGGATGAATGGCCTAATTCTGCTCCTATGTCTTATGGTCTTATGGACTGGAACATGGCAACGTGAATAGACCATTTAGCCTCTTGATCATGTTCGCCATTCAATGAGGTCATGGTTGATTTACAAATGTCTACATCCCAACCCTTAATACATTGGTTAACAATAATCTATCAGTCTCTGATGTAAAATTGGTAATTGAGTGCACACCAATTGCCATTTGTGGACTAGAGTTCCAAAAAGTTACCACCTTTTTTCCAAACTTGTGTGTAGGAGCGCTTCCTACTGTCTTTAAAGCATGGCTCTATTTTTTAGAGTTCACCCCTTAATCCAAGATTGTCTCAATGGGTGGATAAAGTTCTATGACATCTGTCTGTTTTCCTCAATAACATGAACACTTCCATTGAAGTCCAGGCTATACAATTCTAGTTTGTGTAATCTCTCCTTGTGTCTTTAACCTTAGGTTCCAGGTATCAGTCTGATAAATGTACACTTCACTCCTACCAAGGCCAAGGTATCTTTCCTCAGATAATGCTGTCCTGAAATTCTTCCAGTGCTCCAGGTGTAATCTAACCGAGGTTTTGTAAAACAAGATATACGACGTTAACCGCTTTGTCTTCTGACTGCAGACAGTCCAAGAAGTGTGTGATATTCATAGTCCTTTTTTCTTGTAGGTACACAACTAATCAAAAGATGCAAGGAATGTCAGAAGAAAGAAAAGCATTTTCGCTCAACCAAACCTAACGCTTTGGTAGAAACATAGAATCATTGAAACTAGAAGTAAGAATAGGCCATTCAGCCCTTTGCCCCTGCTCCGCCATTCATTTTTATCATCAAATTCAATATCCTCATCCTTCCTCCCCGCCATATCCCTTGATCCCTTTAGCCCCTAGACCTGTATCTAATTTCTTCTTGAAATCACACAACATTTTGGCCTCAACAAAATTGGGTGGTAATGAATTCCACACATTCACCACCCTCTGGGTGAAGAAATTTCCCCTCACCTCAGCTCGAGAAGGTTTACCCCTTATCCTCAAACTATGACCCCCTTGTTCTGGACTACCTCATTAGGAATATTTTTTCTGAATCTACCCTGCCTAACCCTGTTCGAATTTTGTAAGTTTCTATGAGATCCCCTCTCACTCCGCTAAACTCAAAGAACAAGGAACAACACAGCACGGGAAACAGGCCCTTTGGCCCAACGAGCCCACGCCGCCATTTTAACATTATGAGTGCCCTCCTCTACCCACGACCTTTGTCTACGCCTATTGGGGAAGATTGAGGGAAGACTAATTTAGGGACAATTTGTTACACCTATCAGCCTACGAGCACGTTTTTGGGAAGTGGGAGGAAACCGGAGCACCTGGAGAAAACCCACGCAAGCACGGGGAGAACGTGCAAACTCCCACAGACACCAGCCCAAATCCATGTATCCACACAGCAGACAGTGATAGTCACTGAGCTGTCGTGTTGTCAAGCACCTGGTCCAGTTTAAGCGTACACTAACGACATGAAGCACTGGGCAACTCTCGGATCAACATCCAAGAGCAACCCTCGCACGACCCACCACGTGTATGCCCCTTGTTGGTCAACAAGGCGGACTGAATCACCTGTGAAGTAAAAGAAAAGACATCAATAAACATGCAAAACTTAGACAGACATTTACGGAACTCTCTCCTCATGTGACAGATCTGCCTTCCCAGGAATTACCCTGGGAGACCTTTGCTGTACTCCCTCTACAACAAGGACATCCTTCCTCAGATAGGACACTAAAACTGCACACAATACTCCAGGTGTGACCTCATAAAATCCCTCATACAGTTGCAGCAAAACACCCCCATCCCTATACTCAAATTCTTCCGCTATGAAGGTTAACATACCATTTGCCTTCTTCACTGTCTGCTGTACCTGCACGCTTACTTTCAGCAACAGACACACAAGGACTCCAAGGTCTCGTTGAATGTCCACCTCTCTCAATTTACACTAATTCAAGTAATAATCTGTCTTCCTAGTATTGCTACAGAAGTGGACAACCTCATATTTATCCACATTGTACTGCATCTGCCATGCAAATGCCCACACTCTCAGCCTGCCCAAGTCACGCTGAAGCATCTCTGTATCCTTCTCACAGCTCACCCTCCCACCCAACTTTGTATTATCTGCAAATTTGGAGATAATACAGTCAGTTCCCTCTTCCAAATCATAAATATATAGTGTGAACAGTTGGGGTCCGAGCACAGATCCCAGTGTAACCCCCACTAGTCACTGCCTGCCAAACAGAAAAAGATTTATGCCAACTCTTTGCTTCCTATCTGCTAACCAGCTTTCTATCCATCTGAAGGCATTACCTGCAATCCCACGTGCTTTAACTTTACGTAACAGTCTGTTCTGTCAGTCCTTGTCGAAAGTCTTCTGAAAATGTAAATAAGCCACAACCACTGGTTCTCCTTGGCCAACTCCACTGGTTATATCTTCAAAAAGAATTCCAATAGATTCATTAAGCATGATTTCCGTTTTGTAAATCTTTTGTAATCAGACTTTGTCTGATTATCCCGCTGTCTTCCAAACGCTGAATTATGAAATCCTCGATAACGGACTCAAGGAACTTCCTCAGTGCCGACTTTAGGCTCATTGATCTATAATTCCCTATTTTCTCTCTATCTCCCTTCTTGAATAGTGGGTTTACATTAGCAGGCCTCCAATCTGTAGGAATCAGTCCAGAGTCCAAATTCCAAAGTTGTAAAATAACCACCAATGGGTCGACTATTCCCAGCTCCACCTCCTTCTTTACTGTGGGATGAAGTTATCAGGATCTGGAGATTTATCCACCTTCAATCCCTTCAATTTCCCTAAAACCATTTATTCGCTAATACTGATTTCCTTCAGCTCCTCATGAAAACTTGTTTGTCGCAGAATTATTGGTATATTCTTCACGTCTCCCTTTATGAAGACTGAAGCAAAGTACAAATTTAATTCCTTGGCCATTTCTTTATTTCCCGTTATGAATGCTCCAGTTTCTGACTGTGAGGGGCCGACATGCGTTTTTGTCAATCCTTTTCTTTTTACATACCTATACGAACTTCTCGTAACCAAACATGATTGGATCAGAGAATCTATACTGCCAAAGGAGGCCATTCGGCCCATCGAGCCTGCGCCAACAACACTCCAACCCAGAGCCTAGCCCCATAACCCTACATATTTACCCTGCTGGTCCTCTTGACACTACAGAGCAATTTAATATGGCCAACCAACCTAGCACACACATCTTTAGAGTGTGTGAGGAAACAGGAGCACCCAGAGGAAACCCACACAGACACGGGGAGAATGTGCACACTCCACACGGACAGTGACCCAAGAGCGGAATTGGTCCCACATCCAACCTTATTTAAAGCAATTTGTTTTTGTATTCATTCATTCTTGCTAGGCCAGAATTTAATGCCCATTCCAGATTGCCCTTGAGAAGGCAATGGTGAGCTGCCTTCTTGAACTGCTGGTGTCCAGGTGGGGTAGGTACACCCACAGTGCTCTTAGGGAGGGAGTTCCAGGAATTTGACCCAGCGACAGTAAAGGAACAGTGGTATATTGCCCAGTCAGGATGGTGAGTGACTTGGAGGAGCACTTGCAGTGATTCCATGTTTTTGGTGAAGTTCATGTGTTTGAAAATAGCTACCAAAGGAGCTTAGTGAATTGCTGCAGTGCATCTTTTAAATGGTACACATTATTGCCACTGTGTGCCCGAGGTGGAGGGACTGAATGTTTAAGGTAGTGGATGGGATATTGACCAAATACGGTTACCTTGCCCTGGATGGTGTCAAAGTTCTTGAGTGTCATTGGAGCTGCACTCATCCAGGCAAGGGGAGAGTATTCCATTACAATCTTATCGGCACCTTGTAGATGGCAGCCTGGCTTTGGGGAGTAAAGGAATGAGTTATTCACCTTCAAGGAATGAGTTATTTGCAGCTTCTTATTTTCTCTTGTAATCACTATTTAAATAAGTCGTCCAGTTCAGTTTCTGGTCAATGATAGCTCCCAGGGTGGTGTAATCAGCAATGGTAATTCCACTGAGTGCTGGTCTCTGCAAATAAAAGGAATGTTGTGATAACAAGCCTTGAGAATGGGATGTAACAGGGAGCCAATCTCCGGGGTAGTTCAAAATGTTGTGAGGCTTGAACATGTTGTAACTTCTGATAGAGGTGTATAAGATGTTGAGGGGTGTAGATCGGGTGGATTCTCAGAGGCTATTTCCCAGGGCTGAAATGGTCGCTACGAGAGGACACAGGTTTAAGGTGCCGGGGAGCAGGTACAGAGGAGATATCCCAAGTTACAAACAAGCACAAGCTTTACTGCGAACACAAACTGAAATAGTCACAGGCTTATCACCATTTTACTACCCAACATACGGCACTGCCTTCTCATTGGTTGATTGGCAAGAGGAAGTGCAACCACTCCTATTACAATAAACATAGAACATAGAAAGCTGCAGTACAAACAGGCCCTTCGGCCCACAAGTTGTGCCAATGATATCCCTACCTACTAGGCTTACCTATAACCCTCAATTCTATTAAGTTCCATGTACTCATCCAGAAGTCTCTTGAAAGACCCTATCGAATTTGCCTCTTCCACCACCGACGGCAGCCAATTCCACTCACCCACCACTCTCTGAGTGAAAAACTTACCCCTGACATCTCCTCTGTACCTACTCCCCGGCACCTTAAACCTGTGTCCTCTCGTAGCAACCATTCCAGCCCTTGGAAATAGCCTCTGAGAATCTACCCGATCAACACTTCTCAATATCTTATACACCTCTATCAGAAGTTACAACATGTTCAAGCCTCACAACATTTTGAATTACCCTGGAGATTGGCTCCCTGTTACACCCCATTCTCATGGCTCACCCACATTTCTGTGCTAGCCCACAACAGAAGATCAACCCGGCTGCATTTCAGTAAAGCCTTGGGCCTCCATGGTGAGGTTTTACTCCATCTGGTCTCCATTGGTAGACTGAGTATAGCCGTTAATCTGGATCAACTTCTTCTTGGTGACACTTCCTTAGAATCGAGGACGACTTGATTCCATTCAAGAGTTCATAGATAGCGATCCAATGCACGATCTGTAGTCACATTTTGGGGAAGGTGTTGTTTGAAGGGTTGGGGAGGTGGGTTTTTAGGTAGTTTGTTCGATGCCTCGACTTTCTCTCTGCATGATCCTGACAAAATCCTTTGATTTGCTCACTATGTCCTTGAAAGTGCTTTCTCCACATAGGAGTGTAGCAAGCGAGGGCTTCCCCATGAGTTGGTGGCTGTGATTGATCTCTCTCAAGGTATTTTGAGAATGCATTTTCATGGTCCTCCTGGGAGTCTCCTGCTGGACTGAGTTCCGAGTAGAGCTGTTACTTCAGCAGTCTGGTGTCAGACATACGAACATCATGCCCAGCAGAGCTGATTGGCTTCCGCACTTGTGGAAGGATATTTTGGCCTTGGAGGGAGTGCAAAACCTGGGTCTCTGGCGCTGTGAGGCAGTAGTGCTAACCACTGTGCCACCCTGCTGCCTGGCATGTGAATGATAAGAAAACCCCGATGTGGCATGTTATTGCCGAGTCTGAGTTAAACAATCATATCAAGGCCCATTGCCGTAACATTCAGGTTCCCAGTCCGCTGCTCTGTCTGACCCCTCCCCACCTCTTTGCTGTAAGTGGAACAGTTCCTTTAAAATCCAGGCTGTGATCTCAGGGCAGTACTGAGGGAGTGCGGCACTGTCAGAAGAGCTGACCTTTGCAGTTAAAGTTAAGCCAAGACTCTGCTAACATTCTCAGAGGTGGAAGAGAAAGATCCCATGACACTTTTTCGAAGGGGGGGGGAGTCAAAGGAATCCAGTGGAGTGACGGTAGTATAGTTACCCAGGATTGGTTTAATCTGTCATTCTGTCTATCTCTCAACTCATGTCCCTAAAACAGATTGGCACAGAGCTTCCAATCTGAGTTGGAATCCCAATTTCTGAGCCACTTGTCAACCAATCAGCACTTGCCTCTAAATTGCTGATCCTTTTACAATGTGCCAGTCTCACAAATTCTGTCCCATGAGCGCAAGACTTATGCTTCGTCAGTATGTCTCTTCTTTCAGCAACGCTCAACTTGCCCAAGAGTTAGAACTGGTTTTAATCCTGCTGACTTTCCCTGTGTAACTATTCTAATCAGTAAGTCAGAACCATCCCACATCGCTGACCCCAGAGTCTCAGAACGTTCCAGACCATGGGAGAATCGCCCATTGGAAATCCAAAAGTCAGCACTTCCGGACTTCGGAGTCCCTCAGTGCAACTTAGGGGAGGAGGAGGAGGAGGTACAACCCCAGGGTACAACCACCTGGAGATTAAACATGCATAGATCATTGAAACTACAGTGCAGAAGGAGGCCATTTGGCCCATCAAGCCTGCATCCAGAATGATCCCATCCAGGTCCTGTCCTATTTCTGCAAGCCCATATATTTGTCCTCCTAATTCCCCTGACACTAAGGGGCAACTTAGCCTGGTCAATCAACCTAACCTGCACATCTTTGGACCGTGAGAGGAAACTGGAGTACCTGGAGGAAACCCATGCAGACACAGTGAGAATGTGCAAACTTCAGCTATGAGTGGAGATTGGAGAAACTTGGTTTGTTCTCACTGGAATGATGGAGGTTGAGGGATGACCTGATAGAAGTCTACAAAATTATGAGAGGCATGGATAGAGTGGATAGTCAGAAGCTTTTTCCCAGGGTGGAAGAGTCAATTACTCGGGGGCATAGGTTTAAGGTGCGAGGGGTAAGGTTTAAAGGAGATGCACGAGGCAGATTTTTTACACAGAGAGTAGGGGTGCCTGGAACTTGTTGCTGGGGGAAGTAGTGGAAGCGGATACGGGAGTGACTTTTAAGGGATGTCTTGACAAATACATGAATAGGATGGGAATGGAAGGGTAAGGGGTTTTAGTTAAGTCGGGCAGCATGACTTGGAAGGCCGAAGGGCCTGTTCCTGTGCTGTAATTTTCTTTGTTCTTTGTTCACACAGACAGTCACCCGAGGCCAGAATTGTACCCGGGTCCCTGGTGCTGTGAGGCAGCCGTGCTAACCACTGTGCCATGCATGGGCCATCCAGGTGCTCCGGTTTCCTCCCACAGTTCAAAAATGTGTGGGTTAGGTGGGTTGGCTATGCAAAATCACATCTTAGTGTCAGGGGGATTAGTACAGTAAATACATAGGGGATAGGATCTGGGTGGATTTGTTATTGGTGCAGGCTCGATGGGCCAAATGGCCTTCTTCTGCATTGCAGGGATTCTATGATTCTATGAATCCCACTAGCAACTGGAACCACTGGACACTATAGGGGCAGTTCCCCATATAAATGGAGCTTCAGCTGGGATGCCATTCTTGGGGACAGACTCAAATAGATGAATTAGGTTAAAATTTGGACTGGTACACAGGAGCACAGTGGGTATAGTTCCAAATGAAAGCCAGTAAACAGCCAGATCCCTGCCAGAGAGGGAATAAGTGGAAGAAGGAAAAGCAAACACAAGTTCAAGTTCCAATTGCCCCTCTGTTGATCCTTGCCCACTTGTTGAACAGGCAGCTGTCTAAAATGTTCAGGTTCTGTGTGCTGATTCGGATTTGTGGAGATGCCGGTGTTGGACTGGGGTAAACACAGCAAGAAGTCTGACAACACCAGGTTTAAGCCCAACCAATTTATTTGATAGTAAACTCACAACATCGCATTATGAACATCGCTCGACAATCACCAGGCAAGACTGTTCCCTTCCTGTTGGCGAACATTTCAGTGGTCACGGGCATTCAGCCTCTGATCTTCGGGTAAGCATTCTCCAAGGTGGCCTTCATGACACACGACAGTGCAGAGTCGCTGAGCAGAGACTGATAACCAAGTTCCGCACACATGAGGACGGTCTCAACAGGGATCTTGGGTTCATGCCACACTATCTGTAACCCCCGTGACTTGCCTGGGTTTGCAAAACCTCACTTACTGTACTGTCTGGAGACAATACACATCTCTTTAAACTATGCCTAATGCTCTTTCCACTCACATTGTCGGCATCTTTAAGCCTTGAATAGCAGGTTAGTTGCAAAGACTCACATTTTAATCAGTAAAATGTAAACTGCCTGTGCTGTTATATGCTCTGTCTGAGGCCAGAACTCTCCATTCGCCTGACGAAGGGACAAACCCCGAAAGCTTGAGAGTTTACTATCAAATAAATCGATCGGACTTAAACCTGGTGTTGTCAGACTTCTAACTGGGATTTTTAGTTCACTGCCTCATGCCCCCAGGTCATCTAACACTCAGCAGTGTGCTCGACACTTTCCTTTTAAAAAAAAAATCCATTTTTTTCTTCCACTTGGATGGGCGCTTAGTACAGGGCAAGATGACTGAAAATAAACGTGGCAGCTCGGAATGTTTCTCCCAGGTTGAGCTAAAAGCTAATCTGCCCCCAATCATTTCGGTGTTTGCCTTTCTGAGCAAGCTTTGCAACAAAAGCTCCAGTATGGTAATGGGGGCTGCTGACCATTACTCAGTGCTGAAATTCTCTCCAGGAAAGCGGGGTTAGGAAGGAGATGGGGAGGACAGGTTCGGTGCTCTGAATGGGAAGTGACCATTAGCACAGTCCTTGCGCGGTTCTGGCTGAAGTAACTATTGTTTCAGACCTTGCAATTTCTTTTGGTTTTTTTTTTGGCCATTTCATTGCAAAACTCCCTCAGCCGCAGTTGTTTTGTGGAGCGGGCGCTGCAAACCGTTCAAAGCCGTAAAAATTGCGTTTTAGCGGCTAATTTACAACCTCAGGGAAGCAGGTGTTGGAAGCCGAAAGCAGAAAATGCTTGGGATCTCACTAAACAGACCTGGGATGGGAGGGCAAGTGGGAAATGCATTTGCCACACAGCTGGGTAAATAGAGGGCTCATACTCTTTGCGAGATAGCTTTTGTTTTTTAAAAAAACTGTTTATAATTATTTTAAGGATGCTGACAATGCTTTGTAAAGGACTAAAAAGGCAACTTGGGGAGATCTATTAAACAAAGTGACCCCCCCCCCACCCCTGCATGCAAATATTCCCATACATCCTATCGCTCCTGAGGAATTATTGAGGATATCATTCACTTAAATCAGTAAGTAAATTGGATATCTGTACTGCAGTCAGCTACACATCCTGATGGCAATGAAATAATTACACAGCTGGACAAATGCTACAGCCTAAAGCTATAACTCACTCACACCACTAAGACTAGGCTGCGTGGCAAGAATCATAAATACACTTGCATATATTAATTCTGGGAATGTGCAAGCTTAATTTATGTTGCATTAATACACATCTCTGCTTCTTCATCCTGTGCCTTAATATCCTGTAATAGGTAGTGATACTGCAGGAGTGAGTTACAGGCTAGAACCTAATCCAGGGCTTGTCACAGTTCATGTATAGAATAATGGAATGAACTACAAGCTGGAAATCTGTCGAGGTTTTTTGGAAGGTTAAGACGTAGATTATGGATGGACAGGAGTGAGTCACAACCTAGAATTTAATCAAGGAATTGGGAACATGTATATGATGCTACAAAAATATGCACTGTGCAATCTGTGCACAGAATTGTGAGGCATTATGTAAACATTCCTGATAGCAATTCCGAAGTTAATGTATCAACGCTTAACCTGCTTTATTTAGGGGCAGCTAGTTGCTCTGTGTCACACCACAAAAGTGATCCAGCTATCCCGGTTATTCCGTCATGGTGGAAGTAGCGGAAATGCTGGAAAATCCTGCCCCCCGAAAGCATTTTTTTTTGGCGGGCTCTGGATTGAGGGAGAGATGTGTTTGACCCATGGGTGTTTTACAGAGGCAGCTGGCCATTTAAATCATCAGCTGGCTCCACTTGAGGGGAATTGTGATAGGACAAAGAGTGCAGGTTCCAACAGGTAGCAGCAGGACTGTGGATTCACTTGCATAGCCAGGGTAACTCCTTTGGGAAGGGTAAGGGTTCCTTTTGGATCTGCTGGCAGGACATGGATGGGGGGGGGGGCGCGGGGGGAGGCCAGGTGGCCTCTGGAGTGGTTAAAAGTAGGCATGAATGTGCATGAGAAGTGCTCAGGGTCATTATTATCAAGTTCATTGGAACTCACTGGAGGGGTGATGGATTGAGGGGTGAGTGTTGGAGGGATGCTTCATGTTAAAACCTGTATTTTTAAACATTGAGCACAGTGACTGAGGCCTAAGGGCAGTCTTCTAACCAGCCCCTCTCTACACCTGGCACCCTCTCCTCCTCAGTCATTCCTGGGTGACCTGCCTCATCCTCTAATTCAGCCCCAGACTGGAGAGCTAATGTCCTGGCAGTGATTTTAACAAAGAACAACACAGCACAGGAAACAGGCCCTTTGGCCCCACAAACCCGTGCCGCCCACTTTAACACTCAGTGAGTGCCTCATTCCAATCCTTCTTCCACCTACGACTTTTGTCTACACCTCTTGGACTCCACAATAAATCTAGAGAATTATGTGTGCGCCAGATTAAGGGAGGTCTAATTTAGGGACTATTTATTAACACCAATCAGCCTAAGAGCACGTTTTTGGGGTGTGGGAGGAAACCGCAGCACCCGGAGAAAACCCACGCAAGCACGGGGAGAATGTGCAAACTCCCCCAGACACCGACCCAAGTCGGAGATCCGACCCGGGTCCCTGTAACTGCACAGCAGACAGTGATAGTCACTGAGCTGAAAGGGATTCCAGAGCCAGGGATTTTCCGCTCTCTCTGCCTTTGACCCAGAAGTGAAAAGCTGGCCCTGAGTTGGATGTACTCACAATCACTCCAGATGCTTTCTGATCTATCCATCTGCTGACATTGATGGGTGAAGTGGAGAAGTTTGTGGGCTATGATGTCCTGACTAGCTCAGTATGTCTCTCTATTACAGTGTGATTTCACAGTCACAAGTACTGACTTCACACTGGACTCCACCAACAGTCCAGAATGTAGGAATGCTAGTGAGCCAAGCTCAGAGACTCAGATTCTCCGCATGGGGAGCTCACTATGCACCCACAGTCTCCTGCTCCCTACCATGCACCAAATCCTGGTCATCCATCCACCCTGTGATTGTTTAAATAAGTTTATATATTATTGTCACAAGTAGGCTTACTGCAATGAAGTTACTGTGAAAATCACCTTGATTCCACACCCTGGTGCCTGTTTGGGTACGCTGTGGGAGAATTTAACATAGCCAATGCACCCAACCAGCACGTCTTTCGGACTGTAGGAGGAACCTGGAGGAAACCTAGGCAGACATGGGGAGAATGTGCAAACTCCACGCATTCTCCCAAGGCTGGAATTGAACCCAGGTCCCCGGCGCTGTGTGGGACTCTATTTTGCTGTTGTTGTTACCTCCTTTTTTTCCTTCATTTGTGAGGCATAGCTGGCCAGCATTTATTGCCCTTCTGTATTCGCCCCTGTTTAAAGGGTAGTTGAGAGTCGACCACATTGCCATGGCTCTGGGGTCACACGTAGGCCAAACCAGGTGAGGATAGTAGATTTCCTTCCCTAAAAGGCATTAGTGAACATGTTGGGGTTTTCCGACAATTAATAATGGTTTCATGGTCATCAGTAGATTCTTAATTCCCTATTTTTTTAAATTGAATTCAAATTTTGCCATGGTGGGATTTGAACCCAGGTCCCCGGCATATTAGCTGCGTATCTGGACTAATAATCCAGTTATAAAACCAGCAAGCCATCGCCTCTCCCTGTGAGCAGTGTTGTATACAATAACATGGAGTCAGCCCTACAGTTTATCGTTTTGGTCCTGCTTGTCTTTATCTTGTGATTGGGAAATCACACGGAAAGAAATGGGACTGCGTTCTAACACACTGGAGCACTTTCCACTGCAGGAGATCCTTGTATTTTACCAGGCGATGTTCCTAACCCGGCGTGTGATCAGGAGATCCGACAAGGAGTTAATATCTTTGTGCAGAATTCTTGTCTCTCCAGCTGCTCCAGCACCCGTGGCATTTTAAGGGACTGAAAGTGGAGCTATTTACAAAAGGGATATTTTTAGTGCAATGCAATATTTAAAACTGAAAGAGTACGGTCGCAAAATAACACAGTGCATCAATATTTAAAGATTATTTTTAGCGTGCCATGTTCCACTGAATTGCTAGTAGATTCATTTGTGTGCCAAGGCATTGAAAATCATATTGGAAAAATGAGGGACATTGTTGGAGACAGCCACATTACTCTCAGAGCAGGAAATTACATCAAATGGCTTCGAAACAAGTTTGTTTTTTTCTCTCCTAAATGGGGATTGTTAAATGTAATGGAATGAATTGCAGTTTTTAATCCTTTAAAGTGGTATGGTGTGATTGATAAGTCGAAAGGTGCATTCTGAACTGCCCTCTCCCTATATCCGTACCAAATCCGTCCTGTGAAATAACAACTCATTACTCATAGAAACCCTACAGTGCAGAAGGAGGCCATTCAGCCCATTGAGTTTATACCGACCACAATCCCATCCAGGCCTTATCTCCGTAACCTCACATATTTACCCCGCTAACCTACACATCCTAGGACATCACGGGGCACCTTACCCCGGTCAATGCACCTAACCAGCACACCTTTGGAGTGTGGGAGGAAACCGGAGCACCCCGAGGAAACCCATGCAGACACGGGGAGAATATGCAAACTCCACACAAACAGTGGTCTAAGTTGGGAATCGAATCCAGGTCCCTGGAGCTGTGAGGCAGCACTGCTAACCACTGTGCCACCGTGCTGCCCTTCTGCTCAGATTTAAACCACCCCGTCTCAGTTCTATCAGAACTCTCTAATAACTTGGAAAATATCAACCAAAACGTCTGATTTCTAAAATGCGTTATGGTCCCAGAAACTAACAAACTGACTGAATTCACTCAGTAACCCCAACGCAAAAAACCAACGGACAAGATTTCATCTTTTAGAACTCAAGCTTTACCAATCAAACCAAAATCAACGTAAATTGAATTGGATTTATTGAATGGTGGTCAATCCAATTTATAAATTACATTTTAAATAGCAGACACAACAAAGAAAGATCTCATAAATTTACTTGCCAAACCACTGACAATAGATATGACACTAATTTCAACCACAAACAGTGGCTTCATCAATGACCTTTCTTCCAATGTAAGGCCAGAAGTGTGAATGTTCAGTACCATCTGCAAATCCTCAGACACTGAAGCAATCCATGTCCAAATGCAACAAGAACTGGACAATATTCAGCCTTGGGCTGACAGCTGGCATGTAACACTCATGTTACCAGGCAATAACCATCTCCAATAAGAGACAATCTAGCCATCGCTCCTTGCCATTCAATGGCATTGTCATCGCTGAATCCCCCACTACCAACATCCTGGGGGTTACCATTGACCAGAAACTGAACTGGACTAGCCATATAAATACTGTGGCTACAAGGGCAGGAGCTTGGAATCCCACAGTAACTCACTTCCTGACTCCCCAAAGTCTGTCCGCCATCTACAAGACACAAGCCAGGAGTGTGATGGAATACTCTCCACTTGCCTAGAGCTCCATCAAGTCGTAAGAAGCTCAACACTATCCAGGGCAAAGCAGACCAATAGATTGGCAACACACCCACAAATATCCACTCCCTCCACCACCAACAAACAGCGGCAGCAGTGTGAACCATCTGCGGTTCCCCTCTGTTGTGGGAGTTCCCAGCCATTGGGTGGCACGGTAGCACAGTGGTTAGCACTGCTGCTTCACAGCTCCAGGGTCCTGGGTTCGATTCCTGGCTTGGGTCACTGTCTGTGTGGAGTTTGCACATTCTCCTCGTGTCTGCGTGGGTTTCCTCCAGGTGCCCCAGTTTCCTCCCACAGTCCAAAGATGTGCGGGTTAGGTTGATTGGCCATGCTAAGAAATTGCCCCTAGGGATGTTTAGGTTAGAGGGATTAGTGGGTATAATATGTAGGGATATGGGGGTAGGGCCTGGGTGGGATTGTGTTCGGTGCAGACTTGAAGGGCCTCTTTCTGCACTGTAGGGTTCTATTCGAGTAGAATGTACCTCACCCCTCGTAACCAACCAGATGATACTCAGAGTTCAAGTTTAAGATGTTTATCTGAGCGGAATGGGGCGAGCCACCCACTGTGTGGTTCCCAGCTCAGGAGGATTGCAATGGCAATTACACCTTCAGCCTAATGAGAAAGAACTGACCTGTATTAATCATAGGAGTACAATTTGTTCAGAAATTATCTACACCCATTCACAACTAATAATTAGATTACATAATGCATAACAAATGGGTATAGTTATCCAATTACAAATCTAGTATATCCACTTAATTATATCATCACGCACATATTTCCCTCTACTTGTCCACTAACTTCTGGATATGGGTATGTTTGATTTGTGCTGTATCAGCTCCCTTGCCCATTCTCCCTTGTTTTAGTGGACACGCATGAGCTATAGTGGCATCATGTTAAATTGAATTCTTGTGCGTGAACCCTGGACAATTATCTGTCGATAGTCTGGGCTGAGGCAACTGGTTTCTCATCAGTGATTTTCTGTCTTGGAGAGTTTAGCAGCTAACAATGTGTGTGATTTTTAAACTTGTGTGATTTTTAACCCATTCTCCCTCCGAGTCACTCACCATCGCGACTTGGGAAAATATATCACCATTTCTTCACTGTCGCTGGGTCAAAAGCCTGGGACCTCACCCTCCCTGGCAGCTCTGTGGGTGTTCCTATGCCTCAGGGACTGCAGTGGTTCGAGAAGGCAGCTCACTGTCACTTTCTGAAGGGCATCCAGGGATGGACAAGGAAGGTTGACCTAGCCAGCGATGCCCACATTACTCGAATGAATGATATTCGTCGGACAGAATTCCAGCTCAAGGATTTAGCCAAAGATTCTCGGTCGTTCCCAACCAACCCAAGTTCCACCATAATAGCACTCTTCTCCAGAATCTCACCAGCTCTCTCACAGCAGCTTTATGATGTAGATCCAGCAGGAACACTTTTGTCTGAACCCTCGGGAACACCACCGTGCACCATGTGGCCGGTTCCTTTTAAAATAACTGAAGGACAAAGAGTAACCTTAATTTCCCATCTCCTCTCCCAAACCTAGCTTCCATTTACACCTTATTTTCTTTTAACTATCCCACAACCCTTTCTCCTTCCAGCAGAACATGGGGCCAGTTTCACACTGACTGGAGTCACCTGGGTCTCCTGTGTATCTCACTGCTTGGGTCACGTGACGGATGGCCTGATTCCCTGCCCCTTGAGAAATCACCTCTAACTGCTGCCCAGCAAGTGGTGTGGAACCCCGAGGCAGGGTGTGGTACCAGTGACCACCATTTGCTGCCTCTGGCCGTGCTCAGTCTTCCCCCCATCACCCCAGCGACTGCACCCCTGTTGCTTCAAGCCAACCAGCTCACACCGATTCCAGTCCAAATGGAAATCCATTTTCCCCATTCATTGTCTGTGTCTCAGAGTGTGAGGGGGTTGCGCTGACCTGCTCCCCGGTTTAAAAGTCCTATTGTCTCCACTCTAGCTGTAGTAAACATAAGAACATAATAAGAACATAAGAAATAGGAGCAGGAGTAGGCCATCTAGCCCTTCGAGCCTGCCCCGCCATTCAATAAGATCATGGCTGATCTGAAGTGGATCAGTTCCACTTTCCCACTTTCTCCCCATAACCCTTAATTCCCCTGTCTATCAGAAACCTATCTACCCGTGACTTAAATATATTCAGCGAGGTAGCCTCCACCACTTCAAGGGGCAGAGAATTCCAGAGATTCACCACCCTTTGAGTGAAGAAGTTCCTCCTCAACTCTGTTCTAAACTGCATCCCGCCCCACTCCCCCCCACCCCACTTAATTTGAGGCTGTGCCCTCTAGTTCTTGTTTCCTTTCTAAGCGGAAAGAATCTCTCTACCTCTACCCTATCCATCCCCTTCATTATCTCATATGTCTCTACAAGATCCCCCCTCAGCCTTCTAAACTCCAACGAGTACAGACCCAGTCTATTCAATCTCTCTTCATAGGCAAACACTCATCTCCGGTATCAGCCTGGTGAACCTTCTCTGTACTCCCTCCAAGGCCAATATATCCTTTCGCAAATAAGGGGACCAGAATTGCACACAGTACTCCAGTTGTGGCCTCACCAGTGCCCCATACAGCAAGACCTCCCTGCTTTTATATTCTAAAGAGAGTACAGTGCCTGAAACACCAATATCTGGGATACTGGTTCGAGTTCTTCACTCTTATCTGCATCACACAAATCATTTCATAAAATATCGGACAGGAAATGGGTGCTACAGATCACAGATGGAGTGAGGTCCATTTATAGAGTGAACAGTAATACCAAACCCGAGGTTATATCAGAGAATCATACAGCTCAGAAGGAGGTCATTTAGTCTGTTGTACTTTCTCAGTTTTTTGAAAGAGCTATCCAATTTCTCTCTCTTGTGAACTCCCTCATAAACCTGCAGTTTATTTGCCTTCTGGAGTATTTATTTAATTCCTGCTGAGAATTAATATTTAATCTATCACTCTACCAGGTGATGGATCTGGAAATCTCTTTCAACTCCAAAAGCAATCAAGATTGGACAGGGCGTAGGATCAGAGTTTGAGCTCAGAGCTTTGGTTTGCTTGGAAGACATTTTACCAAAGGTGATACACCTTTATTAAAGCACTGAGCAATGCACACTCACGATAATACCGGTTACCCTGAGGGCGGAAGTCTGTCTCAGAATCAATCGATGATGAAATTCTCCATGAGGAACTGTCAATATTGTTCCGAGCACTGTAGCTTCAATGGTTCCGTGGGATCACACACTTTATACTCTTTAGAATGGAGGTGAGAACATAAGAACATAAGAACATAAGAAATAGGAGCAGGAGTAGGCCATCTAGCCCTTCGAGCCTGCCCCGCCATTCAGTAAGATCATGGCTGATCTGTCGCGGCTCAGTTCCACTTTCCCGCCCTCTCCCCATAACCCTTAATCCCCTCTCTTATCAAAAACCCATCAACCCGCGTCTTAAAAATATTTAGTGAGGCAGCCTCCACCACTTCAACGGACAGAGAATTCCAGAGATTCACCACCCTTTGAGTGAAGAAGTTCCTCCTCAACTCCGTTCTAAACCGCCCCCCCTTTATCTTGAGGCTGTGCCCCGTAGTCCTACTGTCTTTTTTGAGCGGGAAGAGTCTCTCCACCTCTATCCTATCCATCCCATTCATCATCTTATACGTCTCAATGAGATCTCCCCTCATTCTTCTAAACACTAACGAGTACAAGCCTAGTTTATTCAGCCTCTCCTCATAGCTCAACCCCCTCAACTCCGGTATCAGCCTAGTAAACCTCCTCTGCACTCCCTCCAAGGCCAAAATATCTTTGCGCAGGTGCGGCACCCAAAACTGCACACAGTACTCCAGCTGCGGCCTCACCAATGCCCTATACAGCTGCAGCAAGACCTCCCTACTTTTATATTCAATCCCCCTCGCGATGAAGGCCAGCATCCCATTCGCATTCCTGACCACCTGCTGCACCTGCAAGCTGGGTTTTTGCGACTCATGCACAAGGACCCCGAGGTCCCTCTGCACCGTCGCCTGCTGCAGTTTTTCGCCCCGTAAGTAATAGTCCTTCCTACCATTCTTCCTACCAAAGTGGACTACCTCACACTTGCCAACATTAAATTCCATTTGCCATTTCCTGGCCCATTCGCCCAGCCTATCTAGATCCTTCTGCAGACTCTCCACACCCTCTGCACAATTTGCCGTTCCCCCAATCTTGGTGTCATCAGCAAATTTCGACACCCTACACTTGGTTCCCTCCTCCAGATCATCTATATAAATGGTAAAAAGCTGAGGCCCCAGCACCGACCCCTGGGGCACTCCACTAGTCACCATCCGCCACACTTCTTCACCCAAAGAGTGGTGAGCCTGTGGGAATCATTACCGCAGGAAGTAGTTGGTGCCCAAACATTGAATCCATTCAAGAGGCGGCTGGATACAGCACTTGGAGGCGAATGCGATGAAAGGTTATGGGGAGAAAGCAGGATTAGGCTATTGAGTTGGATGATCAGCCTTGATTGTAATGAATGGTGGAGCAGGCTCGAAGGGCCAAATGGCCTCCTCCTGCTCCTATCTTCTAAGTTTCTATACTTTATTTCTAAGAAAGTTGGAGCCTACTTTTTAGTCCATTTAATTGGTTTTCAATTTGTAATGACTTTAACCAATAATCATTTAATCTTTAATCATCTGGTCCTGAGATCAGAAATTCCCACCCGAGGTCAACGGACCTTTAAACGGCTGGCCAAGTTTTCCAGCCCATCCGCTACGATCCCAGTAAATTTATTTATTAGTGTCAGCTTACATTAACACTGCAATGAAGTTACTGTGAATATCCCCTAGTTGTCACACTCCGGCGCCTGTTCGGGTACACTGAGGGAGAATTTAGCATGGCCAATGCAACTAACCTGCGCATCTTTCAGACTGTGGGAGGAAACCAGAGCACCAGGACGAAACCCACGCAAACATGGGGGGATTGTGCAGACTCCATACAGACAGTGACATATGGTGAGGAATCGAACCTGGGTCCCTGGCACTGTGAGGCAGCAGTGCTAACCATTGTGCATAGTTAAAAGGCAATTATACATTAAAAGGATGAATACTAGCTTGGTTTACTGTGGCTTATTAAGAAATATTAAAAACTAAAAAAGATTTTCACCAGCAGCAAACCAAAGCTCTGAACTCAAACTCTGATCATACGCCCTGTCCTGTCTTGATTGCTTTTGGAGTCACGTTTATAGAGTTTTCCAAATTTGTTACCTGGTAGAGTGATTGATTAAGTAATAATTCTCAGCAGGAATTAAATAAATACTCCAGAAGGAAAATAAATTGCAGGTTTATGAAATAAGTTCATGAGAGAGAGAGAGAAACTGGATAGCTCTTTCAAAAGGTACAAACTGAATAACCTCCTTCTGCGCTGAATGATTCTCTGGTAAAACCTCGGGTTTAGTATTACTGCTCACCCTGTAAGTAGACCTCACTCCCTCTGTGATCCGTAGCACCTATTCCCTGTCCAATGTTTTATGAAATGATTTGTGTGGTGCAGGTAAGAGTGAAGATCTCTAACCAGTATCCCAGGTATTGCTGTTTCAGGAACTGTGCTCTCTTTACTGCAGCCAGGAACAGCACTTGACTGAGAGGAGATGTGGCTTTGAACCTGGCAATATATAACAGAGCAGTGTACAGTTAGCACACTGAGGATATGTCTGATTTTTACTGTCAGGCTGAAGGAGTTCTCTCAAAATGTTGTAGCTTTTCTTCTCAAAATTTGAAGTCAGCATCAACAAAGGGTATAGGATGAGGTGAGATCAGTGGGCTGGATTTTACATATCCCCCAGCAGCAGGTTTGATGTTGAGGTGGGGGGAGATGGGCGGGAGGAGGATAGGGTGGGGGAAATGGGATGGGGGTAGGTGGGGAGGGATTGATAGGGCGGGGGAGGTGGGGAGGGGTTGATGGGCTGAGGGGAGGTGGGGCAGGGGGAAGGTGGGGACGGGGAGAGCTGGGGACAGGGAGATGCGGTGGAGGGAGATGTGGTGGGGGCGATGGGGTGGGGGAGGTGGGGAGAGGTTGATGGGGTGGGGGAGGTGGGGAGAAGTTGATAGGGTGGGGGGAGGTGGGGATGGGGGAGGTGGGGACTGGGAGATGGGGTGGGGGAGATGGAGAGGGGGAGATGGGGTGGGGGAGATGGAGAGGGAGAGATGGGGTGGGGGAGATGGAGAGGGGGAGATGGGGTGGGGGAGATGGAGAGGGGGAGATGGGGTGGGGGAGATGGAGAGGGGGAGATGGGGTGGGGGAGATGGAGAGGGGGAGATGGGGTGGGGGAGATGGAGAGGGGGAGATGGGGTGGGGGGAAGTGGGAAGGAAGAAATGGGGTGGGGTGAGATGGGGTGCAGAAAGATGGGGTGTGGGGAGATGGGGAGTGGGGAGATGGGGAGGGGGAGATGGGGTGGGGGAGATGGAGAGGGGGAGATGGGGTGGGGGGAAGTGGGAAGGAAGAAATGGGGTGGGGCGAGATGGGGTGCAGAAAGATGGGGTGTGGGGAGATGGGGAGATGGGGAGGGCTGTCCCTGAGCTGCCTGAAATTCTATGGAGAGGCAGAGGGAATAAGCAACCTAACCTTGGATCTATTAACGCTAAGTGACAAGTTAATGACCACTTACGAGCTTTAGCTCTCCAATGGTGCCAGTATTTTACCCATGGGCGGGGAGGGGGATGCCAAACCATGTGGGAAGCTGGGCAGCTTTCCTCCCAAGGAAACCTCCCCCAGCGTCACACACCACCCCTCCCCGAACGCAACACCTCCCTTCTCCCCAGGCCTCATACACCCCTCCCTCTCCAAACCAAACACTTCCTCCCTGCCCTGGCCTCATACACCCTCCATCCCCAAACCCAACACTCCCCTCCCCAATCCTCATATGTCTCTCCCTCCCCAAACTCAACTCCCCCTCCCCAAACCCAACATCTCCCCTCCCCCAGCCTCTTGTATCCAGTCCCTGATCCCAATTTCCTGCCCCTGCGATCACCACCCCCCCCTCCCCTCCACCAGCCACATCGAGATGTCCAACTCCAGCCGAACTTTCAGTCCGACCTCCATGGCGTGGAGTAGGGATTATTCCAGGCTGTTGCCGGGATATGGAGCTGACCATTCTAATTGGCCAACAGGGTTTGAAAGCCGGCAACCTTCCGGGAAAGAGTCGGAAGTCTTGCTGTGGGATCAGCCGGCTGGATGGTCTCCACGGAATCTCGGGAAATTCCACCCGATCCAGTGAGTTTCCTGCCCCGCGGGTTTGGTTAGAAGGATCACCATTGTGTCTGTGCCAGCTCTTGGTCATCTACGGATATAAAACTGTTCCTTCACTGTCACTGGGTCAAAATCCCGGGACTCCCTCCCTAACAGCACTGTGGATGTACCTACACCCTGCCAACTCCAGCAGCTCAAGAAGGCAGCTGGTCACCACCTTGTCAAGGGAATTAGGGATGGAGAGTAGATACTGGGCTAGCCAGCGACTGCCACAGCCCAGAACTGAATTGTTAAAACACTGGAAACTTCCAGAGGCATGGAATTACTGGGGAGATACACCCAGCGTCTCCACTCATTGTACAGTCAGAACATCTGGAATACCAGAACCAGATGTTAGACAGTGAGTGGGAAAGGAAAACGGATTATTTTGCAGCCTAACTGAGGGCATGTGTCGCTCCCAGGTTTGGTCAACGTATCAGGACAGAACAGAGGGATCTTCAGTGGATATTCCAGTGCAGTACTGAGGCAGTGCAGCACTTTCAATGGCACCAACTTTTATTGAGACATTCAAGTTTTTTTTAATTAATTTGTGGGACACGGGTGTCGCTGGCTGGGCCAGTTAACCACATTGCTGTGGATCTGGAGCCACATGTAGGCCAGACCGGGTAAGGATGGCAGATTTCCTTCCCTAAAGGATATCAGCGAACCAGATGGATTTTTCCGACAATCGACAATGATTTCATCAGCAGATTCTTAATTCCGGATTTTTTAAAATTAAATTCAAATTCCACCATCTGCCGTGGCGGGATTCGAACCCAGGTCCCCAGAGCATTAGCTGAGTTTTTGTATTAATAGTCTCGCGATAATACCCTTGGGTCATTGCCTCCCCGTGAGGCCATACAGCTGCCCTCTCGGGGCAATGTCAGATATCCCATGGCACCGTTATGAAGAAGCACAGGGGAATTGTCCCTGACCCCACAGGCCACCACTTCTCAGACAGCATAATTACATGTATAGCGGGGTGTTTGTGGGATCTTGCTCTGCAGAATTGGGCTGCTCGTCTTCCTACCGCAGTTACGACACTTCAGAATGACGTCTTTGGTTATAAAGTGCTTGGGGACATCCTCAGGCCACAAAAGTCGCCACATAAATGCAGGTTCTTCCTTCCGACATTGTTCAGTCGCTCACAGCAGAAGGCTGGTAAGTGGGCGTGTGGAAAGAGGGGCGAAGATCACCTTGTCTCGTCTTGTTCCTCACCCGTGAAGCATGGTGCGCCCGTCACAGCCCCTGCCTGACAGAGAGAGGGCCATTGGCATGTTCAGCCCTGAGTTGGCAGCTGCCACGAGCTGCTTCTCGCCTTTGAACCTTCCGGTGCCCCCTTCTATCTAATTAACCTCATTACCCCTCACTGCCCAGCCAAGCGCGCTGCTGGCATCTGCCGGGACAATCGCTTTGTCAAAACGCCGATGGAATGTGCTCCGAACTGAACAGTTAAAAAACAAAACCACAGCGTCGCTCCCAGCCTGCCAGAATGGAAAGCCAACACGAGTTCTGACTTTGCCTGGGTCACCATGTTGCCGAGGTTCCAGGAACCAGCCCCTGTCGCAGGTACACTGACAGTGACCTGGTATCTAATCCTTCCAGAATAGGAAAATATCAAGGATTCTCACAGGATAAGGAAAGACTATTTCCTGTCTGGGAGTGAGGGATGGGTGTTCAGAGCCCAGAGATCATTTCAATAAAAGCAGGGTTACTGCGGACGCTAAAATAAATATACAGAAAATGGATAAACTCAGCAGGTCTGGCAGTGTCTGTGGAGAGAAACAGAGTTAACATTTCCAGTCCGTACAAACTCAAAGCATTAATTTTCTCCGCTGGCACTGCCAGGCCTGCTGAGTTTGTTCCAGAACTTTAAAATGATTGCTAGGAGGGTGAGGAGAACTTCCTTGACACAAATTATGAAATCCATCCCCCATAGATTGTTAAACAACAAGAACTTTGCACTTCTACAGCACGTTTAATATAGTTAAAACAACCTCAAGCTATGAACGGACAAAACTTCACAGTGAGCTGTGTAAATGGGTGTTGGCCAGGATTCTCCGACCTCACCCGCGGCTGGCATTCTCCAGTCCCGCCGCAGTGAATGGCTGAATTTTCCGTTCTCGCTGGCAGCGATGGATGGGCGTACGACACCAGAGAATTTCGGCCACTCGAGCAGACGACTCGGGGCTCTGACAAAAAGCTGGCATAAACACAATGGCAATCATTTTATCCAAACCCGCAGCGTGGGAAACTCACTGGATCAGGTGGAATTTTCTGAGATTCCGAAATCCCAATCAAGTCGGCTGCTTTGCCCTGGAGTTTTTTGAGTGTTATTGGAGCTGAACACATCCAGAGAGTATTCCTTCACACTCCTGACTTGTTCTTTGAGAAGTGAGTTACTCTCTGCAGGATTCCTAGCCTTTGACATGCTCTGTTTTTATGTGGCGAGCGGAGTTCAGTTTCTGGTCAATGATAACACACAGAATGATGCTAGCACTGTGTGTGCATCCTTCAATCAGAATGCAAATATCAAACAGGAATTCCCAAAACTTTTTTGGGAGAGGGGGGGATAGAATATAAAAGCAGGGAGGTCTTGCTGCAACTGTACAGGGCACTGGTGAGGCCGCAGCTGGAGTACTGTGTGCAGTTTTGGTCGCCGCACTTGCGGAAGGATATATTAGCTTTGGAGGGAGTGCAGAGAAGGTTCAATAGGCTCATACCGGAGTTGAGGGGGTTGGACTATGAAGAGAGACTAAATAGACTGGGTCTGTACTCGTTGGAGTTTAGAAGGCTGAGGGGGGATCTTATAGAGACATATAAGATAATGAAGGGGATAGATAGAACATAAGAACATAAGAAATAGGAGCAGGAGTAGGCCATCTAGCCCTTCGAGCCTGCCCCGCCATTCAATAAGATCATGGCTGATCTGTCGTGGCTCAGTTCCACATTCCCGCCCTCTCCCCATAACCCTTAATCCCCTCGCTTATCAAAAACCCATCAGCCCGCGTCTTAAAAATATTTAGCGAGGCAGCCTCCACCACCTCAATGGGCAGAGAATTCCAGAGATTCACCACCCTTTGAGTGAAGAAGTTCCTCCTCAACTCCGTTCTAAACCGCCCCCCCCCTTTATCTTGAGGCTGTGCCCCCTAGTCCTACTGTCCTTTCTGAGCGGGAAGAGTCTCTCCACCTCTATCCTATCCATCCCATTCATCATCTTATACGTCTCAATGAGATCTCCCCTCATTCTTCTAAACTCTAACGAGTACAAGCCTAGTTTATTCAGCCTCTCCTCATAGCTTAATTGCTGCCTCCTAGTAAATCTCCTCAAGGGTCCTACCATGGCCACATCTAGATCCAGAATTCAGCACGGAATCAGGATCTGACCCTGGAACCAAAATTGAACCCATTGAGTCTGGAGGTGACAAAGGTATAAGTGAGAGTTTCATCAATAAATTGAGTTGGAGATGGGATGGAAGGTTAATATACAACAGGGTGAAGGTAGCGGTCTTTGTACTAAAGATAATATGACACTGGAACCTCACATCAGGCTTGAATGTGACACTGAACTGGCATTCAGGTTCTGTTTGGTATTGTGTTTGGGAAGGAGGACTGAAATGTTTGGAAAGTTTATAGTGTCAAAGACAATAGGGTAGAGGTAGAGCGATTCTTCCTGCTTAGAAAGGGTAGCAGGACTAGAGGGCACAGCCTCAAGATAAGGGGGGGACAGTTTAGATCAGAGTTGAAGAGGAACTTCTTCACTCAAAGGGTGGTGAGTCTCTGGAATTCTCTGCCCGTTGAAGTGGTGGAGGCTACCTCTCTGAATATATTTAAGTCACGGGTAGATAGGTTTCTGATAGACAGGGGAATTAAGGGTTATGGGGAGAAAGCGGGAAAGTGGAACTGATCCACTTCAGATCAGCCATGATCTTATTGAATGGTGGGGCAGGCTTGAAGGGCTAGATGGCCTACTCCTGCTCCTATTTCTTATGTTCTTATGTTTTAGGCCAAAACTCAGCAAAAAATAGAATCACTTGTCTACACCAAAAATGAAATGAAGAAAATGGTTCGACCCCTGTCCCAGGCCATATGGAACTCTTAAATCAAGAGAGAGGACATCCAAAGTAAACATCCTTTATCCTGACACTCCCTGCATTATCTTAGTTAAGGTCTTACCTTACACCTGAGGGTCTCTTTGTATGGAACTGTCCCTTGGCAGGGGCTGCACTCAAAAATGGACAGGGTGGCGCGGTAGCACAGTGGTTAGCACTGCTGCTTCACAGCTCCAGGGACCTGGGTTTGATTCCTGGCCTCGGGTCACTGTCTGTGTAGAGTTTGCACATTCTCCTTGTGTCTGCATGGGTTTCCTCCCACATTCCAAAGATGTGCGGGTTAGGTTGATTGGCCATGCTAAAATTGCCAGTTAGTGTCCTGAGATGTGTAGGTTAGAGGGATTAGTGGGTAAAATATGTAGGGATATGGGGATAGGGACTGGGTTGGATAGTGGTTGGTGTAGACTTGATGGGCTGAAGGGCCTCTTTCTGCACTCTAGGGTTCTATAATTCTACGAACATTGAATAGGAAGTGCCCAGAGCCTTTGTCTCTGACCCAATAACAGCTCTGATGGCCACTGCAATGCAGAGATAATGTTACCCTCTGGTAGGTCACAATGGTGTGACAACAATAATCTCTCCCTCGATGTTAGTAAAAGGAAGGAGATAGTTATTGACTTCAGGAAATGTAGCAAACATGCTCCTGTCTACATCAGTGGGGATGAAGTGGAAATGGTTGAGAGTTTCGTGTTTTTAGGTGCCCAGATCACCAACAACCTGTCCTGCTCCCTCCATGCTGACACTATCATTAAGGAAGCTCACCAACGCCTCTACTTTCTAAAACGGCTAAGGAAATTCAACATGTCAGCTACGACTCCCACCAACTTTTCCAGATGCACCATAGAAAGAATCCTTTCCAGATGTATCACAGCTTGGGATGGGCTCCTGCTCTGTCCAAGAGCTTTCCTTGATAAACAGTTTCTGGTATCAGTGAGACTGCTGCCTCAGCATCTACCTCCATCTCCACCGACTGACTATTCTCATCAGAAGGTTCCACAGCGGCAAAAACACCCACCATTCTGTTCACTGGGGAAGGACATGTGTGTGCGCAATGTAGCATGAATATTTAGCATTACCCTGCTTCCTTTATCCTCAAAACACAACACAACCCAAACTCAGCCTTGTGTCTGTCCAGTAATGGAGAGCCCCAATATCGGTTTGCTGTACCAGCAATGGTGAATGCATTTAATGGCAACCTATCCATCATTGGACTATGAATCAAGTTTCCCCTCACACCCTTTCTGTACCACGTGGCCACTTTTCCTTTATTCAGCTCTTGTTTTCTGCAACTTTTGTCTGAAGCCTGTTTCGTTTTCCAACCAGTAAGTTTAATGTGGTCCTCTCTGCCACGATTCCTACACATGATGCCCTTGCACCAACAATCTGTTGCCAAGTGCTCGGTTTTTGGACACCTGTCTCAAGTGTGAATCTATGTTTGCGTTTGAGTTTAGGCTGACATCTTGTGAATTCTTGTGCTTGAACTCAATGGTTAAGCTTCTTTAGGTGCTAATTCCATTTATAGAGTTTATTTATTAGTCACAAGTAAGGGTTACATTAACACTGCAAGGAAGTTACCGTGAAATTCCCCTAGTCGCCACACTTTGGCACCTGTTCAGGTCAATACACACTAACCAGCACATCTTTCTGACTGTGGGAGGAAACCGGAGTACCTGGAGGAAACCCACGCAGACACGGGGAGAATGTACAAACTCCACACAGACGGTGACCCAAGCTGGGAATCGAACCCAGGTCCCTGGTGCTGCAAAGCAGCAGCGCTAACCACTGTGCCACCATGCTGCCTAACACCCAGGTCTTTCTTTAAGGTCAGGTTGCTTTCAATCAACAACTGCTTTTGAATAGTTTTGCTGCTGAAACCACAGACTATCTATCTCTGTATATAATCATATGATCCCTACAGTGGAGAAGAGGCCATTCTGTCCATTGAGTCTGCACCAACTCTCAACCCCTCCCCGTCTCATTCCCTTAACCCCACACATTTACTCCATTAGTCCCCCTAACCTATGATCTTGGGACACTAAGGGGCAATTTAACACGGCCAATCCACCTAACCCGCGCATCTTTGGGCTGTGGGAGGAAACACCTTCCACTTGCTTTTTATCAATACTTTTATCTCGAGCTTGTTCCAAATGATTCAGCTTTTCCAAATTGTTCACACGCCTGGAACAGCAGCCCTGTTCAACCCAACAAAGAACGGGGACAGTGTTCATATATCGACCTTACCATGACCCCACATCCAAGGAAGTAGCTTTGGAGAGAAGTGACAGTTGTGATGTCGGAAATTTGACGGCCAATTTGTGCACAGCAAGCTGCCGCAAAAATCGATATGTTAAATGGCTCACTAACTCTACTACTCTTCCTTGAATAATGCCATTGGATCTTACAGGGTCAACCTGAGAGGGCAGAAAGCTCTTCGCTTTAAAGTTTATTTGTTTATCAGTCACAAGTAAGGCTTGCATTAACACTGCAATGAAGTTACTGTGAAAATCCCCGAGTTGCCACAGTCCGGCGCCTGTTCGGGTACGCTGAGGGAGAATTTAGCACGGCCAATGCAACTAACCCGCACACCTTTCGGACTGTGGAAGGAAACCAGAGGAAACCCACGCAGACACGGGGAGAATGTGCAGAGTCCACACAGACAGTGACCCAAGCCAGGAATCGAACCCGGGTCCCTGGCACTGTGAGGCAGCAGTGCTGACCACTGTGCCACCCTTTCATCGAGAGACAGTAGGTGGAATTTCCCCTCCCTCTCCCACCGCGACCCCACCCCCGGTGTATATTTGGAGGCAGCCCCCTATTGACTGTTGGAGGGATCTTCTGGTCGCATCACTGTCAACGGTCTCTCCTGTTGTTCACTTCCTCCGCCACCGGGGGACCCGTGGTAGGAGGTCACTGTCAATGGGACCTGGTGATCACCCAGGGGGAAGGGTCAGAATATCCCGCTCCAGTAGTGCAGTGCCTCTATCCTGTATTGGAGGATGAGACTAACTTTCTGTGCTCAAGTCTCTGAAATGGGATATGAAAGAACGACATTCTGACACAGGCGTAGAAATCCAACCAAAGAACCAAGATTGACACAACAAATATGATCAAAGCCAGGAGACTGCTGGCTCTAAATCTGCTGGGAATCGCAGTTTTTAGACAAGGAAGGTTGGTATATATCATTCTCATTGCTTCCAACACATTAAAATGTCCAATGGTTGTAAATTAGACTTGCAAATGAACTAACAGTTTCCATTAATGGCAGAGAGCCTGATGTAGACAGTAGCAGGGATGACAACGAGACTTCATTTCTTACAGTCGAGTTAACACTGGTCTTGTGTATCTGCCGGTGTAAACAAGTGGATACTGTGCATTCTCACACATATGTCTCATGTTCTAATGATGTAAATCCTTCAGCTTATTTGCTGTACAAGGCACAAGACTATCATTCATAAGGGATTGGGTTAACAAGTTACAGGTTCATTTATTAAGAGCGGACACATGTGAACAGTTTACAGCGTTGGAGACATTCAATGTCTCCAGGAGTGAAACTATAACCAGAACACACAATACACGCATCATTCCCCTTTGAGTGATGTCTGCAAAGACATGCTCACATCCTTAAAGATATGTGATAACAGCACTGCCATATACAGGGCAGCATGGCAGTACAGTAGTTAGCACTGCTGTTTCACAGCTCCAGGGTCCTGGGTTCGATTCCCGGCTTGGGTCACTGTCTGTGTGGAGTTTGCACATTCTCCTTGTGTCTGTGTGGGTTTCCTCCGGGTGCTCCAGTTTCCTCCCACAGTCCAAAGATGTGCGGGTTGGGTTGATTGGCCATGCTAAGAAATTGCCCCTTAGTGTCTAGGGATGTGTAGGTTAGAGGGATTAGTGGGTATAATATGTAGGGATATGGGGGTAGGGCCTGGGTGGGATTGTGTTCGGTGCAGACTCGATGGGCCGAAGGGCCTCTTTCTGCACTGTAGGGTTCTGTATACATCGGATTTATGATTGTGATTGGGAGCATTCTTAAGGGTCTTTCAAGAGCTATCCATGGTGAAGGAGCAGGGAGACATTCTCGAGACATAAATGGAGGAAGGAGTGGGAATAAATGAGTTTGTAATGTTAACTGTAAAGACGCTCTTCATTATTGCTAACATTCATAGAATCATAGAAACCCTACAGTGTAGAAGGAGGCCATTCAGCCCATCGTGTCAGCACCAAAAACAATCTCACCCATGTTGTATCCCCACAACCCCACTCATCCCTCTAACCTATACACCCCAAGGGGCAATTTAGCATGGCCAATCAAACTAACCAGCACATCTTTGGACTGTGGGAGGAAACCGGAGTACCCGGAGGAAACCCACGCAGACACGGGGAGAGTGTGCAAACTTAACACAGACAGTGACCCGAGCCAGGAGTCGAACCCAGGTCCTAATCACTAATCACTGTGCCGCCTAACAATCTCAAAGTCCCCCTTCACCACCTCCCACTCTTGGGTTAATAATTGATGCTGGGAGGGGTAATCAACAGCCCGAGACAGCAACTGGTCTTCACAGCAGTGTGTAGCAGCAGCAGAGCGGTGCTGACTGGCTCCCTGTTCAGGGCAAGTACAAGGAACTGCAGTCCATTCAATCCGGAGTCTCAAGACCCCTTGCAAAGGCTCAAGCAAGTTAACAGTTCAGGATTGAAGTATAAAGGATTGTCAAGGGCTCAGGTGAAATTGATGGGAAGGGCCTATTTCAAAGAACAAGAACAAAGAACAACCCAGCACGGGAAACAGGCCCTTCGGCCCAACGAGCCCGTGCCGCCGCATCACCCTACACCTACCCTGCCCTACGTGTATGCGAGTGGAACCCCTAACTTAGCCAGATTCAGGGGAGAATAGTGTCAATTTGGTATACCAATCAGCCTAAGAGCACATCTTTGGGGTGTGGGAGGAAACTGGAGCGCCTGGAGGAAACCCACGCAACCACAGGGAGAATGCACAAACTCCCACAGACACAGGCCCAAATCCATGTATCTGCACAGCTAGCAGTGCTAGTCACTGAGCTGTTGCGGCGCCCGTCTACCGGTCCAGGATCAAGCACACACACCGACACTAAGTACTAGGCCACTCCTGGAACCTCCAAGAGCAGCCTACGCACGACCCACCGTGTGCATGCCCCTCGTTTGACAACAAGGTGGACCGCCACCTGCAGAATAAAAAGACAAAAACGTTAACATACAAGACTGCATTTCCGGTGTCTCCCGAGGCTCTGACCCTATTTAATACCCCCTACTATAACCCTCCATCCTTGTTTCGCTCATGTGTCTATCTAAGTAAACCTTAAACAAGTCCAACGTGCCTGCCTCCACCACCCTACTTGGTAGCGCGTTCCATACCCCCACAACCCTCTGCGTGAAGAACCTTCCTCTCACTTCCAAATTATACTTCTCCCCCTCACCCTTAGATCATGACCTCTCGTAATTGTACCCAATCTAGGGAGCAGCCTATCACTATTGACTCTATCTATTCCCTTCAGTATTTTATATACCTCTATCATGTCTCCCCTTAACCTCCGTCTTTCCAAGGAGAAAAGTCCCAGTTTCTCCAACCTTTCCTCACACCCCAGTCCTTCCATGCCAGGCCACATCCTGGTAAACCTCCTCTGCACCCTCTCCAGAGTCTCCACGTCCTTCCAGTAGTAAGGTGACCAGATCTGGACGCAGTACTCCAAATGCGGTCTAACCAATGTTCTGTACAACTGAAGCATTAGACATCAGCTCTTATACTCTATACCCCTTCCTATAAAGGCTAGCATTCCATAAGCTTTCCTCACAACCTTCTCTACTTGTGTCGCAACCTTCATAGACTTGTGCACCTGCACTCCCAGGTCCCTCTGTATTTCTATACTCCTAATCGGTCTACCTTTTATCACGTAGCTCCTCTCTGCATTATTCCTTCCAAAATGCATCACCTCGCATTTGTCAGGATTAAATTCCATCTGCCATCTATCTGCCCAATATACCAACCTATCTATATCCTGCTGTTTCACCTGACAATTTCCTCAGTATCCGCCAATCCTGCCATCTTGGTGTCATCCGCAAACTTGCTGATCACTCCACGTACGCCCTCTTCCAAGTCGTTTATATATATTACAAAGAGGAGAGGTCCCAGTACTGAGCCCTGCGACACACCACTGGTGACTGACCTCCAGCCAGAAAAGGACCCTTCCACTACTACTCTCTGTCTCCTATTGCCCAGTAAAAAGTCTGACAACACAAAACATGGTGTTGTCAGACTTTTTACTGTGTTTACGCCAGTCCAACACCGGCATACCCACATCATGACTCCTATTGCCCAGCCAGTTTTCGATCCACCTAGCTACCTGTCCTTGTATCCCATGTGCCTTAACCTTTTCTACCAGCCTACCGTGAGGGACTTTGTCAAACGCCTTACTGAAATCCATATAGATGACATCAACGGCTCGCCCATCGTCAACCGTTTTTGTCACCTCCTCGAAGAATTCTACCAGATTCGTAAGGCAAGACCTCCCCTGAACAAAGCCATGTTGCGTATCCCTAATCAGATCACAACGCTCCAAATGCTCATACATCCTACCCCTAAGTATTTTTTCCATTAATTTTCCTACCACCGATGTCAAACTCACTGGTCTATAATTTCCAGGGTTATCCCTACTACCCTTTTTAAACAGCGGTACAACATTAGCTACCCTCCAGTCCTCTGGGACCTCACTTGTGTCCAAGGAAGAGACAAAGATTTGCGCCAGAGGCCCAGCAATTTCATTTTTCACCTCCCTAAGCAGCCTGGGATAAATACCATCAGGCCCCAGAGCTTTATCCGTCTTTACGCTACCTAAAAGCCCTAGCACTTCCTCCCTCGTAATGGATATTTCCTTTCACTGATCTACAGTTCCCTCCAAGACACTACACGACACCAAACCCCTCTCCTTCGTGAATACCGACGCAAAGTATTCATTCAGGATCTCCGCCATTCCCTCCGACTCAATACATAACTCCCCTCCTTTGTCCCTAAGAGGACCAATTTTCCCTCTAACCACTCTCTTGCTCCTAATATAGGAGTAAAATGCCTTTGGATTTTCCTTAATACTACCAGCCAAAGCCATTTCATGCCCTCTCTTCGCCCTTCTAATTCCCCTTTTTAGCTCCCTCCTACTCTCTCTATATCCCTCCAGTGCACTCTCCGTACCCAGTTGTTTTGACCTAACATATGCCTCCCTCTTCTTCCTGACCAAGTCTTCAATACCTCCTGTAATCCACGGCTCTCTAATCCTACCTTTCCCATCCTTCCGCTTAACCGGCACATGCCTTTCCTGCAACATTTTCAGTTTGCCCTTGAAAGCCTCCCACTTGCCAACCGTGGACTTGCCAGCTAACAACCCCTCCCAATCAGTGTCCTGCAGCTCCCTCCTAATCCGGCTCTAGCTCGCCTTCCCCCAGTTCAGGACCCTCCCCTTCCCTTAGCGGAGAGATTTATAATGATTTGTGGAAGAATTAGAGGAGAGATGAGGAAAGGATTTTTTCAGCCAAAGCGGAGGGGGGGTCTGGGCCTCACTACTTGAATGGGTAATAGAGATAGAAACCTCAAGTTATTGAAAAGGTGTCTCGATACGCACCTGAAACCCCATACCTGCAGGGGTCCAGAGCAAATGATAGAAATTGGGATTTGCTTGGGGAAGTGGGGGGGAAAGGGAGGGCCAGCATGGAGTGATGGGCAGAATGCCTCTTTCTGTAGTGTGAAGTTTTCTACATTTTCTAAATATCTGAAAAAGAGGAGGGCAGAGGAGTGGTCACCTGCAAATGGTTCTTTAGAAGGGCAAGGATTGACAAGACGGGCCAAGTGGCCACCTTTCTATGCAGTAATGAATCTATGATTCCATGATTATCTTGTTACTGTTTGTGCCATCTTGAGCTTCAGAAATTGGCTGCAGCTTTTCCCATATTACAAAGCACTCTGGGATGTCCTGTGGTAGTGACAGGTGCTACATAGATGCAATTCTTTCTTTCTAAGAAGGCTGGGTGAAATGCACCCCCACCCCCCCGTGCCTGTGTGGCTGAGTATTACAAGGGAGGAACCACTTTCAGATAAATTAATTCTGGATTTTGACAGACAGTCATGCCTTTGTAATGACCTACACACAAGCAGCTCAAATGTATGAGTTAATTTGCACACTCACACACAAAAGTTTAAAGTTTATTAGTGTCACAAGTCGGCTTACATTAACACTGCAATGATGTTACTGTGAAAATCCCCTACTCGCCACACTCTGGCGCCTGTTCAGGTACACTGAGGGGGAATTTAGATGGCCAATGCACCCTAACCAGCACGTCTTTCAAACTGTGGGAGGAAACCGGAGCAGTCGGATGAAACCCACGCAGACATGGGGAGAACTTGCAAACTCCGCACAGACAGTGACCCGAGCCGATATTGAACCTGGGCCCCTGATGCTGTGAGGCAGCAGTGCTAACCACTGTGTGATTGTACCACTCACAGAGAAACACAGACCCAAAACCGCACACACGTGTACGCATAGAAATGCACACACTTCACTCAAACATGCACACACACACTTGCACGCACCCACACATACACACAGATATGCACACTCACACACAAAAAAAACACAAACACACACACACACAAACACATACACACGTACATACTCAGACACATGCATGCATGCATACACACATACACTCACACACACATACCCATACATGCACACACGCTCACATTTGCACTATCTGTGCAACTACCCACCAGTTACAGAATCCACCCCAAGTTCATATGATTCATTTCAATGGACTGTATATCAGTCGGGTTGTACACTGGAGAGGTACCGGCTCCATCAGATTATCTCAGTGAAGAGAAACAGTTACACTGTCAATCTGTGCATTATGTGTCTCGATGGAAAATACTGGATATTCCTGATAATCAAAGATATAATCCTATTAGTGAGAGAGGCTATTTGTCTGTGTGCAAATGAATGGACGCTGTGTGGATTTGCTACGTGTCGATGTAGATATTGATGTGTTTGTGCTGTGTCTCTCACTCTCTGCCTGACTGCGTAGCTGTATCTCTCAGCCTTATATGTGTGTGTGTGTGTGTGTGAGAGTGAGTGTGTGTGTGTCTGTGTACCTGTGATTTCTCAGTGTATTCGGAAGTTAGAGTGCCATTGCTGTGTTATTCTCCAGTTTATTTGGTTGGGATTATACTCTGGGGGATTTTTTTGTGATTGTGATCTGCGTGAGCACGAATCGCAGCCTGAATCCTGAGCTTGCAAACCCAAATGCCCAAGTTTGGCGGATTGAAGGGAAAACCTGGGGGGGAAAGCAATTACAGAAGGAGTACAGTGACAAATCACCCTCGCTCTCATCAGCCCTGGGGGCTGTGTCTCAGCTCAACAAGCAGACTTTTCACACTCTTAGGTCAGAATGGGGGCTGGCAGTGGTAGCATTGCAAAGCCCCACATCATCAAAGCCTCTGACCAAACTGAAGAAGGTTATAGACATGCTTTAGCCCCAACTAGTTTCCTTAGTAAAAAAACAGAAAATCCAGGATGCCTTTGAGAGTCATTCTGCGTTCTAAGTGGAGGAAGGCAAGTACATATTTTGAAATCTGGAAGGCTGTTTGATGCTTAAAAAAAGATTAATTATCTGAGGACAGACATCCATGTCCAAGCCTGTGCTGTGGAAAATGTAATTTCTTTCCACTGCCAGTCAATGCCAGACACACAGGCAGTTTTCTGATGCAGACTGATGTCCGCTGGGAACTGGATTGATCTCACGCTGCATCAGCCAACTTCACTCTGTGCCTGAATTGTGGCCTTTGATGGAGAAGGTGATCATCCTTACACAGTGCCAGAGACAGGAGGGCAGCAGGCTCGGGCAAGGTTTGATCATTCAGTGCCATCAGTATGCATGCTGTTATCAGATAGCCCCTCCATCTAGAGTGATATTATGTTGACTAAGTTGGGTGAATGGCCAAGGCTCGTAGTAGTGGATTACAGTTGGGAATGACTGAGACAGATTGAGAGATTGACATTGATCAGAACTTTCACTGAATCCCTACATTGCAGAAGGAGGCCATTCAGCCCATCAAGCCTGCATCAACTCTCTGACAGGGCATCTTGTCCAGGCCCTAATCCTGCAACCCCACCTATTTACCCCGTTAATTCCCCCTAACCTACGCTCCCTGGGACACTCAGGGGCACTTTAGCACGGCCAATCCACCTAACCTGCAAATCTTTGGCATGTGGGAGGAAACTGGAGCATCCGGAGGAAACCCACGCAGACATGGGGAGAATGTGCAAACTCCACACAAACAGTTACCCACGACCAGAATGGAAACTGGGTCCCTGGTGTTGTGAGGCAGCAGTGCTAATCATTTTTAAAAGTGGCACGGTGGCACAATGGTTAGCACTGCTGCCTCACAGCACCAGGGACCTGGGTTCAATTCAAGCCTTGGGTCACTGTCTATGTGCAGTTTACACATTCTCCCCATGTCTGCGTGGGTTTCCTCCAGTTGCTCTGATTTCCTCCCACAGTCCAAAGATGTGCCAGTTAGGTTGATTGGCCATGCTAAATTGCCCCCTTGGTATTAAGAGGATTAGGAGGGTAAATACATTGTGTTGCAAGGTTAAGGCCTGGGTGGGATTATTATCGGTACAGGCTCAATGGGCCGATGGCCTTCTTCTGCATCTTAGGGATTCTGTAACTTCATAACGTGATGGAGGGAACAGTTGGAGATAAAGTTCTGAGGCCTTGAGAAGGAATGAGTCAGAGAATGGTGTTAATGTTACGTTAAGTACAATGTTCAAGTTTGTTAATGTCAATTAGGTTGTTATAGTCAGGGGAAGCAGGGAATGGGGATAACTGGGACAGTGGAGGAGACCTGGCTGATTGAAGAAGTCAGTAAACTCTTCCAATAAAGAAATGCTCCAAGCCTTGTGTTTGACTTCACCAACTGGCTTTGATCACATTAACGCAGGACGTACTGGTACATCTTAGGAGAGGGATACTCTTGCAAGGATATGTGTTGAGAACTCTAATAAGATCCTTACATTATCACTACGTTGCTGGTGCAAAGCTTTGCTGAAGTGATAACATAAGAACATAACATAAGAAATAGGAGCAGGAATAGGCCATCTAGCCCTTCGAGCCTGCCCCGCCATTCAATAAGATCATGGCTGATCTGAAGTGGATCAGTTCCACTTTCCCGCTTTCTCCCCATAACCCTTAATTCCCCTGTCTATCAGAAACCTATCTACCCGTGACTTAAATATATTCAGCGAGGTAGCCCCCACCACTTCAATGGACAGAGAATTCCAGAGATTCACCACCCTTTGAGTGAAGAAGTTCCTCCTCAACTCCGATCTAAACTGCACCCCCCCTTATCCTGAGGCTGTGCCCTCTAGTTCTGCTATCCTTTCTAAGCGGGAAGAATCTCTCTACCTCTACCCTATCCATCCCCTTCATTATCTTATATATCTCTATATGATAAGCATCCAAAGTACAAGAGCAACTCCACATGTTTTCCAGCAATGCTTTCGCTGCACCGTCTGACTTAACATTCGAAAAGCAGCCCCATTATACAAACAGTGCCTGAACCTGGGGTCCGAACACAACCTCAAAATGAACAGTCTGAACTCTTGCTTCTAAATCCCCGTCAGGCAAATACTGAAGATGGGAGAAGCTCAGAGATCGATATTAGTAATGTGGAAGATTCAATGTGAATCAAGAGTGGGGTTGTGAAAGGACTTGTGTCCCTCCTGCTTTCACATTAGAGTACATCTCCTGTCAGCTGGGACAAGGAGGTGATCCCTCGGAGAGGGGACCTTAAACCCCTTTTTTTGTAGATAGATAGGTGCTGAGCTCAGTTTCAGGCGTAGATGTCGGAATCCCCTTTCTATTCCCCTCTTAGTATAAAAGGCAGAGCGTTTCCAGCTGGTAACGTGGTCACACTGCCCACCCACACAAACTGAATCCTCACTAGTCAATGTAGTGCCCAGCAGATTCTCAATTATTCTTCCTTTCTATTAGCGAACATTTTCTATTAGCGAACAAGGCTCTCTGCAACCCTGCTGCTTTTGATTAAAAGCTTTTCCTGCTGCCAATGATTAACCTTGTAATTTACTGCTGGAGCCAGTATATGTGGAGAGTGGAATCTCACAGAACCATCTCAGCAATCCCACTAAAACTATTACAGCAGATTAGGGGCTCATATATTAAATCAGATATTAAGTCGGCTTGGCTGAGTTAAAGGGCAGAGATCCAAACAGAGGTTGAGACGCCTCCAGCAATAGGAAGTGAGAATCGGAGGGCACCTTGCCAGAGGGTGGCACTTGGCTGTAGCTGGTAGAGTGGGGCATCTCAGCGAAATGCATAACCAAATGACGTATACATACACAGTGCGTATACACTGACATGTACATACGCAGTGCGTGTACACTGACATGTACATACACAGCGCGTGTACACTGACGTGCGTATACGCAGTGCGTGTACACTGACGTGCACATACACAGCGCATATACACTGACGTGTATACTGACATATACATACGCAGCGTGTATACGCTGACGTGTACGTACACAGTGTGTACACTGACGTCTACGTGCGCAGCGCGTGTACGCTGACGTGTGCGTGCGCAGCGCGTGTACGCTGACGTGTGCGTGCGCAGCGCGTGTACGCTGACGTGTGCGTACGCAGCGCGTGTACGCTGACGTGTGCGTACGCAGCGCGTGTACGCTGACGTGTGCGTACGCAGCGCGTGTACGCTGACGTGTGCGTACGCAGCGCGTGTACGCTGACGTGTGCGTACGCAGCGCGTGTACGCTGACGTGTGCGTACGCAGCGCGTGTACGCTGACGTGTGCGTACGCAGCGCGTGTACGCTGACGTGTGCGTACGCAGCGCGTGTACGCTGACGTGTGCGTACGCAGCGCGTGTACGCTGACGTGTACATACACAGTGCATTACGCTGACGTGTACATACACAGCGCATGTACGCTGGTGTGATGGGGATTTTCTGATCTTATGGGGGGACAGTTGCATTGTGATTGTGTGTCCATGTGAGATTTGCAATGTACAGGAGGAAATGGATATTTAACTGGGTATAACTGTGTAATTTACTGCTTTCCTTTTGTTTTTATTACCAAACCGTAAAACTGATGAGACATGAAACAAAGGCCTTTTCTCCGTGTGATCAGGTGTGCGTTAAAGACCCTGCTGTCAGGGGAACAGGAAGGGCTCCCTTTATCTCAGCCGGCATTCCTCCCACACAAAAACACCACCAGGAAAATAATGGATGAACCCTCGATTTATCTGATCACTGCCTGTGGGACCTTGCTGTGTAAGGTAGCTGGCAGATCACCGACCAGACAATATTGCCACCTCAAAGCACATCAACCACTTTAAGATGTGCTGCGTAAACGGAAGTTACTTCTTTCTCTATCCTTAATCTGTGTTTGTGAGCATGTCATTGATCAGAACACAGTTCCCACTTCAAAGGGACAAGGGACGGGGGTGGGGGGGGGGGCGCGGTTGGCTGAGGGCCAAGTAGTGACCCTCCTGTGTACATCCAGTTATTAATGTTTTGACAGAAATATGGAAATATCTAGTTTCATTGCCCCTGGATTTAAGAGTGTAGAAGCAACATTGAGCCACAAACACAGTGAAATATTTAAAATGTCCTTGTACCACTTGCAAACAACAACCCCTGGCCCATTTGGCCATTTACTCAGTGCTCATTGTACATTACACTAAGCTATTGCGTTAATTAGAGTGAATTTATTAGCTGGGCTCCTGACTGATTAGGGATTTTATTATGTGTCATCCCATTGCAAACACCAGGGACCATATTAGTCCGTCCAATAAATCGAGACTCTTGCAGGAATGTAATTGGAAACTCCCCTTTGCCAATTCTGGGTGCGATGGTTAACAGTGGCAATTTGTGCAGTGAACAGATTGCAGCCTGCGAGATGCATCAAAATATCCAAGGCGACATTTTTAATGAAAGAAGAAGACTCTGTTCATCTAGTAAAAATCCTGGGGACAGGTTTCCTCCACGTATTCGATGTGTTAATGGGGATTGTGAGCTCCAAGTTGTGTAGGTTAGAGAGGGGAAAAAAAACCCTGTCACCAGGCAGGATTTTCCCGATGTGGAGATGTTGGCGTTGGACTGGGGTAAACACAGTAAGAAGTCTCACAACACCAGGTTAAAGCCCAACAGGTTTATTTGATAGTAAACACCACAAGCTTCCGAAAGCTTGTGGCATTGTGGCATTAAAATGCAATCAGTGTACTGAAGATCCTACCTGGATAGTCCTTTCCTCGGGTAGAAAAGTCAAGTACTCGGGGGACACAGGGTTAAGGTGCGTGGGGAAAAGTTTAAAGGAGATGTGTGAGGCAAGTTTTTACACAGAGAGTGGTGAATGTCTGGAATGTGTTGCCTGGGGAGGGGCTGGGAGAAGGTATAATAGCGGCACTTAAAGGTCAACTAGACAAACACATGAATAGGATGGGAATGGGAGGATACGGACTCTCAGTGCGTACGATTTTAATTGAGGCAGGTATCGTGTCTGGGGCAGGCTTGGATGGCACAAGAGCCTGTTCCTTTGCTCTACTGTTCTTTGTACTTGGCTTTCCATTGTCACGTGACCATGAGGCACAGGCTAGAGTTGGCCACATTATATTCAGTTCTATTAAAGGTGAGGTATTAGAAACTCCGACCGTTTATGATTACTGTTTCGGGACAGGAGCTGAGATTGAGCTGGAGAGAAGCCACTGAACAGGGAAGATGCACACGTTCAGAGCCACAGACAGCTGCTCACAAAAACACTTCAAAAGAAAGCAAACAAATTGGGTGAGTCAAAATGGCTGTTAGATTTCCTCTCCTGGTCCATGTTAAAATGAAAGATGATATGCAGCACAACTGGCAGTTTTTCCATTTGCCGTGACAAAAATACAGTTTGGGCGGCACAGTGGCGCAATGGTTAGCACTGTTACCTCGCAGCTCCAGGGACCGGGGTTCGATTCCCGGCTCGGGTCATTGTCTGTGTGGAGTTTGCACATTCTCCTCGTGTCTGCCTGGGTTTCCTCCGGGTGCTCCGGTTTCCTCCCACAGTCCAAAGATGTGCGGGTTAGGTTGATTGGCCATGCTAAAAATTGCCCCTTAGTGTCCTGAGATGTGTAGGTTAGAGGGATTAGTGGGTATAATATGTAGGGATATGGGGGTAGGGCCTGGGTGGGATTGTGTTCGGTAGAACATAGAACCCTACAGTGCAGAAAGAGGCCCTTCGGCCCATCGAGTCTGCACCGAACACAATCCCACCCAGGCCATATCCCTGTATATTTACCCACTAATCCCTCTAACCGACACATCCCCGGACACTAAGGGGCAATTTTAGCATGGCCAATCAACCTAACCCACACATCTTTGGACTGTGGGAGGAAACCAGAGCACCCAGAGGAAACCTACGCAGACACGAGGAGAATGTGCAAACTTCACACAGACAGTGACCCGAGCCGGGAATCGAACCCAGGACTCTGGAGCTGTGAAGCAGCAGTGCTAACCACTGTACTGCCATGCTGCCCAGGTGCAGACTCAATTAGCCAAATGGCCTCTTCCTGCACTGTATGATTCTATGAAAATAAGGAGATCACAACAGATTTCATTAATAAACCGGAACGGATGCTAGTAGCATCACTTTTAACCCTGTTGGAGGGAGACTGCTAAAAAGTGTATTTCCCACTAAATCTCTCCAAAGAACAGAAAAACAGATAGCAAAAATCTTCAAAGCCTTGAAGTGAATGTAACTTATGAGCGGTATATGTTCAACATTAAAGCTCAATGTGAACAAAGAATCTATTGGTCAGCAACACGATTCGCAGAATCCTATAAATTTGAGCAACTAAAAGATGATCTTGTTAAGGATAGGATTGTCTCAGGCAGAAGAGACCCAGCTTTGAGAGCAAGTCTACTCAGAGGGGAGTAACTTACTCTCAAGAAAGTGATAGACATGCAGGGGCACAGAGGTTGTAAAATGTTAGCTAGAGCATGTCTATGGGAGAACAGACCAAGTTTTGTTCGATGTTGATAGACTTCCAGGTCAAAGGAGCAGAACAATGATGGACAAACGGGCAGGGTGCAGGTACAGCAGAGGACATCACACAAAGGAAAAGGAAGGTTTGTCCAGCATAGGGAAAGTACTGCTCTAACTGCAAGAAGCTGAATCATTTTGCACACAAGTGTTTGGCTAGAAAGAAGCAAAACAAGCCTGTACAGATGGCCACCGCAGAGATATCAGCCTGATAAATCACTATACAACAGTTTGGCTCCATCAGATTTATAGGTGATAAATGACTTGTGACTGTTAGAATGATCATCACAGAAGGAGAGCATCAAATGAACATGAAATGTCAAATACTGGTTCATCATGTAACATAATGACCTTCACATAGCAGAGCAAAGTGGCTCAACAGGATTCTGCGAGATTCTTTTCCTAAAGGTAAGGGTGTCTAAAACTAGAGGGCATAGGTTTAAGGTGAGAGGGGAGAGATACAAAAGGGTTCGGAGGGGCAATATTTTTTCATAGAGAGGGTGGTGAGTGTCTGGAACAAGCTGCCAGAGGCAGTTGTAGAGGTGGGTACGATTTTGTCTTTTAAAAAGCATTTAGACAGTTACATGGGTATGATGAGTATAGAAGGATATGGGCCAAATGCGGGCAATTGGGATTAGCTTAGGGGTTATAAAAAGAACGGCATGGACAAGTTGGGCCGAAGGGCCTGTTTCCGTGCTGTAAACCTCTATGACTCTATGATGTGCTGATCCAAAAATGAAGCCGTTGAGAGTAAGATTGGGGCTATGTGATGAGATGAAACTCATACTGAGAGGACTAATTAACCTGAGATCCCAACGCAATGAGAAGGATAAAGAGCTAGACTTTCAGGGTCATGGACAGTGAACAAGAGCCACTCATCTCAGACGGAGCACATCTTGTAACCGTCAACACATCAAAAGAGATTTCCAAATACCGCAGCACACAAAACCATTGGCTGTTGAAGAGATCCTAGAGGAGTACATAGATGTGTTTCCAGAGTTAGGATAGCTTCATGGCAAATAAAGTGTTAGACCAATTTACTGAGATGAGTCCTAGCTGACATTAGGTCCAGCCTAAAAAACGTAAGAACATAAGAAATAGGAGCAGGAGTAGGCCATCTAGCCCTTCGAGCCTGCCCTGCCATTCAATAAGATCATGGCTGATCTGAAGTGGATCAGTTCCACTTTCCCGCTTTCTCCCCATAACCCTTAATTCCCTTGTCTATCAGAAATCTATCTACCCGTGACTTGAATATATTCAGCGAGGCAGTCTCCACCACTTCAACGGGCAGAGAATTCCAGAGATTCACCACCCTTTGAGTGAAGAAGTTCCTCCTCAACTCCGATCTAAACTGTCCCCCCCTTATCTTGAGGCTGTGCCCTCTAGTCCTGCTATCCTTTCTAAGCGGGAAGAATCTCTCTACCTCTACCCTATCCATCCCCTTCATTATCTTATATGTCTCTATAAGGCCCCCCCTCATCCTTCTAAAACAAGATAGATGGGCTGGAAAGGACGGGATTAATCAAGAGATTGCCAACTCCGACAGGCTGCTGAAGAAACAGTGCTTGGCTGTTGTCTCTACTTGTGAATATTTTCACCAATACATGCTTGGGAGAGGCAGTGACAGTTGAGCCAAACCACAATCCACTTCAAAGCATTTTCCTCAAACCACGACTACTTGCTTCAAAGCATCGACAAAGAATGTTACTTTGCTGACAGCAATATCATTTGGACATGATATACAAGCAGGAGAAACAGATGTACATCAGTGACGTGCTGTGAGAGCAGCACTCTCTCGGAGGGAAGTTGTAGATACCGAAACAGGAATCCTCCAGCGTCAACCAGTAGCAGCAGCTGTCCTGGAGTCATTAACTCAGTATTGAATCTGATAGACTCGAACAAAGAGCAACACAGCACAGGAAACAGGCCCTTTGGCCCTACAAGCCCGCGCTGCCCATTTTAACACTCAGTGAGTGCCTCATTCCAATCCTCCTTCTACCTACGACTTCTGTCTACGCCTCGTGGACTCCACAATAAAGGGGTGCAAATTTAGAGAATTATATGTGTGCCAGATTAAGGGAGGTCTAATTTAGGGACAATTTGTTAACACCAATCAGCCTAAAACTACGTTTTTGGGGTGTGGGAGGAAACCGGAGCACCCGGAGAAAACTCACGCCAGCGCGGGGAGAATGTGCAAACTCCCACAGACACCGACCCAAGTCGGAGATCCGACCCGGGTCCCTGTAACTGCACAGCAAACAGTGATAGTCACTGAGCTGTCGTGTTGCCCGTCAGTTGGTCCAGTTTAAGCGTACACTAACGACGTGAAGCACTAGGCAACTCTCGAAGCAACATCCAAGAGCAGCCCTCGCACGACCCACCGCATGTATGCCCCTTGTTGGCCAACAAGGCGGACCGAAAGGCGGTTTACTCACATCAACCACCCAACAGGATGCAACACTACAGGCTCTGTAGGGAGTTATGGTGAAAGGACGAACAGAGAACATCAAAGACACATCTCTGGTCACAAGAGCATATTGGGCACATCGAGATGAACTGACCGCCCAAGTTGGAGTCTTGCGCAAAGGAAATATTATCCTTAAGTAGATGAGAGTTGAGATGCCAAAGTGCGTCCGTACTAACCATCAATGAATTGAATAGAAACCTGACGTAGAAACCCTACAATGCAGAAGGTGGCTATTTGACTCATTGAGTCTGCACCGACCACAATCCCAACCCATGCCCTATACCCACAACCCCACACATTTATCCCACTAATCCCTCTAACCTACACATCCTGGGATACAATGGACAATTTAGCATCACCAATCAACCTAATCTGCACATCTTTGGACTGTGAAAGGAAACAGGAGCACCCAGAGGACACGGGGAGAATGTGCAAACTCCACACAGTCACCCAAGCCAATAATTGAACCCTGGAGCTGTGAGGCAGCAGTGCTAATCACTGTATGGAGTTTGAGGAAGGTAAAGGTGTGCCCTGCTAACTAAACACTAACAATGAACTAAGGACCACATGAAGCAGTGCAGTGCTTGTAACGAGTGCCAAGCTAAGCAAGCAAGTGAGTTATTGATGATGTATGACGTTCCAGACTAACCATGGGTGATGTTGGGCGTAGACCTCTTCACTTTGGCAGGAACTGATTACCCTGTCACCATAGGTATCGGGGGTTTGACCAGCTGACCTCAATAACTGCCAGTGAGATTGCAGAACACCTGAAAGCACCGTTCATTATGGCATTACAAACATTGTGATGTGCTGCAATGGTTCTCAGTTCACGAATGAAGAATTTAACTTCTTCATAAAGGATTGGGAAACTCAACACAATGCACCATCTCTGCACTATCACCAGTTAAACGGAAAGGCTAAGACAGCAGTAAAAACTCACCAATTATCAAGAAATTTCACAATTCTAGCACAAATGTATACAAGACAATCCTCAAGGTGATAAACTCACCAACTGAAGGCGTGGAAAATAATCCAGTCCAAAGATAATGTCATGCCATCTGTAAATATTCTTCCAACTGCAAAAAAGCTACTGAAGCCAGAAGTATGTGAGTGTAAAAACCATGACGAAGCAACAGAAAGCTGAAGTGGTTTCTCTGCCAAACCATTATCAGAGTTGAGGATTGGAGAGGCAGTCACGATTCAAATGTTCAACACTCTCCACAGGATACAACCCATGTGGAAACCTGGGACACGCTGAGGGCAGTTGTTACCTTAACTGTACACGATGGATGTGAACAATCAGATATACCCATGCAACCGCAGGCATATACTAATAACTCGAAAAGCTGGGCGTTCACTGCAGGCAGCCCATCAGGAGGATGAAGTCTCACCAGCTGCATAGAATGACCATCACTCCCAGAGGAACACCAATGGAAGTGGAACAACAACAGATGTCTCAGGAACAAAATTCCCCAGAGAGGGAAATTCACACAGGCGAACAGCCAATGACAATCCACATGCACACTATTCATTTGGTTTGATTTATTATTGTTACGTGTATTAGCATACAGTGAAAAGTATCGTGTCGTATGCGCTATACAGCCAAAGCATACCGTTCATAGAGAAGGAAAGGAGAGAGTGCAGAATGTAGTTTTACAGTCATAGCTAGGGTGTAGAGAAAGATCACCTTAATGCAAAGTGAGTCCATTCAAAAGTCCAACAGCAGCAGGGAAGAAACTGTTCTTGAATTGGTTGGTAAGTGACCTCAGACTTTTGCATCTGTTTCCCAATGGAAGAAGGTGGAAGAGAGAATATCCACGGTGTGTGGGGTCCTTTATTATGCTGGCTGCTTTGCCGAGGCAGCAGGAAGTGTAGACAGAGTCAATGGATGGGAGGCTGGTTTGCGTGATGGATTGGGCTACATTCACCACCTTTTGTAGTTCCTTGTGGTCTTGGGCAGAGCAGGAGCCCAGACCAAGCTGTAATACAACCAGAAAGAAGGTTTTCTATGGTGCGTGTGTTAAAGTTGATGAGAATCATAGCTGATGAAAGATCTGCACAATCAAACGATGGTGCGTGCAATATATGTGCAGGGACTGACATAGACTAATAAGCCATTTTGTTTGGTGGGGTGGGTGGGGGGAGAGAAGATCTCATGTGATAGGAGTGCTGTGGGTAGTCAGGGGTGTGGGTGAGTCAGAGGTTTGGAGGGGTGTAGACAGAGTGGGTGTGAGGATGCAGTTGGGGTGGTAGTTGGTGGGTAATTGGGGTCAATGCTATAGTTAACCAGGAATTAAGAGTGGTTTTAATTTCTCTAACTTTTTCTGCTTTGACAGTCAGAATTACCCAAAGTCTTGATTGATAGCACATTTGTGCTAGGATTGTTCCCTCCCTCCATGCCCCCTCCCTCCATGCCCCCTCCCTTCCTCCCTCCCTACAAGCTCCCTCCCTTCCTCCACGCCCCCTCCCACCCTCCCTCCACGCCCCCTCCCTCCCTCCCTCCGCACCCCCTCCCTCCGCACCCCCTCCCTCCACACCCCCTCCCTCCCTCCCTCCGCACCCCCTCCCTCCCTCCCTCCGTCCGCACCCCCTCCCTCCCTCCCTCCGCACCCCCTCCCTCCCTCCCTCCCTCCTGAGGCAGGTTAATTACTCAGCGGAAGGTTGAATTCCCAGGGAGTTCCTGTGCAGTCCTGTCAGTGGATTTCTTGATGAGACCTCAAAGCTTCTGCTGGAGTGTCCCCTGGGTATAACCCTCCGGAGATCAGACGTTCTGAGCCAGATTGCATGCTGAAACTTTTGAGCGGCAGGGACCCACGTTCAGTTCCTAGCTTGGGTCACTGTGTGAGGTTTGCACATTCTCCCTGTGTCTGCGTGGGTTTCCTCCGGGTGCTCTGGTTTCTTTCCACAGTCCAAAGATGCGCAGGTTAGGGTTGATTGGCCATGCCAAATTCTCCCTCAGTGTCCCGGAATGTGTAGGTTAGAGGGATTAGTGGGATAAAGGTATGGGGGTTGTTAGAGATAGGGCTTGGGGTGGGATTGTTGTCAGTGCACACTCGATGGGCCAAATGGCCTCCTTCGGCACTGTACTGATTCTGTGAAACAGCGCAGCAACCTGGATGTAATTCCATGTTAGGGAGGTGTGTGACCTGGCAGGAAACTTGTGGATGGTGAATATTTCTATGATGATGTCAGAAACATGGCGTCCAAATTGCCCACAACAAGGTCTCACAAACAGCGATGTGAAAATGGCCAGATAGTCTTTAGTTAGAGATGTTTCTTTAGGAATAAGCATCAGCCAGAATTTGCCTGCTCTTCTTCCAATGAGTGTTGTGGGATCCCCTACACTTAGTTGAGAAGGCAGGTAGGCCCTTGGTTTGAGATCTCAGGCAAAAACCAATAACCTCCATACCACACTTGGAGGTCAGCCTCGATTTTGTGCTCAGGTCACTAAAGAGTGGCTTGAACTCACAATCTTCGGACTCAGAGGCAGGAGAGTTACCCCAGTGTCAGGGCTGAGATCTAAACTAGGAGCCTTTCACTGAGCACAGGAGGTGGTGGGGGGGAAACAGGTGCTCACTGTACAAGCGGAAAGAGGCAGCAGATAATGTTGGAGAGCAACCATCAGCAACAAGAGTGGACATGTGGAACAGTCAGAGTGGAGTCTGCACAATGGGCAAGAGAATGAATTAATCCCTTTGAGTATATCCAGGGGCTGAAATGAATCTATTTTTGCAGTGGGTGAGAGTCTGTTCCAGAAATCAGTCAGTGTCCAAATCCCAGCATTGAGTACGGTGATGCTGGAGTTGGCTGCCAGCCAATGTAGCCAGATCATTGGTCCAGGGGAGATAGGAGGAAGGGCCTGGGGTATGAAAATCCTGATGTGGAGATGCCGGTGTTGGACTGGGGTAAACACAGTAAGAAGTCTGACAACACCAGGTTTAAGTCCAACCGATTTATTTGATAGTAAACTCACAAGCTTTCGAGGTTTCCCTCTTTGTCAGGTGAATGGAGAGTTCTGGCCTCAGACAGAGCACATAACAGCACAGACAGTTTACAGATTACTGATTAGAATGCGAATGTCCTTTCGGTATCTTGTCTGCTTCCTTGCATCTCTGTAAAAACTTGATGTCTGCGTCGATATGCGCAATCTTCTCGGAGATCCTCTCCACTTGGATCTGACAGTTTGTGGTGTCGATAGCAGTCATGATGTGGAGACGCCGGTGTTGGACTGGGGTAAACACAGTCAGAAGTCCGACAACACCAGGTTTAATGAAAATGCAGCGGCTCAAATTTATAATAACACTGCTGAAGGGGCTGGGGAGGGTGACTGAAACTGGGTAAGATTGCAAGACATTGGCAGGAAGCTGGCAAGAAGGTAGCACCAGGTGGTTTGTGACTTTAAAGATTTAATGGCACCAGGAAATGAAGGTGTGACTCTGTGTTGAATGGTCGAAGGTTGGAACATTAATATTTTCCAATACCTCATGCGTTTGCTATGGCGAGGAGCGTGAAAGATGCCCCCATTCTCCATTTTTGTTACCCACACAGCGACTGGACTCTCGAGTTATTTTGTTCAACCAGAGCCTCGACGTTGAGAAGAAAATATAAAACCCAGCTCCTAAAATAAGTCGAGAAAACGTCATGCAAAAAAAAACACAAAAGAGTGAGGTGGAAAGAAAATATTCACTTAGCGTTTTGAAGCTGGGTAGACTTCCAGGTTGTGGGGTCTTGACATGCAGAAGGCCGCAACCATGGATATTCTCACATAAAGAGAGCGAGGGTGTGATGACACTGGCTGTCTGGTCAACCGGTGTGGCGAGCTGGGAAGATTGTGGGCAAGGGTGATAAACCGAACCCAGTTTCTCCTCTCGTCTGATCTTAACAGCTCACCAAATGACCGATGTGACCAGCCGGTAAGATTGTCCCCCTCCTCCCCACTTAGAATTGTTTTGGTTAGCTGCATCCCCCCACCCCCCCACCACTCCCTCCCACCAAATCATATTCTTAAAGGGAGGTACTCCTTAAAAATTATAAATAAAGCTTTCTTTGATTTGATTTATTATTGTCACATGTATTAACACACAGTGAAAAGTATTGTTTCTTGCATGCTATACAAACGTACCGTTCATAGAGAAGGAAAGGAGAGAGTGCAGAATGTAGTGTTATGGTCATAGCTAGGGTCTAGAGAAAGATCAACTGAATGCAAGGTGGATCCAATCTGATGTCAGCAGGGAAGAAACTTCTCGAGTCGGTCAGTATGTGACGTGGGACTTTTGTATCTTTTTGTTACGCCCACAGTCCGGGGGATGTGCTGGTTAGCTGCATTGAGCGTGCTAAATTCTCCCTCAGTGTGCCCGGGTATGTGCCAGAGTGTGAGGACTGGGGGATTTTCAGAGTGGCTTCATTGCAGTGTTGATGTGGGCCTACGTGTGTGACATTAATAAATAAATTTTAAAGAAAACTTGAACTTTTAAAAAGTTCTCCCAAATTGGTTTCTCGAACCCCCTTTTCTTAATAATTTTGAAAGGCCACCTCAGCCAACTGTTGGAAATTAGCCGATTGGTCTATAAATTGTCAACAATGAAACTGGTTTGGTTTTTAGCTCATTGAGCACATTGTGTGAATTTTAAGACAATTCTTTTGCTCAAACGATAATCTGTTAGCTTGGGGTAGCCAGAGTGTCGAGAAATAACTGGTTCATGTCAGTCATTCAATGTTGAGGCATCTCAAACAGGAGTTTATTCATTCCCTCCTGTCAAGGTAAAAAAAAAAGATGATAAAAGATATGGGTAAGTTAGACGTGGAGGGGATGTTTCCTCTTATGGAAACCAGGATAAAGGGTAGAAAATTTAAAACTGAGTTGAGGAGAAACTACTTCTCTTGAATCTGTGGGATTTGCTAACCTAAAATGCATTGGACACTGGGACAGCGAATAAATTTAAGAAGGAGTTAAACAGATTTTTAATTGGGAATGGATTGAAGGGTTATGGGGAGCAGGCAGGAAAATGGGGATGAGGAGCATATCAGCCATGGCGGAGCAGACTCGATGGGCCAAATGGCCTCATTCTGCTCCTATGAACTATGAATTTAGGATAAGAACATAAGAAATAGGAGCAGGAGTAGGCCACCCAGCCCTTCGAGCCTGCCCCGCCATTCAATAAGATCATGGCTGATCTGTCGTGGCTCAGTTCCACATTCCCGCCCTCTCCCCATAACCCTTAATCCCCTCGCTTATCAAAAACCCATCAACCCGCGTCTTAAAAATATTTAGCGAGGCAGCCTCCACCACTTCAACGGGCAGAGAATTCCAGAGATTCACCATCCTTTGAGTGAAGAAGTTCCTCCTCAACTCCGTTCTAAACTGTCCCCCCTTTATCTTGAGGCTGTGCCCTCTAGTCCTACTGTCCTTTCTGAGCGGGAAGAGTCTCTCCACCTCTATCCTATCCATCCCATTCATCATCTTATACGTCTCAATGAGATCTCCCTTCATTCTTCTAAACTCTAACGAGTACAAGCCTAGTTTATTCAGCCTCTCCTCATAGCTCAACCCCCTCAACTGCGGCATCAGCCTCGTAAACCTCCTCTGCACTCCCTCCAAGGCCAAAATATCCTTGCGTATCCTCCCAGGTTATTTGGTTAGGGCAAGAATGCATTTAACCGTGATTCCCCCCTTTGTGGAATAGCCTGATCAATGTCTTAGCAGAGGAAAGGGGCGAAAGAGAAGTTTTTTTTTCCCCTGGAAATAGTGGCTTGTCGGTTAATTTATGACGGAATTAATAAAAGGTATTACTGGTAGTTGGTTTTATCTTTTATTATTTCTGGTGGAGAGGGCTGGCGAACACATTTGATTTCACAAGGCATAATTTAACAATAAATTTGGACATGAAAGGATGGGTATTATCATGTGAACTGCTGCTGCATTGTGTCAAATTGCTCTCAGCTTTAACGATGGCTATTTATTTTAAATGTCTGAACATTAAAATGAATCAGATTTGTAAAAAAAAAATTGAATTACGCATGCATAGCCTAGCATGGCTTACTGTAAATTCCATGCTGCTAGGGTGTGGGTGAAATGCACATTTACTGGGATGTGTTCTACACCGGGCTGCTAACGAGGCTGATGGGAATGGGCAACATTGATGAGGATACTAATTTACGTTTGCCAGCTCCAGACCCACTGAGATCTCCACCCTTCTCCAATTCTGGCCTCTTGCACAACCTCAATTTACATCACTAATGCCCCCAACGCCTAGAAGACCATAGAAGCAGAATTAGACCACTCGGCCCATCGAATCTGCTCCGCCGTTCAATCATGGCTGATATTTTTCTCGTCCCCATTCTTCTGCCTTTTCCCCATAACCCCTGACCCCCCTTAGTCATCAAGAACCTACCCATCTTTGTCTTAAAGACACTCAATTGTTGTAGTGGAAATTTTTCCTGCTTTTTGACTGTGACAGGGAGACTCAACAAAGTTTGTTCTAACAAAACAACTTATCTTTATTTCCGAAAGACTGCATGCAGCATATGGCTGAATCTTGGAGACAGAGAGCAATCCGTACAAACCGCTGATTCTATCCCAAGACCGCGCCAACTACAAGAATCAGTTCAATAGTTATACCTTTTTCTTATCAGCTTACATAGCCAATTAGTAATTCAAGCAGTAGTACATCATTAATTGTATTAGGATCCGGTGACCTCCGAGACCCCGCTGTCTCATCAATAATATCATTATCTTGTCCTTTGAAGGAACAGAAAGGTTCTGTGATCTCTGACCATATCTTGTTTTCTGATGTTATAGAAGGTTCTGTGACTCTGACCTTCTCTCACCTCACTCCTCCAGCCCTAAGTTATGTGGAGTCAGCTTTATCAGGTCTCGACCTTCTCCGGTCTTATTCATGTCTTAGGTTATGCGGAGTCAGTGCTCCTTATCTTTTTTACCAAATACTTGACTAATTTTCCCATCATGCCACTACTTCATTCGTACACTATCACACAATGACCTGGCCTCCACAGCCCTCTGCGGCAAAGAGTTCCACAGATTCCCCACTCTCTGGCTGAAGAAATCCCTCCTCGTCTCTGTTTTAAAGGATCGTCCCTTCAGCCTGAGGTTGTGACCTCTGGTTCTAGATTTTCCTACTAGTGGAAACATCCTCTCCACATCCACTCTACCCAGGCCTCGCAGTATCCTGTAAGTTTCAGTAAGATCCCCTCCTCATCCTAAATTACAACAAGTACAGACCCAGTATCCTCAACCGTGCTTTATACAACCAAGTCCTCAACCATTCCTCATACGCCTCTACTTTCTCAGAACACTAAAGGAAATCTGGCATATCAGCAACGACTCTCACCAACTTTTACAGATGTACCATAGCAAACATTTTTTCTGGATGTATCACAGCTTGGCTAACTCAGAGTCATAGAGGTTTACAGCATGGAAACAGACAGAACTTGTCCATGCCATCATGTTTTTTTTAAACCCCTAAGCTAATCCCAATTGCCTGCATTTGGCCCATACCCCTCTATACTCATCTTATCCATGTAACTATCTAAATGCTTTTTAAAAGACAAAATTGTACCCGCCTTTACTGACTACCTCTGGTAGCTTGTTCCAGGCACTCGCCACTCTCTGTGTGAAACAATTGCCGTTCTGGACACTTTTGTATCTCTCCCCTCTCACCTTAAAACTCTGCCCCTGCTCTGACCAAGACTGCAAGAAACTACAAAAGTTCGTGAATGTAGCCCAGTCCATCATGCACACCAGCCTCCCATCCACTGACTCCATCTACACTTCCCATTGCCTCGGCAAAGCAGCCAGCATAATCAGGGATCCCCGGACATTCTCTTTCCCACCTTCTTCTGTTGGGAAAAAGATATAAAAGTCTGAGGCCACATACCAACTGACTCAAAAACAGCTTTTTCCCTGCTGCCATCGGACTTCTGAATGGACCTACCTTGCATTAAGTTGATCCTTCTCTATACCCTATAACACTACATTCTGCACTCTCCCCTTTTCTTCTTTATGAATGGTATGCTTTGTCTGTATCGTGCGCAAGAAACAATACTTTTCACTCTATACTAATACAGATAACAATAATAAATCAAATCAAACCAAAGGCAAAAATAACAACAGATATAGTAAATATACTCGACGGATCTGGCAGCATCTGTGGAGACACAAACAGAGTTAACAATCCGGGTGGCATGGTGGTACAGTGGTTAGCACTGCTGCCTCGCAGTGCCAGGGACCCACGTTCATTTCTGGCTTTGGGTGACTGTGTGGAGTCTGCATGTTCTCCCCGTGTTTATGTGGGTTTCCTCCTGCATTCCAAAACTGTGCTGGTTAGCTGATTGGCCATGATAAATTGTCCCTTTTTCTCCAGAGATCTGTAGGATAGTTGGATTAGACATGGTAAATATGTGGGTAGCAGGGATAGGGCAGGGAGGAGGGCCTGGGTAAGATTCTGTATCAGAGAGTTGGCCGAATGATCTCCTTCTGCACTGTAGGGATTCTATGAATCCAAATCAATCGTTCCAGCTGGCCCTCGATTTCCGTTACTCCACAATTGGTGGTCTTGCTTTTGTTGCCCTAAGCTCTGGTGTTTCCTCATTAAACTCTGGCCGAAATTTTCCAGCCATTCCCACTGGCAGGATCTTCCAGTCCCACCGATGGTGATTCCCACCGTGGGTTCCTCAGCGATGGTGGTTGTGAACAATGAGAAACCCCGTTGACAGGAATGGAAAATCGCCCCCCCCAGCCAATGGTGGGCCATCACAGCCAAACATGGGGGGATGGAAAATCCCCCTTACTATTGTTCTACCCCTTCATTCCTCTCAAAACGCCATCCTTAAAACCAACTTGGCATGGTGTCAAATGTTGTCTGTTGATTCTTCTTGGGACATGTCATTGTATTAAGGGTGCTATATAAATGCAAGTTATTGTTATCTATGAAGCAGGATAATTCTCCTCAGCCTTCACAGTGAGGTGGTTCAGGATCAGATAGAGGGAATTGTTTAACATCTTCCACCTCCTTGTTCAGGGTTTTGTATCCTGTGTTACTGGCACTTCAGAAAGTGCAATTTTTATTTACTAGCGTCACAAGTAGGCTTACATTAACACTGCAATGAAGTTACTGTGAAAAAATCCCCTAGTCGCCGCACTCCGGCGCTGTTCGGGTACACTGAGGGAGAATTTAACACCTAACCAGCGCGTCTTTCGGACTGTGAGAGGAAACCGGAGCACCCAGAGGAAACCCAGGCAGACACGGGGACAATGTGCAAACTCCACACAGATAGTGACCCGAGCCGGGAATCGAACCCAGGTTCCTGAGGCAGCAGTGCGAGCTCTTGCTTTTCCTGCCAAATAAGCCTTTTAAACATCAGGCGGCAAAGGGATTCCGATGGTATTTGTCCGGTCGGCAATGTTCACAGGAGGTTACTGATTTGGAGTTGTGACAGGTTTAACTGATTCACAAAAATCTGTAAACAGCTGGTTATCCGGTGACACAGCTCTGGGTCCCCTGTGGGTGGTCTCCCTGTGTCCAATATACTGGGGGCATCTACCATCAGCAAACCCGAGGGCTCAGGGCTCACAGCACGTCCTCCCTCGTGGGAGAGGTGGTCTGATAATTTGACAGTTGGAACAGACCCAGTAAACACATATGCAAGAACACTTTCTTCAGACAGAAGTTTGCAAAAATGTTGGAACACATTGGCTGGATAGATTTTACACTGGGGCTTCAATAGGATATGAAAGTATTAAGGGATAAGGAGAAAGGGCAGGACACTGAGATTAACTAACAGAGCAAGGCTAATCATGGATTGGCCACTCAATAAAAGGAAAATAAGATTTGTATGTATACAGTACCTCTCTGAACCATCTGATATCCCAAAACACCGTAAATCCAGTGAAGTAATTGTTTTTGAAGCATAGTCACTCCTGTAATTTAAGAAATATAGTTAAGAAAGCTCACCTTTACTTTCTCAGGAGGCTAAGGAAATTCAACATGTCTGCTACGACTCTCATCAGTTTTTACAGATGCATCATAGAAAGCATCCTTTCCAGATGTATCACAGCTTGGTACGATTCCTGCTCTGACTTAGGCTGCAAGAAACTACAAAGGGTCATGAATGAAGCCCAGTCCATAACGCCAACCAGCTTCCCATCCATTGACTCTGTCTACACTTCCCACTGCCAGCATAATCAAGGACCCCACGCACTCCGGACATTCTCTCTTCCACCTTCTTCGTCTGGAAAAAGATACAAAAGCCTGAAATCATATACCAACCGACTCGAGAACAGTTCCTTCCCTGCTGTCTTTAGTCTTCTAAACAGACCTACCATTGCTCTCTCTCTTCACCCGATCAGTAACTGCAACATTATATCCTGCACCCATTCCTTTCCTTCTACCCATGTACTCTATGAACAGTATGTTTTGTCTGTATAGCGCGCAAGAGACACTACTTTTCACTGTATCCCAATACAGTGAAATACTTGCTTCCAAGCAGAGGATGAGGGGAGATCTGATAGGAGTCTACAAGATTATAAGAGGCGTGGACAGATTGGATACTCAGAAGTTTTTTCCCAGGGTGGAAAAGTCAGTTATTAGGGGGCACAGCTCAAGGTGCGAGGGGAAGGTTTAAAGGAGATGTATGTGGCAGATTTTTTTTATACAGAGAGTAGTGGGTGCCTGGAACTCGTTGCCGGGAGAGGTAGTGGAAGTGGATGTGGTAGTGACTTTTAAAGGGGCGTCTTGACAAGTACATGAATAGGATGGGAATAGAGGGATATGGTCCCTGGAAGTCAGGCAGCATAGTTGGTGCAGGCTTGGAGGGCCGAAGAGCATGTTCCTGTGCTGTAATTTTCTTTGTTCTATGTGACAAGAAATGAAATCAAATTAGCACATAGCAAGATCCCACAGATGTGAGAATGACCAGAGAACCTGTTTTTGTGATGCTGATTGAGGGCTAACTATTGACCAAGACACCTGACACATTTCAAAAATAGAATCTACTAAGGAGCATAAAAGATGTAACGCTTTGTCTAAAATGCAGTATGCACTGGGTTATCAGCCTGGTTTGGTGCACTCCAGTCCTGTCACAAGGCTTGAACCCACAATCTTCTCACTCAAAGCCAAGAGGCAAGCAGGGGACCAACATAATCACAGGTCAGTCCTCAATATCGCAGTGATTCATTATGCACAACAGTGGAAGCTGAATAATGAATAATTCACAGAGAAACTTTTCTGTGATGGAATAGCTGACAGCTTATATTTCGGGGCTGAAGCTATGAGTTCACTCCACGATGAAAGCTGGCAGACAATCCACTTTTCGGAAGAAAATTTCCTCCAGCAGGGATTCAGATATTTAAGCCAGTTGACAAATGTTTTTCATTCATCTGCAAATAGCGAGGGTATATAAAATCTGATAAGATACCCTGGGGGGGGAATTCTCCTACCCCCCCGCCTATAATGGGAATCGTAGCGGGTGGGGGTGGACCACACAATGGTCCATTGACTTTGGGCAGGGTTCTCCGGTTTCGGAGCGAGCGCGGCCGGAGAATCCCACATCCCACCAGAGAATCCCACCGGAATTTCACCAGCACTCTCGCCGTGATTCCGGAGGCAGACGGAGGCTTGGAGAATGGCATTCTCCATTGGCCTCGGGCGGGATTGTACAAACCTCGGGCAGATATGCCAGTGAAATTCCATCCCTTATCTCTATTGGCAATGTTACTGTCTTGCTGTAATTTTCTGTATTACTAATCGATTCTGTGCATTGCAGCAGTGGCTCTGAGCTTGCTAGTATTCCAATTTTTATTCAAGCACCTTTTTCTCCAACCTGACATTACGAGGCTTCACAGAATGTACCTAACCAATTCATAATAGCTTCTTCAAAGGTAAAGGATTTATAGTTGGATTGGTAAACATTAGAAATCAGGTATGGTTTTAGATGTGCTTAATGTAATGTTTCTGTGCCTGGAAGGGACCAGACAATGGTGTTCGTATGTTTGGGGGTTGGTTAAGTTTCAACTGTGATTCCATTGTGCTTGTAGAGAGCTATGGTGTGAGAAATAAATAAATCAACAAGCGGTACTTAACAATTTGAGACCACTTCGCAGAGAGAGAGAGACAGAGAGCTTTTAATTTTAACTGGACGCCAGAGCAGTTGGAGCCAGATCACTGAGCAATGAACATCTCTTAACTCTGCCAGGAGAAGCTGGACAAAACAAGGGGAATCACCGTGATGCAAATTTCCTGAGGAACGAGTTACAGTTCAGATAACCAGGGAACTGGGACAGTAAGGGTCGCTAATGAAATCTGGAGTTAAACAGAAGAAATTGGGAGCAAGAACAGATCACTGTTCAGCAAAGGCACAAATATTTGATGGTGAGGGGCCAGAAAGACATCTGCAGTAGTGCTAAGCTTTGTGATACGTTACTACGGTTTGTGAGCCCTTACTTGAAATAATCAAGTAAATCAAGTAAGTTGGATCTCAGCGTTTGTGTAGAAGCCTTTAAAACAAAGAAATCCTGACAGGTGTTGGTGTAAAATCCTGGATTGGATTCACTGGTAGAAGTGGAGCAGAAGCTCTGTTCAAAACGTGGAAGTGTGTAAATGTGGACTGGATTTCGGAATGCAAAACGCCAAAGGAAAGTAATATTATGGGAGAAGATCTGAAGGTGTGTTCTGGGAGTGGAGTTTGCAAACTCTCACATGGCATTTATTAGGGGAGATTCTGAGAAGTAATCCAGGGACAGTAACGTGTGTTCAGAACAGATTGTGTATTTGATCTCAGCCAAACAGTGTGCCTTAGAAAAGGACTTTGTGCATTTATGGGACAACTGTACTTTGTCATCTGTGTTAATCTTAAAATCTGTGTGTAATTGTTATGCTAAAAAGGGGGGGGGTGTAAAGGAATATTCTTTATAATCTATCTTTTCATATTTAATAAATATTTTTCCTTGCTGATAAAAGTAATTAGTCTTCCTGTGACTCTGTCCCTCCATGTTTGATAAAACAGTAAAGGTTATGGTCTTTTGAGACAGGGTTCCATTCTGCAATCAGTTATAGCATCAGCGGTGGTTGAGGAAAATTCACAACTCAAATTCACTGATCTGGAAGAGATTCGTTAGCGCTAAGTTGGAGAATCACCTCACCCAGAGTTTCATTCACAACACTGCTTGGTATAGAATCCCTACAGTACAGAAAGAGGCCATTCGGTCCATTAAGTCTGTACTGACCACAATCCCACCCAGGCCATACCCTATTCCTGTAACCCCACATATTCACCCTACCAATCACCCTGACACTAGCCTCAATTAAGCATGACCAATTAACTGAACCTACACATTTTTAGGCTGTGTGAGGAAACTGGAGCACCCGGAGGAAACCCACGGAGAGAAAGTGCAAACTCCACACAGACAGTGAGCTAAGCTGGGAATTGAACCCAAGTTCCTGGCACTGAGAGGCAGCAATGCTAACCACTGTGCCACCGTGCCACCCATGAAGAAACATAGAACACAGAACACTACAGCACAAACAGGCCCTTCGGCCCACAAGTTGCGCTGATCACATCTATATCTACCAAGCCATAGATCTTTCTGTAACTCCCAATCCTATTAGATTCCATATACTCATCCAGCAGTCTTTTAAAAGACCCCAGCGAGTTCGCCTCTACCACCACCGCCAGCAGCCGATTCCACTCACTCACCACCCTCTGAGTGAAAAACTTATCCCTGACATCTCCTCTGTACTTGCTTCCCAGCACCTTAAACCTGTGTCCTCTCGTAGCGACCATTTCAGCCCTGGGAAATAGCCTCCGAGAATCCACCCTATCTATTCCTCTCAACATTTTATAAACCTCTATCAGGTCGCCTCTCAACCTTCGTCTCTCCAGGGAGAAGAGACCTAGCTCCCTCAACCTATCCTCATAAGGCATGCCTCCCAATCCAGGCAACATCCTTGTAAATCTCCTCTGCACCCTCTCAATAGTTTCCACATCCTTCCTGTAGTGAGACGACCAGAACTGCGCACAGTACTCCAAGTGGGGTCTGACAAGGGTCTTATAAAGTTGCAGCATTACCTCCCGACTCCTAAACTCAATCCCTCAATTAATGAAGGTCAGTACACCATACACCTTCTTGTCTACATCCTCCACCTGCAAGGCCGATTTAAGAGTCCTATGGACCCGGACGCCAAGATCCTTCTGCTCTTCAACACAGCTAAGACTCCTACCCTTGATATTGTACTCCTGCATCCCATTGGTCCTGCCAAAATGGACCACTACACATTTATCCACGTTGAAGTCTGTGTGTGAAGATTTGAGAACTTGTCTCCCTCTTTCATTCGATGAGGTTGAGAAGTGTGTAATCTTACAGAAGAACTTGACAGTCCTACTATTCAGTCATACCAGCGACCTGGAAACCAATTCAATTTAAACAAAATGCAGTAAGAATAAAGCTGGCAATCGGGGTGATAGAAAAGCCGCAGAGGCACTAATCCAGACCAGGATTCATTGGCAATCGGAAAAATATCATTTGATAAATGAAAGTCAGCACAATTTAACAACTGGATAAACTCTCCCCCCCCTTCCATTTTTCTATTTCCAATCCACTCCATCTCCCTCATCCATTTTATCGTCCATCTTTTTTCACTTCTGTTTTTCCACTTCTTCATTCCAGCTCTCCTTTTTTCCACATCCTCACCCCACCCCCCGGCCCCCCTCCCCCACAGCCCCACCCCCCCCCCTCCCCCCCCCTCCCCCCCCCCCCTCCCCCCCCTCCCCCCCCCCCCCCTCCCCCCCCCCCCTCCCCCCCCCTCCCCACCCCCCCTCCCCCCCCTCCCCACCATCTTCAGTGCAACTGCCCTAATCATCAGGCAGTCCTTAAACAATCTGTACCTCTGCTCTGCCATTCACGCATTCCGGTTACTTAACGGACTCTTCTAGCACCTTCTCAGCCCTCTGTATCCCCATTTACAATCCCTTTGTCCCATTCCAGCCCCCCCTAGTATAAATCTCTGCTGATTCTCTTTGCTCTCTGTTCTGACAAAGGGTCATCTAGACGTTGGTTCTATTCTCTCCCCACAGCTGCTGTCAGACCTGCTGAGATCTTCCAGCTTTTTCTGTTTTTGTTTCAGATTCCAGCATCCGCAATATTTTGCTTTTATGTCAGCACAATTTTGTTTGACGGATGTATCCGAGTTCCTTGGTGCTGTAAAAGTGAGAGTTAATCAGGGTAATTTGGTCGATTTTATGATATAGTGTTTGAAAAGATGTTTAATTAGTGCCACTTAATAGACTTATCAGCAACATTGAGACCCACAGGATTAAAGAGCAGTGTGCACAAGAACTTGGTGAATTTGGGAAGCAGAATAATGATGAGAAGTTATTGTGAGGAGGTGTACAGTGGCATCCCCCCCCAGGGATCATTCTGAGGATCATTGCTCTTTTGAATATATATCAATGGCTTTGACTTGCGAGAATAGGGCAACATTTCAAAATTTGCAGATCGTAGAGTCCCCACAGTGCAGAAGGAGGCCATTCAGTCCATCAACTCTGCAACGATCCCACCCAGATCCTATGCCTGTACACCCCTCATATTTACCCTGCTAGTCAGTCCCCTTGATACTAAGGGTCAATTTAGCATGGCCAATGTACCTAACCCGCACATCTTTGGACTGTGGGATGAAACCGAAGCATCCAGAGGAAACCCACGCAGGCATGGGGAGAATGTGCAAACTCCACACACAGACAGTGAGCCGAAGCCAGAACTGAACCTGGGTGGCTGGCGCTGCAAGGCAGCAGTGCTAATCATAGTACTGCCGTGCTGCCCATGGTGAAGCAAGGAATTGCGTTAAACATTAACAGACATCAGGAGGATATGGGCGGACTGACGAAATGGACAGTCGATCAGCAGATGAAAGTTGCTTTATACAAGTGTGAGGTGATACTTTTGACAGAAGGCGGTGTTAATTGAATTATCCAGTTACGTAGAGCTGCAGAAGTACAGCCACAAGTCCTTGAAGTTGGCCCAATAAATTCAGAAGGTTGTTAAAAAGACATAAGGAATCCTTGGCTTCATAAATAGAAGCATAGCAGGCACAGCAAGCAAGGATATGATCCAAACCATGATACTTCTCTCTTTAGGTCCAGTGAAATTAGGTGGCTAATTGCCCCACACTTTAGGAAGACTCAGAAAAGGTGCAGAAGAGATTTACGACAATGGTCACAGTGAAGAACCACTTACACAAAGAGACTACGGAGAAATAGCAGATTTAGAGAAGATTGACAGAGATGTTGATAGTCATCAAGAGTTTTGAGCAAGAAAATGAGGAGAAGTTGTTTCCAGTGTGTAAGAGGGTGTCCCTCTGTGGGGTCTTGTACTCAGCTGAACTCAACCAATACAGAAAGACAGCATGTATTTCCAAAGAAGTTTATTGCTGATGCATGTATCAGGAAGAGAGATAATGAGCAAGCACTGGTTACCCTTTCGGACACAACAGTGTGAGATTGATATACACTTCTGAACACTTCAATTTGTCACCCAAAATGGAGGGTTTAATTACAATATTACACATTATTACCTCAGCCTGTCGTGCTGTACCTATCAGCAGGATTAGGAGCTCATTAGTCTAGTGCACCTGAAAGTTCTTCCCTCATTATTAGGAAATCGGTAGATTTAAGGATATTTCTATCACCTGCAGATTTTAATTGGTGAGGAGAGTGAATTCCCTCGCCTATGTCCATCGTGAGAAACCAGACCAACCTCGTTAACCACCAGCTAATACACTCCTGTACATTCCAAAGCCCTGATGAACTTTCAGCTGCCCGATAAGGAGAACTGCTCTCCGTATACTCCATCGACCCAAAAACATTTGGTCTGTCTATTTCTGCCAATTTCCCAGCATGCTGAGCACTTAGATCACCCACTGGCCAAGGTTTACTAAACACATTAAGGATACAGTTTAATTTCATAATATTTGGTTAAATTGTGGTGGGACAGACAATATCTTTACATACCGTATTAGGCACGTAGTAAATCCTTATTCTATATGTAAGACACCTTGTAATCTTTACCTTAATCTCATCTACTTATTACAGTAAGTTTAGAATGAGGGGCTTTGGGCGGCACAGTGGTTAGCACTGTTGCCTCACAGTGCCAGGGACCCGAATTCAATTCTGGCCTCAAGTCACTGTCTGTGTGGAGTTTGCACATTCTCCCCATGTTTGCATGGGTTTCCCCTGGGTGCTCCAGTTTCCTCCCACAGTCCAAAGATGTGCAGGTTAGGTTGATTGTCTGTGGTTGACTGTGTTCAGTTTTGGTCGCCTCACTACAAGAAGGATGTGGAAGCTATTGAAAGGGTGCAGAGGAGATTTACAAGGATGTTGCCTGGATTGGGTGGCATGCCTTATGAGGATAGGTTGAGGGAGCTCGGTCTTTTCTCCTTGGAGAGACAAAGGATGAGAGGTGATCTGATAGAGGTTTATAAGATGTTGAGAGGTATAGATTGGGTGGATTCTCAGGGGCTTTTTCCCAGGGCTGAAATGGCTGCCACAAGAGGACACAGGTTTAAGGTGCTGGGGAGTAGGTACAGAGGAGATGCCGGGGTAAGTTTTTCGCTCAGAGGGTGGTGGGTGAGTGGAATCAGCTGCCGTCAGTGGTGGAGACGGATTTGGTAGGGTCTTTTAAGAGACCTTTGGATGTGTACATGGGACTTAGTAAGATAGAGGGTTATATGGAGGCCTAGTCAGTAGAGGTATCTTCTACGCAACTTGTGGGCTGAAGGGCCTGTTTGTGCTGTAGTTTTTCTATGTTTATATGATTGGCCATGCTGAATTGACCCTAAAATCAGGGGAATTAGCAGAGTAAATGAGGGTTACAAGAATAGGGCCTGGTTGGGGTGTGATTGGTACAGACTCGATGGGCCGAATGGCCTCTTTCTGTGCTGTAGGGATTCTGTACTATAATATTACCCTCCTCCACAGTGGTAGATGGGTCAGTAACCAGAAAACTAATTTAGAATAACTAGCAAAAGAACCAGGGCATTATTTTGAAAGTAAAATCTTTGCTGTGATCTGGAATGCACTGCCTGAAAGGCAGGTAAAAGCAGGCACAATAACAACTTTCAAAAAGAAATGTGATAAATACTTGAAAGGAAGACTTTGCAGGGCTCTGGGGAAAGAGCAGTGGAATGGGACTAATTGGGGAGATCTCTCAAAGAGCCATCACAGGAAAGGCAAGCTACATTTCCACCCCCTGTACTCCACCTTCCACTCGGATGTGGCCCCGTCAGATTCAACATAAAATGACTATATTGCTAAGCACCTTGTTCATGTTTGATCTCCCTGGACAACAGAGATTGAGGAACAAACACCCTGAGAGAGAGAGTGGGTTAGTGTTCTTTATCCTGAAGACAAGGGCATCAAAACACAAGGGTGAGGATGTGAGTGAGCCCAGTGTGGGCTGCAGAATAGAGCAGCCAATCAAAGAGCCAAGATGACATTTTTGGTCGTTTGAAGGGGCTACCTGGGATACATGGCACAGAACCAGGCCATTCAGCCCAACCGGTCCATGTCGTAATTGAGAAGAGATCATCTCAGGGGTAAGTGAAAACAAAAGGTGGGGTTTGGCTAAATGGTAGGACTCTGAAGAGTACAGTTGAACAGAGGGGTCTGGGAATACAGGTACAGAATTCCCTAAAAGTGACGTCACAGGTGGATAGGGTCCTAAAGAGTGCTTTTGGTACATTGGCCTTTATAAATCGGAGTATGAAAGTTGGAGTGTTATGGTAAGGTTGTATAAGGCATTGGTGAGGCCGAATTTAGAGTATTGTGTACAGTTTTGGTCACCTAGTTACAGGAAGAATGCTAATAAGGTTGAAAGAGTGCAGAGAAGGTTCACAAGGATGTTGCCGGGACTTGAGAAGCTGAGTTACAGAGAGAGATTGAATAGGTTAGGACTTTATTCCCTGGAGCGTAGAAGAATGAGGGGAGATTTGATAGAGATGTATAAGATTTTGATGGGTATCGATAGAGTGAATGCAAGCAGGCTTTTTCCACTGAGGCTAGGGGAGAAAAAAACCAGAGGGCATGGGTTAAGGGTGAAAGGAGAAAAGTTTAAAGGGAATATAAGAGGGGTCTTCTTCACGCAGAGAGTGGTGGGAGTGTGGAATGTGCTGCCGGATAAATGCGGGGTCACTTTTAACATTTAAGAAAAACTTGGACGGGTTCATGAATGAGAGGGGTGTGGGGGGATATGGTCCAGGTGCAGGTCAGTGGGACTAGGCAGAAAAATGGTTCGGCAACAGACAAGAAGGGTCAAAAGGCCTGTTTCTGAGCTGTAACTGTTCTATGGTTCTATGGGTTGGGAGGGATACAAGGGAGTGATCAGAAATGAGAATGAGATTATGCAAATTCTATAAAATGAAAGAAAAACCTGCATTAATATAGCACCTTTCACAACATCAGGACATCCCAAAGTGCTTTACAGCCAATGAAATACTTTGAGTGCAGTCATTATTGTAATGTACGAAACACAACAATTTTGCTTAAGATTAAGATCCACTCTGAGCGAACACAAACACTGAGTTCGGAGGAAGAGTCACACGGAATCAAAACATTGGGCGGAATTCTCTCAGAAAGATTCTAATCCGTGAGAAAGCTGGAGTAATTCACGCTGGTTTTTTTCCAGTGGGAGTTCACACTAGAATCCCCCACACTCTGTGCAATACAGAGGCCAGCAGCATAAATGTCATCAGATTTCAGGGGGCAGGGCCTATTCCCACCCAGGAGGCCGAAACCAGCGGGCCTCTGCACATGCGCAGTGGCCCCGAACTGTCAGCCTCCCGTTTACTGGCCAGCATGATCGTTGGCCAGCCCGGGAACCACCCCCCTCCTCCACATGGCCTGCGAGATTCTCTCACCCCACCGTGCTAGAAAATCAACGCGGCGGGGTGGGATAATTTTTTCCTCGCTCCACTGACACTCCCAGACCTGCTGAGTTTTTCCAGCAGTCTTGTTTTTCATTGAATGCACACATTGTTGCTCCTCTCCCAACCTGTAGGGGTCAGTGTGCTCAACGCAGATAGAAAAGTTATTTACTGAGCTGTTAGGGTTGGGATGATCGGGGCTCTCTCACACGTTGAACTCATTGAAACACAGTTTGATGTTTCTTTAGTCTGTCACTCAGTATTCTCCGGGGTGTGTTTAATGTAGGTTGTGGGTGGTATTGGAATATTCAAACTGTTAACCAAATCTTCACTTCCCAGCTGCAATTTCCACTGGATTTCAATGTCCATTGAGCCACCCTGTGTCTGCGATCACTTCAACTCACAAACCTCTCACTTGTCACTAAGAAGTGCTAATTGTCAATTAATATTTAAGCAGCTCACAGTCTCGCCAATTTAAAGAATTCACAACAAGTTCAGCTCAGTATTGAATATAACGGGATAGAAAATGGCAAGCGTCACGTCAACCTTTGGAGCTTCCATTTTAGCAGTGGTACGTCCCGGGCTAGTTCCATTGAACCATGGAACCCTACAGTGCAGAAAGAGGCCCTTCGGCCCATCGAGTCTGCACCGACCACAATCCCACCCAGGTCCTACCCCCCATATCCCTACACATTTACCCGCTAACCCCTCTAACCTACGCATCCCAGGACACTAAGGGGCAATTTCTTAGCATGGCCAATCAACCTAACCCGCACATCTTTGGACTGTGGGAGGAAACTGGAGCACCCCGAAAGTCATTGTTCTTAGGTGTTTGCCTCACTAACATATTTAAGGACCTTTTTGTTTCTTCTTTCATGATAAGGGGTGTGAGCGTCTGTGACTGGATCAACACTTATTGCCCGTCCCTAACTGCCCTCCATTTCAGAGGGGCATTTAAGAGTCAACCGCATTGACTAATGCCAGGCCTGACACCTGCTGAAGGAGCCCTGTGCAGAGCTTGTCCCCGATAACTTCGGAATTGGCCAGTGAGCACCAAAGCTACCACAGAAAAGATTTTTATAACATTAGGAATGCTTGTCCATGTATACAGACTTGCAGGTAGCGCTATCCTCATCCTCCAGTCTAGCGCCTGGTCCCTGTCAGCCTTTATCTTGTAAACTGAGTCTGCGCCGACGTACGCCCTGTTTGTGAACCCAACTCCCCACTCACCTGATGAAGGAGCAGCGCTCCGAAAGCTAGTGGTGTTTGCTACCAAATAAACCTGTTGGACTTTAACCTGGTGTTGCGAGACTTCTTAGTGTGTTTACCCCAGTCCAACGCCGGCATCTCCGCATCAGCCTTATCTTGGGTCTTCTGTCCAAAAAAAAATGGATTCTCCCTGTGGGTCTCCAGGGGTGAGGAGGTAGCAGCTCCTCTCTCTAAGTAGATCAGACCTGAAAGTCATTTTGCTGGCTTTAGCCTGCAAGTGTACAGATCCAGACTAATTTCTTATCTCAAAAGGCTGAGAAAGAAAAACAAGGCTTCCCGTTCATTTAACCTGCTTAGCAGTTTAACAGACAGTTCAGCGCTCTCCACTCTGCATGAGTTTGCTGCTGTATTTATATATATTTCATATTCAGTAACAGCTGGCACTCAAGGGATTCACTGGTTCCGCAATCCTTATTCAATAGTCTCCACAGTCTGAGGGGCTATTCTCTTTGCAGAGATTATTACATCTCCGAGTTGCTATTTCTAGACCAGCCTACAATGAGCAGGGAAAATCATGGGGATTGGGAAGCTCGCCCATGCCCTGTGGGGAGGCGCGGAGAGGTCATGCAGTGGGCACGCTATGACATGGGCATGCACACAGGAGGGGATGGGAGGAACAAAGCACTCCCAAGGCAAGGGGAAGTTTTGCATCAATTGGGAACATTCAGGGGTATCACACATCCCTTTGAGGAGATGTTAGCAGAGCGATAATATCACTGAACTCATAAAGCAGAAGCCCAGGCTAATAGAACCATAGAAAATTTACAGCTCAGAAACAGGCCTTTTGGCCCTTCTTGTCCGTGCTGACCCATTTTTTTGCCTAGTCCCACTGACCTATAGAACCTTAGAAAAATTACAGTACATAGAAGATTAATGTTCTGGGGTTGAGGGTTCGAATCCCACCACAGCAGCTGGACAATTTTGAATTCAATTAATGCATCTGGAATATAAAGCTAGTCTCAGTAATGGTGACCATGAAACTATCACCAAATGTGATAAAAAAAACCCCATCTGCTCCACTAATGTCCTTAAGGGAAGGACATCTGCCACCCTCACCTGGTCACTGGGCCAGCGAACAATTCGGAACAACAACAACAGTTCACAGAGGGTTCTTTCAACATGTACCAAACCCCTTAAATATGCTATAGAGGGGATTAACATAGCAGACACCTAAAAACTAGTCTTTACGAATGTAGGATGGAGTCTAGCCCACAGCCTACCCCTGCTGAAATGATGAATATAACACATACCATCTTTGACCCCATTGTATTCAATATTCCACTGATCTGAGAGTGAAACAGAAATCTGCTTATCTACAAGTGACTCCAGACACACAGCAATGTGGTTGACTCTAACTGACCTCTGAAATGGCCCAGCAAGGACAACAACTGCTGACCCAGCCAGTAATGTCCACCATCCCATTGAAAGAATAAAGAAAAAGCCGTGATGGGGCAAGCAGTGGGTGGGGAGCGTGAAGCATTAATAGTGTGGCAGAGGAATCCAGGCGTGCGGGGGGCACTGGGGTGGGGGGGGGGGGGCGCTCTGAGCGCATACGGAGTCCGGGTGTGCAGGGAGCACTGGGGGGGGGGGCGGGTTCGCACGCGCAGGGGGCACTGGGAGGGGTCTGCGTGCACAGGGGGCATTGAAGGATCCACGCACGCAGGGGGCACCGAGGGGTCCAGGTGCGCAGGAGTCACCGAGGGGCCCCGGGCAGGCAGGGGGCACCGAGGGGTCCCCCCGTGCAGGGAGCACTGGGGGGTCTGGGCGGGCAAGGAGCACCAAGGGATTTGTGTGCGCAGAGAGCACGGTGGGGGGGGGGGGGGGGGGTGTCTGGGCAGGTGGTGGGGCACCGAGGGGTCCAGATGTGCAGGGGGCACTGAGGGGTCTGGGTGCACAGGAGATGGAGAATTGTGCACAAAGTGGGTAAGGTACTGCATGATACTCTCCCCTTTATCCTAGGTAGCATGGCAACTTGGTGCTGGAACCTAATTACAGTTCAGCAGTGAGATGCAGCCACTGCCCAGCCTACTTAAAGCTTTAAAGTTTGTTTATTATTGTCACAATTGGGCTGACCTTCACACTGCAATGAAGTTACTGTGAAAATCTCCTAGTCACCACAGTCTGGTGCCTGTTCGGGTACACTGAGGGAGAATTTAGCATGGCCAATTCACCTCACCAGCACATCTTTCAGATTGTGGGAGGAAACCAGAGCACCCAGAGGAAACCCACGCAGACACAGGGAGAACATGCAGACTCCACACAGACAGTGACCCAAGCTGGGAATCAAACCTGAGTCCCTGGCACTGTGAGGCAGCAGTGCTAACCACTGTGCCATCCTTTATGGAATCTGATCATTCAGCATCTGTTAAAGTTAAGTTCGGCTGAACAATGAAAGGATGTTGTGTTTGAGTCTTTAAACACTGGACTCTTGGACCAGAGAAGGGAGGAGACTTTCACTGCCTCACAGGTATGGTATCACACTTACTCCTGATGATCTCACCTGGAGATGAACCTTCATTATCCCTTCAGAATGTTACCATGTTTTGGAGTCCTGTAGTGTCTAAATGTACACTGCGTTATCGGCACGAGTTTGTAAATATATCCAAAAACTGCTGGTGTGTAAGTTACAATGTGAAAGTACGATGAACCCATTAATACTCGAGACACGGCAGCACCCTGAGCTTGTATGTTGCTGCAGAGGTCTCTGACTCTAACCGCTCCTCTCACTCTCTGTTGTGGTGTCCCTCATCCTCAGCCACTAACTCTGCACCAACACGACAACCCTCCGAAGTACTGGGATCTGAGCTTCTCAAGTTTTCTCTAGTCAATTCTGATGCTGCCGGCTTGGACGCCACTTCCTTGCTTGGTGCCAGAGGGGATGGTCTGGCCTTTGCAGTTGCGGGGGGGGGACGGTAGGTAGGGCGGGGGGTGGCGGTGGGCAGAGGCAGGGGATGGTGAGGGAGCAAAGCTAAGACCTGTGTGAGATACAAATGGAGATATTTAGGTATAGACCTTGTGTAAGCACGCTCTGACTTTCCGCATTGCCTTGGTGTTGCAACCCCATTCTCACACTCCCTCTCGTGCTAATACTCGTTTTGTGCTCCGTCACCCTCCATCATGTTCCAAAGTGATTCTAATTCCTCCTTTACCACTTGCTTCCTGTGATATACCTTCACCAACAGGCTGCTGCGCCTTGGCAATCTCCATGGTAACCTGTTTAACTGAGAGAATTACTCTTGGCCAAGTTGACCCGGCCCAGTCTGGCTCATTTCCGTGACGTTCTTCACCCTTTCCGACTGCGGCAGTGACAATTCCACATTAGCCTGGTATATAGTGCGTACGATATATTTCTCTTCACTGGGTCTGTACATCAAGAGCTCATCCACATCCGCTCTGTGCTCACCTACACGAAGAGTTTACACATACAAACCTCAATGCTGAAGCAGGGAGTTGTCCCAGCTCTCACAGAGAGCTGCAGCCTCCAGCTCTTCCCCTATAGCTCTGTGTGGCTGAGTCCAGTGCCGGAGTACAACAGATCATTGAGCCTTTTTCTGCACGGAATCCATGTGTGCTGATGGTCCCCTGCTGTGCTAACTGGAGCCGCAATATGAATCCAGGTCTCCTGGGTTACTGCAGAGACATAACGCTGGGTAGAGGATCATTCTCGTCTCTTGGGCCTCTTCCACTGAGGTCCTGGTTGGAAAAGTGTGGAGGAGCCGGACCCATCCCTTCCCCCATGTCTCCTCTGAGTGAGATTCTGTCAGTAAGAATGTAAGATGAAGGGAGGGTTGTGACTCATTCTGATTACAATGTTCTCATTCATTTCTGTGTGCTGACATTTTCACCGCATCCTCAATGATTACTGGGAAGGTGAAGTGGAGAAAATGATGCTGCCCAAATGCTTGATTCCCTGGATATTGTTGCTGTCACTCTAATGTTAGACACTGTGCTCCGTGATCACTGACAGCTCAACTGCTTACTCTCAATTACTGAGAGTAAGGGGCCTGGTCCAGTGTTGGCAGTATGGGTGCACCTTGATAGATGGGTGGCAAGAGGGTGGATTGTATGGCACTGTTCATCTTCCATCCACTGAGTCTGGGCAGCTAACTACATCACTGCAGATGCGGACAGCGGTGCCAAGGTGATGCCATCTCTGTGGCTGTGTCTGTGAATCCACTCTGTGTTTTCAGTACAGTACACTGCGAATAAGCAGAAGCAATGGCAATCCTCCCAGAGAGAAAACCCATGATGGATCACCCATCCCACAGCCAGCGAACAGTGGGACAACACTGATAGAGTTAAGCTTAGGGTTTATTTATTAGTGTCACAAATAGGCTCACGTTAATACTGTAATGAAGTTACTGTGAAAATCCCACATTCTGGATACACTGAAGGAAAATTTAAACATACACATAGTGACATAGAAACCCTACAGTACAGAAAGAGGCCATTCAGCCCATCGAGTCTGCACCAACCACAATCCCACCCAGGTCCTACCCCCGTATCTCTACATATTTACCCACTAATCCCTCTAACCTATGCACCTCAGCTCACTAAGGGCCATCTTCGCACGGCCAATCAACCTAACCCGCACACCTTTAGACTGTGACAGGAAACTGGAGCACCTGGAGGAAACCCACGCAGACACGGGGAGAATGTGCAGACTCTGCACAGACAGTGACCCAACCTCAGAATTGAACCCGGGTTCCTGGCACTGTGAGGCAGCAGTGCTAACCACTTTCCCACCATGCCAGCCCACTCAGTTGAAAGTCAATGATATCTCCTCTGAGGCACAGGGACTTCACTATGGACTAACCTCTTTAATAGGCCTTTTATTTAAAATCTTCACCCATGTAATCCAACAGATACTGGGCCTGGGAACCTCTCACTAGTCCTAACTTCAGAGACAGCCCCGCACCCTCGCATCCCAACCGAAAATCTGATGTTCGGTCAGACAGAAGCCAGCAATTCTCTCAACTCTGTATATCTGACATATAGAATCATAGAACCCTACAGTGCAGAAAGAGGCCCTTCGGCCCATCGAGTCTGCACTGAACACAATCCCACCCAGGCCCTACCCCCATAACTCTACATATTATACCCACTAATCCCTCTAACCTACACATCCCTGGACACTAAGGGGCAATTTCTTAGCATAGCCAATCAACCTAACCTGCACACCTTTGGACTGTGGGAGGAAACCAGAGCACCCGGAGGAAACCCACATGGACACGAAGAGAATGTGCAAACTCCACACAGACAGTGACCCGAGCCGGGAATTGAACCCAGGACCCTGGAGCTGTGAAGCAGCAGTGCTAACCCACTGTGCTACCCACGCAGACAAAAATCTCGGCCTTTATCCATTCACAGTCTGTCTGGCCCACTGAGTACTTCCAGCATTTTCTGGTCTAGTTTCTGCACGTATATCCAGCGAGCTGTCATCATCTGTCAGCGTGCATTCCCAGATCAGTCATAAACACATCCCGCTATTTTAGTTCATTCCTTTGCAAGCTCCATCGCTCACAGACTTTCATGGTTATCAGTAATGACTCTGTAATTTGAGGCTTGTCAATTATAGTGTTGTGGTTTTGAATGCTTAATGGCTTCATTAACGGTCCCATTCTGAGACCTCCTTACGGCTGATGACTTGAAAAACCAGCATTCATTTCCAGATGCCAGTGAAGTAATCACAATTTATCTTTAAAACATCAAATTTGAAACTCTTTGTCACTTTGGAGGGTTGGATTCTTGTTGGAACAGCAGTGTGGCACTGCCACCCAGATAACTGAATGGCGAATCCTTGGGACTGTGATCATAATCCCCGGAGACCCAAGGCTGTTTTCACTGAATAATTATCCAGCTCTTGGATTGGAGGCGCTGTGGAGATTAATTGGATGGGTCCCAGAGATGAGGGGCTTTAGTTAGGTAAACAGACTAAAGAAACTGGGATTGTGGTGGACAGTCTGAATGGAGAAGCAGACGGAACACTCTGTGGCTCAGAGGAATTAGGGGGTCCTTGTACATCAATCGAAGTTAGCGTGCAAGTTCAGCAGGTAAAAGGAAAGGTAAATGGAATGTTATTGCCCTTTATTTCAAAGGGAATGGAGTATAAAAATAAGGCTAAAACTACAAGAGGCACTAGTTAGACCGTACCTGGAATACTGTGAACGGTTTGGGTCCCCTTATGTAAGGAAAGATACACTGGCATTGCAGGTAGTCCAGAGAAGGTTCGCTCGGTTGACCCTGAGTGTAGAGTGCTTTCGTTATGAGGAGAGGTTGAGTAGGTTGGGCCCGTACTCTTTGGTATTGAGAGGTGACCTTATTGAGACATATCTCAGGGGGCTTGACAGGGCAGATTGTGGGGGAGTGGAGGGGCCAGAGGGCATAATCTCAGAATACAAGGCCATCAATTTAAGACAGAGATGGGAAGAATTTCTTCTGTCAGAGGATAGTAAACCTGTGGAATTCTTCACCGCAGAGGGCTGTAGAGGCTGGTACGTTAAGTATGTTCAAGGCTGAGATAGGGGTATGGGCATAACAGGGAAAGTGGAGTTAAGAATTATCAGATCAGTCAAATTCTTATTGAATGGTGGAGCAGATCCGATGGACTGAATGGCCTACTTCTTCCCTTACATCTAATGGTCTTATGCTTCCTTCTACATTCATGATATTTAAGTGCACATCTATTCAGAGCTCCTCTTTCTTTAATCTCACAGCACTCACTATCTGGGCCCTATCCACACCACAAGACCCTGATTTTTAGAAGTTAATGATCCTCTCAAAGGTTCAGGTTGGCTTTTGGCCAACACAAGAGCTTGGGACTTATGGTGGTTGAGTGAGCTTGCAAGGAATTGAAATCTGACCTCTGACCCACACCTTCCATCTCCTGAATCCTGACAAGCTGTGTTATTGTGAGTACTCTGGATTAGTATAAGAAATAGGAACAAGAGTAACTGCTATGACCCATGAAGCCTGTTCTACCATTCGATAGGTTTCAATTCCACTCGCCCACCTGCTCTCGACACCCCTCGATTCCCTGCAGACTCAAAAATCCATCTATCTTAGCCGTAAATATATTCTGTGATGGACCATCCACGTTCCTCTGAGGTAGAGAATTCCAAAGACACTCAACAAATTCACCTCAGCTCAGTCCTAAATGATTGCCCCCTTATACCTGTGTCCTTTTGTTACAACAGTGACAAAAGTAAAGCACTCGAGAGACATCAGATTGTCCTGACCATTCTGGAATCTGGGGAGTGAGGGAAAATCCAAAGTGAAACATCCACTAGCCCTGCAGTCACTTCTTTTAAAATCTATTTTCTTCCTCCGTTAATTCATTGGTCATTCATTTCTGATTATTAAACTCTCCCAATTCATGGGCTCACTACTCTACTAGGCAACATGGTGAGCGTCTCTAATCTAATCATGTTCAAAACTTGTCCAGCTAGTCGCGACTGCATTACATTTCAAGTGGAGTTTCTACTCTTCAAGGAATGTATATTTGCTGAGAATTTTAAATGATTTCTGTCAATATTTGCCTATCTCTGTGTAATTTCCCAATCCTCATTGGCCACTCACCCTGCAGAGTTCCATAATTCACGGTGTTTAAATCCTAGTTTTGGACTTAACCACATCATTCAAACTCTGCCATGTTGTAATCATTCTTCCCCAGATGATCCTTTGCTGTGAGATGGCTCTGTCTTATAACGATATCAGAACTAAGTAGCTTGTTACCAATTTGTTTTCTCAACCAAATTGTTCTAGAAAACTTTCTTGAACATATTCCACATTCTCATCCTCCAAGCTGCTTCTGCCCATTTGGTTTGCCTGGTCTTTGACGATGAAATACTCTGATGCCAGACTATTATATGTAGGCTACTACTATTATTCAGATTTATTTACAAATAAAATTATACAGAGAAACAATAAGATAGTATGAAATAATTAAGGGATTAGTGCACAAAGTCCCAGCATATATTTTCTGGCTGGCAGGTTGGCACAGTGGTAGCACTGCTGCTTCACAGCACCAGGGACCCAGGTTCAATTCTGGCCTCAGGTCACTCTCTGTGCAGAGTCTGCATGTTCTCCTTGTATCTGTGTGGGTTTCCTCCAGCTGCTCTGTTTCCTCCCACAGTCCAAAGATATGTAAGTTAGGTTGATTAGAACATAGAACATTCCAGCGCAGTACAGACCCTTCGGCCCTCGATGTTGCACCGACCAGTGGAACCAATCTAATGACCCTCTAACCTAAACTATTCCAACGTTATCCATATGCCTATCCACTGACCATTTGAACGCCCTTAAAGTCCACAACTGCTTCAGGCAGGGCATTCCACACCCTTACTACCCTCTGAGTAAAGAACCTACCTCTGACATCCGTCCTATAATTACCACCCCTCAATTTAAAGCTATGTCCCCTTGTGTTAGCCGTCACCATCCGAGGAAAAAGGCTCTCACTGTCCACCCTATCTAACCCTCTGATCATCTTGTATGCCTCAATCAGGTCACCTCTTAACCTTCTTCTTTCTAACGAAAATAACCTCAAGTCCCTCGGCCTTTCCTCATAAGACCTTCCCACCATATCAGGCAACATCCTGGTAAACCTCCTCTGCACCCTTTCCAATGCCATGCTAAATTGACCCTTAGTGTTAAGGAGATAAGCAGGGTAAATATGTGGGGTTACGGGGATACGGTCTGGATGGGATTGCTGGCGTGCAGGCTCGATGGGCCAAATGGCCTCTTTGTGCTGTAGGGGTGCTAGGATTTATGATTAGTTACAGGGTTCAATAATTGGCAGAATTGATTATTATAATGGCAATGCAAAATATACAGACCCATCCACAGATTCCCAGTGGTGTATAGATCCAAATCTTATTTAAATTTATGCCTTGGGTTACATATAATGAGGCTACAGTTCAGAGCAGAAGATCTGGATGTGTTTTTTTTTAACCATTCTATAAACTTCTTCAAAAACCAGGTTGGACATCACTTTGTTCAACAAGTTAATTTCTTAGCAATCGGCTCATTCCCACGGATGACAGGTTGTCAGGATAGATGTGTATTTGTGTCTCAAATAAACTACAGAGGAGCAGCCAGTCAGACTCTCGAATCTGCTCCCCCATTCAACTCGATTGTGGCTGTTCCCCTGCATAACTCACCACGTCATTAATATCTGGGAATCCAACTATTTTAAATGTACCCCAGGATTAAACTTTCACTGCCCTCTGGGATAGGGAATTCCAAAGGTTCCACAACCCTCTGAGTCAGGAAGCTCCTCCTCAGCTCAGTCGGAAATGATTTGTTCCTTATCCTGAGACTAACTGTGGGTGGGATTTCACACGCCCTCGTGGCACGTTTCCTGGCGATGAAGGCAGCTTGCTATTGGCCACCAGCCAGATCAGCCAATCGGGGGGGGGCTTTTCTGCCATGGGTGAAAATGGTAAAGTTGGCGGAAAATCCCGGGAGACCCTGGGAATGAGAATCCCATTTCCTCCGTCCCTCACCGGTGATGCAATGAGGGGAACCTCGTTTAAATTAATTTACTAAAGTAAGGCGTGATTAAAGGGATTCCCGAACATGTGCTCCCCCGATAGAGAACTCCCTCCTCATGGATGTGACGTCACATCTGCGAGCTTCACAACCGCTATGGAAAAACGCAAACCTGGAGAGAAAATCCTAGCACCCCTCCAGCAGAAGGAGGCCATTCGGCCCATCGAGCCTGCACGCCAGCAATCCCATCCAGACCGTATCCCCGTAACCCCACATATTTACCCTGCTTATCTCCTTAACACTAAGGGTCAATTTAGCATGGCATTGGAAAGGGTGCAGAGGAGGTTTACCAGGATTGTTGCCTGGTATGTTGGGAAGGTCTTATGGAGGAAAGGCTGAGGGACTTGAGGTTATTTTGGTTAGAGAGAAGGAGGTTACGAGGTGACCTAATTGAAGCATACAAGATGATCAGAGGGTTAGATAGGGTGGATAGTGAGAGCCTTTTTCCTCGGATGGTGATGGCTAACACGAGGGGACATAGCTTTAAATTGAGGGGTGGTAATTATAGGACGGATGTCAGAAGTAGGTTCTTTACTCAGAGGGTAGTAAGGGCGTGGAATGCCCTGACTGCAGCAGTTGTGGACTTTAACAGCGTTCAAATGGTCAGTGGATAGGCACATGGATAACATTGGAATAGTTTAGGTTAGAGGGTTATTAGATTGGTTCCACTGGTCGGCGCAACATCGAGGGCTGAAGGGCCTGTACTGCACTGTAATGTTCCATGTTCTAATCAACCTAACTTACACATCTTTGGACTGTGGGAGGAAACAGAGCAGCTGGAGGAAACCCACACAGATACAAGGAGAACATGCAGACTCTGCACAGAGAGTGACCTGAGGCCAGAATTGAACCTGGGTCCCTGGTGCTGTGAGGCAGCAGTGCTACCACTGTGCTGGAGAGAAGCATGCTAACTTCCTCATCCCAGCCAACACTCTCTGTACACAGAGTGAAAGACCCAATGTTCATGGCGTTTTGTATGGCTTGTTCATCTAACCAGCAGAGAACCTGCCATGGAGTGGGATCAGGGAGGAGATGGGATGTTGGGGGATCGCCTTTGACAGGACTGGATGAGCTCACTGGCAGGAAGAGCTGAAAAATTCAGCCCTATGGCCCCTGATTCTAATCTCCCCCAGTCAGGGGAAACATCATTTCTGCATCTATTCTGCCCATCTACCTTCTCCATTTACCCTGCCCACCTACCCCGCCCACCCTCTTAAGAATGTTGTAAGTTTCAAAGTGATCAAATCTCACTGGATTCATAGAGATATACAGCATGGAAACAGGTCCTTTGACCCAAATCATCCATGCTGACTAAGTTTCCTAAACTGAATTAGTCTCATTTGTCTGCTTCTGGCCCATATCCCTCTAAACCCTTCCTATCCATGTACCCGTCCAAATGTCTTTTCAAGGTTGGAATTGTAGCTGTTTCGACCACCCTCTCTGGCAGCTCATTCCATATACACACCATTCTCTGTATGAAAAAGTTGCCCCTCAGGTCCCTCTTAAATCTTCCTCCTCTCACCTTAAACCTATTCCCTCTAGTTTTGGACTCTGCTGCCAGGGGAAAAGACCTTGACTATTCATCTTATCAATGCCCCTTATAATTTTATAAATCTCTACAAGATCACCCCTCATCCTCCTATGCTTCAGGGAAAAAAATCCCAGCCTATCCGGCCTCTCCTTATAATTTAAACCTTTCAGTCTCGGTAACATCCTTTAAATCTTCTTTTTGCACCTTTCCAGTTTAATAACATCCTTCCTATAACAGGGAGACCAGAATTATACACAGTACTCCAAATGTGGCCTTCCCAATGTCTTGTACAGTTATAAATAATGTCCCAACTCTTGTACTCAGTGCTCTGACTGATGAAGGCAAGTGTGCCAAATGCCTTCTTCACCACCCCATTTATCTGTGCTGCCACTTTCAAGGAACTATGTACCTGCACCCTGAGATCTCTCTGTTCGACAACACTCCCCAGGGCCCTAACATTAATGGTGAAAGTCCTGCTCTGGTTTGTCTTACCAAAATGTAACATCTCGTATTTATCTGAATTAAACTCCATCTGTGATTCCTCGGCCCACTGGCCCAGTTAGATCCCATCGTGGTCTTAGATAACCTTCTTCGCTGACCATTACACCACTAATTTTGGTGTCATCCTCTAACTTACCAACCGTGCCTCCTATATTCTCACCCAAATCAATTATATACATGACAAACAACAGTGGACCCAGCACCGATCCCTGACGCACACCACTGATCATAGACCTCCAGTCCGAAAAACATTCCCCAGCACCACTCTCTGTCTCCTAACAATTTTGTATCCAATTGGCTAGTTGTCCCTGGATTCCATGTGATCTAACCTTACTGACCAGCCGACTGTGTCTTTGTCTAAGGCCTTGCTAAAGCCCATGTAGACAACATCTACCACACTATCCTCATCTATTTTCTTGGTGACCTCTTCAGGAAAACTATCAACTTTGTAAGTTACGATTTCCCACACACGAAGCTGTACTGAATACCCCTAATCAGTCCTTGCCTTTCCAAATGCATGTAGATCCTGTCTCTCAGAATCCCCTCCAACACTTACCCACCACTGACGCGAGGCTCATCGCTGTGTAGTCCCCTGGCTTTTCCCTGCCACTTTCTTAAATAATATTTGCCTCCCCTCCAGTCTTCCAGCACCTCACCTGTGGCTGTCAATGACACAAGGGTTAATGATAGGAGCCTGCAATGTCTTCCCTAGCTTCCCATGATAGAACCATGGAAAATTATAGCTCAGAAACAGGCCGTTTGGCCCTTCTTGTCTGTGCCAAACCATTTTTTGCCTAGTCCCACTGTCTTAAACCATATCCCTCCACACCCCTCTCATCCATGTCCTGGGATACACTTGATCAGGTCTTGGGGATTTATGTTCCTTAATGTGTTTTCAGACTTCCAGCACCTCCTCTTCAGTAGTGTGAATGCTTTTCAAGACATCACTACCCTGAGTTCATTAGCTTCCACATCTTTCTCCATGGTAAATACAGATGAGAGATATTCGTTTCGGATCTCACCCATCTTCTGTGGCCCACCATTCTTCTAAGCTCTAAGAGGCCGAGTCTCCTCACTTTGTTATAGGAAATTCTGCCACCCCAACAATCTGGTGGATCGCCTTTAAGGCCAGCAGATCTTTCCTCAGGTAGGGAGACCTAAACTATACATAATAATCTGGATAAAGTCTATACAACTGGTATCTTTACACCGGTACTCAAAATTTGCAATCAAGGCCACGAAATAGCTTACCTTTCTAATTGCACACTGCATGTACAGGTATAGTTTTCGGTGACTTACGAACAAGGACACCCAAGATTCTTTGGACATCAACGTTTCCCAATTTCTGAACATTTAAGAAGCGCTTTGCACCTCTGTCCCGCCTATCAAAGTAGATAACCCCACACTTACCCACATTATATTCCATCTGCCATGTCATTGTCCACAGTCTAAGCCTTTCCAATTCCCCCTGAAGCCACTTTGTATCCTGCTGGCAATTGATGTTCCCAGTGAGATTTGTGACATCCACAAACTTGGAAATATTACGTTTGGTTCCCACATCCAATTCATTTGTACGGATTTTTGAACAGCTGGGGCCTGTGTACTGATCCTTGCAGCCACAGAACCATCTGTTTATTCCTGTTCAGTTTTCTGTCTGCTAACCAATCTTCAATCCATGCCAGTATAGGGGAGGCAGTGGCGTAGCTGTATTGTCACTGGGCTATGCTCTGAGGACCTCGGTTCAAACCCCACCATGGCAGAGGGTGAAATTAAATGAATATCTGGAATTTAAAGTCTAACGATGACCACAAAACCATTGCGATGAGAAGTGATCTAGACTCAATGCTGTCTCCATTCTCTCTCCACCGTTGCTGTCAGACTTGCTGAGATTTTCCAGCATTTTCTGTTTTTGTTTCCTTCCTCAGTGACTGATTTAATGTCTGACTCACCCCTCCTGAATTCCAACTCAAGTACCATCCCTCGCTTTCTATCTACCCAGGATGACGGGAATCTCTGTGATATATAATGCTCCTCGAACTGCTGTTCTCACCTCATTCTGAGATCCACACTCAGTGCCATTGGCTGCGACACTTTCTCCAGCAGCACTGACTCATTTCCTCCCAAGTCTGACCTCGTCCCAGATCCATTTTACATTTCATCTGATCCAATGCTTTAATAAGAAGCTTTCCCTCTCTCTTTCAGGTTAAGGAATGCAAACTCCAACAAGTCACCAACATCCATCGGGGAGCCTCCACACCTCCCCATTCCTCTAACCTCAGTCCTTCTTTAATCCCAGTCCTTGCCATGTATTCTGTGTACCCTCTGACCTGCCCACCCTGATGCTGAACATTCTGCACTCAGTAAAAGATTTAGTTTCATCCCCTTCCGTCTTCACCTCGGTGAATTTTGGGCTTGGCTGAACTCTTCTTCCATCGCCTCTGACTCATTTCTTTGGGCAGGAGTCCTTTCCCCTGTTCAATAGATCCTTTCACTCACCTCCAGTGTTCTCCCTCTATCTCCACCCCTTTCTCCGGCCTCCTACCTGCTCTTGATCTTTTCATTGAGAGCTGTGAATGTGACCTTGTCTATCTCTGCCCCTCTCACCCACTCTAATCTGTCTCGCTCTCTGCACTCTGTCCTCTCCAGCTCACAAAACTCACTTCTTGACTCCATCCTCTTTCTGCTTGTCCAGTCTCTTCCCATTTACATTCCTGATTCCTCCGATGCTCTACCTCACATCAATTTCCAGTTCCCTGGCCCAGCTATTTCCTCTATACTATCGATGTCAAATCCCTCAACACCTCCATCCCACATCAGGAGAATCTGAGGCTCTCTGCTTCTTCCCTGAGTACAGGCCTAAGCAATCCCCGTCCACCATCACTCTCCCCAAACACTCCCCGCCCCCCCGTCACTCTCCCCAAACAGTCCCCGCCCCCCCGTCACTCTCCCCAAACAGTCCCCGCTCCCCCGCCACTCTCCCCAAACAGTCCCCGCCCCCCCGTCACTCTCCCCAAACACTCCCCGCCCCCCCGTCACTCTCCCCAAACAGTCCCCGCCCCCCCGTCACTCTCCCCAAACAATCCCCGCCCACCGTCACTCTCCCCAAACAATCCCCGCCCCCCCGTCACTCTCCCCAAACAATCCCCGCCCCCCCGTCACTCTCCCCAAACAATCCCCGCTCTCCCCGTCACTCTCCCCAAACAGTCCCCTCTCCCCCCGTCACTCTCCCCAAACAGTCCCCGCCCCCCCGTCACTCTCCCCAAACAGTCCCCGCTCCCCCGTCACTCTCCCCAAACAGTCCCCGCCCCCCCGTCACTCTCCCCAAACAGTCCCCGCCCCCCCGTCACTCTCCCCAAACACTCCCCGCCCCCCCGTCACTCTCCCCAAACAATCCCCGCTCCCCCCGTCACTCTCCCCGTCACTCTCCCCAAACAATCCCCGCCCACCGTCACTCTCCCCAAACAGTCCCCGCTCCCCCCGTCACTCTCCCCGTCACTCTCCCCAAACAGTCCCCGCCCACCGTCACTCTCCCCAAACAGTCCCCGCTCCCCCCGTCACTCTCCCCGTCACTCTCCCCAAACAATCCCCGCCCCCCCGTCACTCTCCCCAAACAATCCCCGCTCCCCCCGTCACTCTCCCCGTCACTCTCCCCAAACAATCCCCGCCCCCCCGTCACTCTCCCCAAACAGTCCCCGCTCCCCCGTCACTCTCCCCAAACAATCCCCGCTCCCCCGTCACTCTCCCCAAACAGTCCCCGCCCACCGTCACTCTCCCCAAACAGTCCCCGCTCCCCCGTCACTCTCCCCAAACAATCCCCGCCCACCGTCACTCTCCCCAAACAATCCCCGCCCCCCCGTCACTCTCCCCAAACAATCCCCGCCCCCCCGTCACTCTCCCCAAACAATCCCCGCTCCCCCGTCACTCTCCCCAAACAATCCCCGCTCCCCCGTCACTCTCCCCAAACAGTCCCCGCCCACCGTCACTCTCCCCAAACAGTCCCCGCCCACCGTCACTCTCCCCAAACAGTCCCCGCCCACCGTCACTCTCCCCAAACAGTCCCCGCCCACCGTCACTCTCCCCAAACAATCCCCGCCCCCCCGTCACTCTCCCCAAACAATCCCCGCCCCCCCGTCACTCTCCCCAAACAATCCCCGCTCCCCCGTCACTCTCCCCAAACAGTCCCCGCCCACCGTCACTCTCCCCAAACAATCCCCGCTCCCCCCGTCACTCTCCCCAAACAATCCCCGCTCCCCCCATCACTCTCCCCAAACAGTCCCCGCCCACCGTCACTCTCCCCAAACAATCCCCGCTCCCCCCATCACTCTCCCCAAACAATCCCCGCCCACCGTTACTCTCCCCGCCCACCGTTACTCTCCCCTGTCTGGCTGAACTTATTCCCTCACAACAATTTCTCCTTTAACATGTCTCACTTCCTGCTAATAAAAGGTGTAGCTATGGTAACCTGCATGGGCCCCAGTTATACCTGTCTTATTGTGGGTTATGTGGAACATTCCTTGTTCCTGTCCTACTCAGGACCCTTCCCACATCCTTTTTCCCGTGACATCGATGCCTGTATTGATGTTGCCTCACGCTCTCACTGGAAAAATTCAACTCTGCTTCCGATTTCCATCCTCTCGCTCCTTCTCATGGTCCATCTCCGACACTTCCATTCCTTGACCACTCCGTCTCCATTTCTGGTGTTAGACTACCACCGATATTCATTACCAGCCCGCTGACCCCCACAGCTATCTGGACTACAGCTCCTCGCACCTTGCTTTCTGTCAGGACTCCATCCCATTCTCCCAGTTTCTCCACACCCATCACCAGGATATTAGACTTGATCTTATTCAGGTGCAACTATCCTCCTTCCAAAAGTCCTGTTTACCCCAGGACCAGTCCCAAAGCCCCAGAAACCTAAAGCCCTCCCTCCTACACCATTTCTCCAATCGTGTATTCATGCATTCAATCCTATTTCTATCCTCACTACTACGTAACATTCTGATTTGATTTGATGGGATTTGTTAGTGTCACATGTATACAGTGAAAAGTATTGTTTCTTGCGCACTATACGCACAAAGCAGAGGAGGAAAAGAGAGGGTGCAGAATATCATTGTTAGATCATTTCGAGTGTTTTAGAAGCATACAACAAGGGTAGGAGATAGAATTAGAGGGAATGCTAAGTACAGCTCACAAGATGTCATCTTGGACAAATTGGGCGCAAGGCTGAGATTACTGCCTTCAAAGCGCTGCATTTCAATCTCTTTCTAAAATCTGCTTTCAGGCTCTCATCCTGAAGTTGTTATTCAGAATTATATAATACTGAACAACATTAAACTACACTTCAGAAAGATGCACGTACCAGGCAGGCTATTAGCACAGGACAGTAAAATGTTGATTGCTGAATTAATTCCTGTGTAGATAAAGGAGTACGACAGAGATAAGACATCAAATGCATGCACAATGGATCCGAACAGCCAATAGTAGCTGTATTAACAGCACACACACGGAGAGGTAATGATGACATATGGCACAGACATTTGTCCTGTGTAATAAAACCTATAAAAATACACAGCACTCGAGCTACTGGAGAATTTCAATCTCTTCCATCCAAGTCTTTTCATGTTTATTTATTATTGTCGCAAGCCGGCTTACATTAACACCGCAAGGGAGTTAGTGCGAAAATCGCCGCACTCTATTCGGGTATACAGAGGGAGAATGTAACGCGGCCAATGCACCTCACCTAGGGCTAACATGGGCAAAAAAAAACAACACACTCTCAATCTCCCGATGAAGGATATTTTGCATGCAATTTATAATCGATCCTGATCTCGTATGCATCGCATTTAAAGGCTTGTGTTCCGTTATATCATTGACTTGATTTGATAAAAGGAGCATTAACCGATTGCTTTTTAATTTTTGTTGCAGAGTTAAGCATGTAAAACAATCGCCCTTAATCGCGTCAACATAGAAACAATCTATGCACAGGCTATCCCCCACATAAACCAAGCAGTTAGTGCATTCTTGTAACAGGGGGAAAAAATAATGCCCCTGTTTACCAGCACCAGTTTGTTATACTTAACACAGGAACAGTTCAATTGAGTGAGCAGGCAATTCCGTTTCATCGATTACTTGCTTACAAATGAGTGCATTCACAACGATATGAGCTCTCACTGTCAACTCGCACCATTATATTAGCCAATAGGGAAATCACTCCTTAATGGCCAATTAGTATGTGACTAGAGACACAGATGCCTAGTCAGCAATGCTGACAGAGCCACAATGATTCACTCATCCCTTGTTTGTCACATGTCCTTCTCACCCAATTAAGAGCCAGGAGCTGGCTGGTTTCTAGGCAAAAGACAAAGAACAAAGAAAATTAAAGCACAGTAACAGGCCCTTCGGCCCTCCAAACCTGCACTGACCATGCTGCCCGACTGAACTAGAACCCTCTACCCTTCTGGGGACCATATCCTTCTGTTCCCATCTCATTCATGTACTTGTCATGACGCCCCCTAAAAGTCACTATTGTACCTTCTTCCACTACCTCCCTCAGCAACGAGTTCCAGGGACCCACCGTTCTCTGTGCAAAAAATCTGCCTCGTACATCTCTTTTAAACCTTGCCCCTCGCACCTTAAACCTGTGCCCCTTAGTAATTGACTCTTCCACCCTGGGAAAAAGCTTCTGACTATCCACTCTGTCCATGCCCCTCACCTTCCGTCGCTCCAATGGGAACAAACCAAGTTTCTCCAACCTCTCCTCATAGCTAATGCCCTCCATACCAGGCAACATCCTGGTAATTTTTTTCTGTACTCTCTCCAAAGCCTCCACATCCTTCTAGTAGTGTGGCTACCAGAATTGAATGCTATATTCCAAGTGCGGCCAAACTAAGGTTCCATAATGTTGCAACATGACTTCCCAATTTTTAAACTCAATACCCCAGCAGATGAAGGCAAGCATGCCATATGCCTTCTTGACTATCTTCTCCACCTGCATTACCACCTTCAGTGTCCTGTGTACCTGTACACACAGATCCCTCTGCCTATCAATACTCTTAAGAGGTCTGCTATTTACTGTATTGTGTATTCCTATCTGTATTAGACCTTCCAAAATGCATTATCTCACATTTGTCTGGATTAAACTTCATCTGCCATCTCTCTGCCCAAGTCTCCAACTGATCTACATCCTGCTGTATCCCTTGATGGTTCTCGTCGCTATCCACAAATCCAACAACCTTTGTGTCATCCGCAAACTTACTAATCAATCCAGTTACATTTTCCTCCAAACCATTTATATATATTACAAACAGCTGAGATTAGAAATAGGAGAGGAGAGGTCACCCTGCTGGGAGTCTTTTATAGACCTCCTAAAAGTTCTAGAGAGGTAGAGGAAAGGATTGCAGAGACGATCCTGGACAGGAGTGAAAGTAATAGGGTAATTGTTATGGGAGACTTTAACGTTACTAATATTGATTGGAATAGCTGTAGCTCTAGCTCATTAGAGGGGTCAGTTTTTACACAAAACGTGCAGGAAGGTTTTTTGACTCAGTATGTAGATAGGCCAACTAGAGGTGAGGCTATATTGGATTTGGTGCTGGGAAATGAGCCAGACCAGGTGTTAGACTTGGAAGTTGGTGAACATTTTGGTGATAGTGACCACAATTCGGTTACGTTCATCTTAGTGATGGAAAGGGATAGGCATGAACCTCGGGGCAGTAGTTATAGCTGGGGTAAGGGTAATTATGAGGCTATTAGGAGAGAATTAGGGAGCATAGGTTGGACTAGGAAACTACAGGGGCTTGAAACATCCGAAATGTGGAGTTTATTCAAAGAGCAGCTACTGCGAGTCCTTGGTATGTATGTCCCTGTCAGGCGAGGAGGAAATGATCGAGCAAGGGAACCGTGGTGCACTAAAAAAGTTGATTCGCTGGTTAAAAGGAAAAAGGAGGCTTATGTCAGGATGAGAGGGCTCAGGTAGTGCACTAGAAAGCTATAGATTAGCCAGGAGGGAGTTAAAGAGGGAGTTAAGAAGAGCTAAAAGAGGACACGAGAAGACTTTGGCTGATAGGATTAAGGAGAATCCTACGGCTTTCTTTAGATATGTTAAGAACAGAAGATTGGTTAGGGCAAGATTAGTGCCAGTCAGAGACAGCAGTGGGAAGTTATGTGTGGAACCGGAAGAGATTGGAGAGGCATTGAACCAATATTTCTCTTCGGTATTCACGCAGGGAGACGTAAATGTAGTTGTGGAGAACACTGGGTTACAGGGTTGTAAACTGGACAGTATTGCAGTAGATAAGGAGGATGTGCTAGATATTCTTGAGGGTTTGAAAATAGATAAGTCCCCTGGGCCGGACGGGATTTACCCTAGGATTCTCTGGGAGGCAAGAGAGGCGATTGCAGAGCCTCTGGCTCTGATCTTCAGGTCGTCGTTGGTCACAGGCATAGTGCCAGAAGACTGGAGGATAGCGAATGTTGTCCCATTGTTTAAGAAGGGGAACAGAGACTTCCCCGGGAATTATAGACCGGTGAGTCTTACTTCTGTTGTGGGCAAAGTATTAGAAAAAATTATTAAGGATAGGATTTATAGCTATTTAGAGAGTAATGAATTGATTGGAGATAGTCAGCACAGTTTTGTGAAGGGTAGGTCGTGCCTTACTAACCATATTGAGTTTTTTGAGAAAGTGACCAAAGAGGTGGATGGGGGTAAGGCAGTTGACGTGGTATATATGGACTTTAGTAAGGCGTTTGATAAGGTTCACCATGGAAGGCTTCTGCAGAAAATGCAGATGTATGGGATTGAGGGTGATTTAGTTAATTGGATCAGAAATTGGCTAGCTGATAGAAGACAGAGGGTGGTGGTTGATGGAAAGTACTCGTCATGGAGTTCAGTTACAAGCGGTGTGCCTCAGGGATCTGTTTTGGGGCCACTGCTGTTTGTAATTTTTATAAATGATCTGAATGAGGGTATAGAAGGATGGATTAGTAAATTTGCTGATGACACCAAAGTTGGAGGAGTGGTAGATAGTGAAGAGGGGTATCATAGTTTACAGAGAGACTTGGACAAGTTGCAGAGCTGGGCCGAGAGGTGGCAGATGGAGTTTAATGCGGAAAAGTGTGAGGTAATTCACTTTGGCAGGAATAACAGATGTGTAGAGTATAGGGCTAATGGTAGGACTCTGAATAGTGTTGACGAACAGAGGGATCTAGGTGTATATGTGCATAGATCCCTGAAAGTTGGAAATCAAGTCGATAAGGTTGTTAGGAAGGCATACGGTGTCTTGGCGTTTATTGGTAGGGGGATTGAATTTAGGAGCCACAACGTCATGTTGCAACTGTACAAAACTCTGGTGCGGCCGCACTTGGAGTATTGTGTGCAGTTCTGGTCCCCACATTATAGGAAGGATGTGGAGGCTTTGGAGAGGGTGCAGAGGAGGTTTACCAGGATGTTGCCTGGTATGGAGGGAAGGTCCTATGAGGAGAGACTGAGGGATTTGGGGTTGTTTTAGTTGGAAAGAAGGCGGCTACGAGGGGATCTTATTGAAACATACAAGATGATTAGAGGTTTAGATAGGGTGGACAGTGATAGCCTTTTCCCTCGGATGGAGAAAGCTAGCACAAGGGGGCATAGCTTTAAATTAAGGGGTGGTAGATATAGGACGGATGTCAGGGGTAGGTTCTTTACCCAGAGGGTGGTGGGGGAATGGAATGCCCTGCCTGCTGCAGTTGTAGATGCGCCTAGTTTGGGGGCGTTTAAGAGGTCCGTGGATAGGTTTATGGATGGAAAGGGATTGGTTTAGGTTAGAGGGTCATTGCTTTTTTAATTGGTCGGCGCAACATCGTGGGCCGAAGGGCCTGTTCTGCGCTGTAATGTTCTATGTTCTGTGTTCTAAGGTCCCAGCACTGATCCCTGAGGAACACCACTTGTCACAGTCCTCCATTCTGAAACGCACCCTTCCACTGCTACCCTCTGTCTTCTTTGACCGAGCCGGTTTTGTATCCACCTTGTCAGCTCACCTCTGATTCCATGTGACTTCACTTTCTGCACCAGTCTGCAATGAGGGACCTTATCAAAGGCCTTACTGAAGTCCATGTAGACAACATCCACTGCCCTACCCTCATCAATCATCTTCATCACTTCCTCAAAAAACACAATCTAGTTTGTGAGACACGACCAGCACTACTTTGGTTTCCAGCACTGTTGAGAAGGTGACCAATAAATGCTCACACCCAGGCTCAATAAAAATTGAATAAACCAATGTCATGATAAGGAGAAGATTAGGATGCCGAGATCATGTGTTTGCTAAGATTAACAAGCTGTATAGAAAAACACCCCTACTTTCTCAGGAGGATAAGGACATTCGACGTGTCCATGACAACTCTCATCAATTTTTACAGGTATATTATAGCATACTTTCTGGTTGTACCACATCTTGGTATGGGTCCTGCTCTGTTCAGGACCACAGGAAACTACAAAGGGTTGTGAACGAAACCTAGTCCATCACTCAAATCAGCCTCCCACCCACTGGCTTCCATCTACACTTCCCGCTACCTCGGAAAAAAAGCCAATATAATCAAGGACCTCACGCACCCCGGACATTCTCTCTTCCATCATCTTCCTTCGGGGAAAAGAAATAAAACTCTGAGGTCACGCACCATCCGAATTAAGAACAGCTTCTTCTCTGCTGCCATCAGACTTTTGAATGGACCTATAATATGATTTTTCTTTACACCCTATCTATGATTGTAACACTATACTCTGCACCCTCTCCTTTCCTTCTCCCCATGTATTCTGTGAATACTGTGCTGTCTGTGTAGCACGCAAGAGACAATACTTTTCACTGTATGCTGATAATAAATCAAATCAAAAAAACAGTTAAATGGAGTTATGGAAGAACCATGTTCTAATTGAATGGCAGTGCGGCTGAACGGCCTATCCCTACTCCTGGATGGATACGGGGCTCCCTCCCAAGAAACTCAGAGTTGCCTTGCGAATTGCCGTGACTCTTCAGAGAGGCCTAAATATTGAGGAGGAGCCCATTCCAGAATCTGAGTCTCTGAGAATGAGGAACTAAGGCTGGTGAAAGCAGACAGCTACTCAGAGAGAGCTCCAGGACAGACTCATTAGCAAGACACCTCCAAACTCATCATATTATTACCGTACAACATCTATAATCGCCAGGATGCTTCAGTTATAAGAAGCAGAATAATTCCAAAGCTTCAACCCTTCAGAATGTCCCAACCATCCCATGAGAGACCCAGTCCACAGACAGCTCTTCCAGTTACAGAGAAGTCAGGCACACCATAACACTGGCCCAGACTTGTCTGTAACAGGGTGACTCAGGCTGCAACTTTCACCATCTAGTGCACCTGTCTTACAGTTGATGATTTGCTCTGTATCTTGCTCCTGGTCTCACTGTGGGGGGGCATAGCACCAGGTCAGAAGTAGCGCAGCTACTGGCCGTTGCATTAATTGGGACCATTGAGTGACATTTTCCTGAAAGTTGGCACCCAGGTTGATAGGGTTGTTAAGAAGGCGTACGGTGTGTTAGCTTTTATTGGTAGAGGGATTGAATTTCGGAGCCGTGAGGTCATGTTACAACTGTACAAAACTCTGGTGCGGCCGCACTTGGAGTATTGCGTACAGTTCTGGTCACCGTATTATAAGAAGGATGTGGAGGCATTGGAAAGGGTGCAGAGGAGGTTTACCAGGATGTTCCCTGGTATGGTGGGAAGGTCTTATGAGGAAAGGCTGAGGGACTTGAGGTTGTTTTCGTTAGAGAGAAGAAGGTAAGAGGTGACCTAATTGAGGCATACAAGATGATCAGAGGATTGGATAGGGTGGATAGTGAGAGCCTTTTACCTCGGATGGTGACGGCTAACATGAGGGGACATAGCTTTAGATTAAGGGATGGTAATTATAGGACGGATGTCAGAGGTAGGTTCTTTACTCAGAGGGTAGTAAGGGCGTGGAATGTCCTGCCTGCAGCAGTTGTGGACTCGCCAACTTTAAGGGCATTCAAATGGTCAGTGGATAGGCATATGGATAACATTGGAATAGTTTAGGTTAGAGGGTCATTAGATTGGTTCCGTTGGTTGGCGCAACATCGAGGGCCGAAGGGCCTGTACTGCGCTGTAATGTTCTATGTTCTATTTTAAAACTTGTTAAGTTATTTGCTCTGATGAACAGGGCAATGAAACAGGAAGCTTGGGTAATTTCCATTAGCTGTTGGAGATTGGCAGTCTTATTCCTTTGATCTTCTGACCAGTTTGGGGGCTTCAAGATTACCAGCAGATCATAATCTTCAAAACTAGGACAGCAGCTCCAGAAGAATCCACTTTACGTGAGGTTGCTGCCTCCCATCCTCACGGACATTTTATTAGAAGGTGAATAATGAGATCAGGATAAGCCCCCTGTGCTATGCAGAAAAAGGCAATTTATTTATGAAGATCAAGTTGGGCATTCCTAATGGAATTAGGCATGTAGAAACTGTGGAGCAACAATTATCCTCAAATTAATTTTGTTGTTGGTTACTGCTGCCAAGACTGTACAGCTTAATCCAATAAAACGATAAAAGTAATAAACACGTATATCACACAGGAGAATGTGCAAACTCTACACAGACAACTGCCCAAGGCCGGAATTGAACCTGGGTCCCATGTGCAGCGAGGCGGCAGTGCTAACCACTGTGCCACTGTTAGCATATACAATACATCCTGCAATGTCGCATTTATTGTGTTGAGTATAGGACTAGGTTTCGCAGTCAACAGTGAGGCAATCGAGCTGACACTCACCTCAGTGAGAAAGCTATCCTGTGAAGTCTGGTGATGTCTGTGGCATGGTCTCCTTCCTCGATGGCGGTTTAACCTGGCAGCCAGCCGAGGAGATCTCCAGCTGCTCGGCAACACTGATACAGGGTAAGGCAACTAATTACATTTAACCACTCATGTGGACGGCAACCCAGGAAGTTATATACACTAATTATCATAATTTTACATTTAAACTTTCAGTTGGTGAAATAAATTATTTCGAAGATCTATTACTATAAACAAAAGTCTAAAATAAATTATTAATTTGGTAAAATGTGGACACTATTTTGTCACAATGACCTGCATGGGTAGTGGTCAAAAAGCCCAGTTACACCTCACTGAACAAGGTGTAACTTGATCAAGGGTGTGTGCTTAATTCAATAAAATGATGCAAGTAATATACATATATATCACAGGGTGAATGTGCAAACTCTACACAGGCAATTGCCCAAGGCCAGAATCGAACCTGGGTCCCATGTGCTGCAAAGTGGCAGTGCTAACCACAGTGCCACTCGTACATATCGTTTAGCATAAAGAATACACAGTACAATGTTGCATTTATTGTGTTGAGCACATGCAGCAAGATGAATAGTGTAATGGTCAGAGCTGTTTGTGAATTCACTGATCGATTGCCCTCTTGAGGGGTCCACAACAGCACAAACTCTGAAGGATCATTGACTTACTTACAAAAGCTTCCAGATTCCCACATCAGTCTGTGAACTTCTAAAGGTGCACAGAAGTAATCACAGCGAGGCTGGCAGTTTCGCCATTACAAAGCCCGACCATTGTATCTTAGAAATGTGTTTCGTGCGATAGTCTTTCGGCTACTTTGATATATCCCTGTAGAGTTACTGTGGAAATTAAGTTGTCATTCCAGCTATGGTCAAATATTTAATTCACTTTGTTCTGCAAGATTAAGGATGCTCACTGCAAATAAAACACCATGGAGCTGCTGGAACATGTGAAACTAAAGTTAAAAGCAGTTAGAAACTGCAGATGCTGTTACGGAAAAATTAAGTTGCAACAATTGTGGAAATTAAGTTATGACAAACAAGTCTGTTAAATAATGGAAAATGCTTTTTAGCAAACAAGGCCTTCAGTGAGGCCAGCGCTTGGGTGAGCGACTAATCTAACCTTGTGTCAGTTTCATAAAGACTGCATTCCAGGACTAAGAGACAGGATTAAAACAAAGGCAAGTTACCGAGACAAATACTTAAAAATAAGATACATTGACTTATTATGCTAATGAAGGAAACAGCTTTCTATTGGCCAGTACTAACAATGTAACCTTTATAATAGTTCGTAAAAAGCAGCTTCTTATTTAAGTACAATCAGACAATGTATAGAAACTCGTGTGGGTCTACTTTCAGATCCAGAATTATTATTGCAGTGGCAGTGCGTCTGATCAATATTGTTCATGAGCCTTCATTAGCTTGAGATAGAATTATAGACTCATACAGGCAAATTTTACCATCCTGCCTGCTACGGGAATCAGATCGGGCCAGAGAGGGGTATGGGAAGACCATGGGAAGGTCCGTTGGCTTTAAGTGGGGTTTGAGGCAAGCGAGGCTGGAAAACCCTGCCCATAGAGTTTTACAGCTCGGAACAAGGCCCTTCGACCCATCATGTTTGCACCAGCCATCACATGCTTATCTCACTCTCCAGCATTTGTTCCATAGCTCTATACATTATGGCGTTTCAAGTGTTCATCTGAAAGCTTCTTAAACGTTGTGAGGGTTTCTGCCTCTACTGCCCTTTCAGGCAGTGAGTTCCAGATTCCCACCACAAGGGTTGATCCTGCTGCTGATCTGAAGCTCACCCAGTCAGAGGTTCAACTGGGGGGGATTCCTGATGATAATTAAAGGCAGCCTCACCTTTTAAAGAGGAGATGCACCTTGTTGTGGGTAAATGGAAGAGAATTTCAGAGATGGGAAGCCAAGGAGAAACTCTATGGTTGGTTTCCTACTAAGATGGAACAAGAGGACAGGAGGCAAGTGGCAGGAAGTTATTCCGCTAAGCAGAGATACAACAATAACATCAGCTTGTGTTTATATAGTGTCCTTAATACAATAAAACATCCCAAGATGCTTCACCAGAGCAATATATAACAAAATATGATATCAATCCACATTATGAGATACTAGGTTGGATGACCAAAAGCTTGATCAAAGGGTTGGGTTTTTAAGGAGGAAAGTGAGTTGGAGAGACAGAGAGGGATAGGGAGAGAATTGAGGCTGAGACAACTGAATAGCCACCAATTAATATCAGTGCTGCTTAGAATTAGAGGAGCACAGAGATTTCAGAAGGTTGTGGGGTTGGAGGAGATCACAGAGATAGGGAGGGGTGAGGCCAAGAAGGAATCTTAAAACAAGAGTGAGAATTTTAAAATCAAGATATTGAATGATTGGGAGCCAGTGTAGGTCGGAGAGCAAATTGGTGATTGGGGAACGGGATTTGATGCAAGTTGAGACACAGAGAGTGAGATTCTCCTGCCTCCCAGTTGCTTGCTTCCCACCGGCAGGGGATGGTGTGTTGTTCACTAGTGGCGAGATTCTCCAGTCCCGCTGCTGTAATTCCCATCGTCTTCACCCGATGGTTGGGATCGGAGAACCCCGCCAGCGTGGATGGCTGGAGAATTCCGATCGGGCAGTGGAGTTTTGGATGACCTCACCTTTACCGAGGGTAGAATATGGGAGAGCAGCCAGGTGCGTGTTGGAAAAGTCAGGTCGAGGATAACAAAGACATACGTGAAGGCTTCAGCAGCGGATGAGCTGCAACGCGCCGAGTTGAGTGACTTTGCGGAGCTGGGAATAGGTGGCCTCGCATGGTGTGAGTACCTGCTTGGAATCTCATTCCAGGATGAAGTGTGATACCAAGATTGCAAGGGGACTGGCTTCATCTCCGAATGGGAGAGGGATGGAGTCAGGGGGCTTGGAGCAGGGACTGAAAACAATGACTTCAGTCTTTCCAATATTGAATTGGAGGAAATTTTCCTCCTTCAGGACCAGATATCAGATAAACAGTTTGATAATTTAGCAATGGCAGAGGAATTGAAAATAGTGGTGGCAGGACAGAACCAGGAACACATCCACTTACACAAGAAAGTGAATGTTCCACTTTTAGGTGATCTCACTAAGAAGCGGATGAAAAATAAGATGGGGGGACCAAATGATCGAACACATCAGTGTCCCACTCAGGACATGCAGAAAATACTCAATGACGTGACCAGGGTTGCTAAGGTCAGGCTGTCATTTCATGGATATAAACTCTGCGCTATCTGAAGTGCTGCTGGTCTTTATGGTCCTTCTCTTTTCCAAGTGCCATTCACCGTTTCACACTCACCCCACATCCTGATCCTGCTAATATCACAAACAATAACGCATCTCCCCGTGCCCCCTGCCAACTTCCAAGCACCAACACCACTATTCAACCTTGGCAGTGTACCTCTTCACATTTCACTCGGTGGTCGCCAACACTCCCCTTTCTAGATTAACAGGTAAACGAACAAACAACGGGGGTAATTTTCTAACCTCGCCGCGCCTGGCCCAGATCGCGTCGATCCCAGAAAGTGGCATGCGGGCCTAAAAATCCGTTTTGTACCCAGTGCCAAATGCCTTGGCCCAATCCCTTTCTAAAGGCACAAACTTGATTGCACCCAGTAAGGGCACAAAACTGATTAGCATATTTAATGTAATACTTACATAATTGTAGCCCATTCAACATCAGATTCTCCCAGTTCCTGGGATCTTCCCAAGACCAACAAGAATCACAACAGTCTCCACACTAGCAGACACCAGGGTTACACAGGGCCACTCAGAGGCCACTGAAGCCCCCTGCCTACCTGGCACACGGGCAGTGCCAATCTGGCACACTGGCACTGCCTACTAGGCACCCTGGTAGTGCCACTGTTCCAGAGGTGATGCCAAGGGGTTAGGCCTGAATGGGGGCCATGATAGGGGGTGGGGGCTGAGAGGTGGGGCTATACAGGTGGGGGTTGTGCGGGGGGGGTGGGTATTGTCGGGGGGGTGGCTGCGCAGGGGTCAAATATGTTGGGGGGAGGGGGGAGCATGCCAGGAGGGGGACATGAAGGGGAACACACTGGGAGGGCCCCAGTGCCCCGATGTCGGTGGTCCGTATTGGGGAGGGGGGGTGCTGGGGAAACATGCCACTGATGGGAGGAGGGAGGGGCTCTCCCAGTGTGCTGTGAGATTGGGACACCCTTGCTAAATGGCACCCAATCGCTTTGCAGCTGAGCTATACCCACCTCACCCCTCTGAACCAGCACAAACTCCCCGCTCTCCCAAAAAAATGATCAAATGTGAGACAATTGTGGTTGGGACCCTGCCTGGGGGACTGGCAGGGATCACTCCGGTTTTCCCACTGTTATCACACTTAAAAATAATGTAGAGGGGAGACAGGACAAGGAGAGGGATGGACGTATCCGTTCAAGCAGAAGGAATGAGCTGGATGAGCCAAAGGCATCGTTACTGGGCAAGTGAGCGGGTCTGTCCTGCAAGGCTCCTGCCTATCTTTCACTCTGCCCTTCCTAGTTGACACAGTAAAAAGTCTGACAACACCAGGTTTTAGTCCAACCTATTTATTTGATAATATTCTCACTAGCTTTCGAGGGGACAGCCTCTTTGTCAGGTGAATGGAGAGTTCTGGCCTCAGACAGAGCATATAAAGCACAGACAGTTTAGAGATTACTGATTAAAATGCGAATCCTTACACCTAACCTGCTGTTCAAGACCTGAAGTGGCTGACAATGTGAGTGGTAGGAGCACTGATCACAGTTTAAAGAGATGTGTATTGTCTCCAGACAGTACAGTAAGTGAGGTTTTGCAAACCCAGGCAAGTCACGGGGGTTACAGATAGTGCACTATCATGTCGCACTATCTGTAACCCCCCTGACTTGCCTGGGTTTGCAAAACCTCACTTACTGTACTGTCTGGAGACAATACACATCTCTTTAAACTGTGATCAGTGCTCCTACCACTCACATTGTCAGCCACTTCAGGTCTTGAACAGCAGGTTAGGTGTAAGGATTCGCATTTTAATCAGTAATCTCTAAACTGTCTGTGCTTTATATGCTCTGTCTGAGGCCAGAACTCTCCATTCACCTGACGAAGAGGCTGTCCCCTCGAAAGCTAGTGAGAATATTATCAAATAAATAGGTTGGACTAAAACCTGGTGTTGTCAGACTTTTTACTGTGTTTACGCCAGTCCAACGCCGGCATACCCACATCATGACTTCCTGGTTGAGACAGTGACACTGCTTCCGTCTGTCTCTGCCATATCCCTCACACTTAAAGCTCATCCTTCTCCCTTTCTTCTGGTTCAGAGGCAGAGAAACTGCCAGAAAGCATCACCCAAGGTGACACTGCGTCACTTGGTTTTATTTATAACAAGCTCCAGCTGGGAGAATGGCACTAAGAGGGGGGGATTGGATGGGCAGGGGGTAGGGTAAGTGGGGGGGTGGTGGGTGGGCAGGGGGTGGGGTAAGGGGGGGGATTGGATGGGCAGGGAGTGGGGTAAGTGGGGGGGGGTGCTGCTTTGCTAGGATAAGAGGTCTCACATCGGGATCTGTAGATAGTTCCAATTTCTCGTTTGCAAACGGAAAGTCCCAGTCTGTGAGAATCGATTACGCGGTGACTTTGTCTCCCACTGACTGGAGGCAATGTCATTCTCTCAAGAACATTCCAAACTGCTAGATTTCCCCGGTGATCATTCTGCAAACACCAGGCATATGGTGAGCACACTGTGTGCCAATCGCCTTCGATATTCCAGCACTTTTCCCTTCCTGCCAACAATACACTGCTCCCATTCCCGAGGCAGGATGGAGGGTAAAACTTGCCCCTTTGTATTCAATAAAAAAACACCAGTTACTCTTTAAATAGTTTCCGAAAAGTTCAAAATCCATCTAGCTCTGTTTTTGGAAACGGATAAGGACTGGATTCACCGTACACCATCTAAAACTCATGCTTAATATCTGCCTGATTTCTCATTTCCCTCTGCCCTTTCTCCATCCGTCCAGTTCACTTTTAATCTCTGTGATTGTTGAACATTGTTCCTTCAGTGCTAATGTTTTTCTTTCCAGAATCTCAGCTTTGTCTCTGTATTTACCTTCACAGAAGGAGAGAACAGTACGGGGACTAACTCAAACAGACGTTCATCCATTATCCAGCAATCAGTTTTCGTTCTGCTTGCCCCAAGGTGCGTCTTTATATTTCTATATATTTCAATCCAATTGTTGATTCTTTTTCCAGATTGAAGAATTTCTCATTGAAAACTCTTCCTGTCATTGTTCTCTCTCAGTATTTATCACAAGGAGTGTTCACTGAGTTTATATTGGATTGAAGTTTGTCCTTTGAACACACTAGACTGTATAAAAATGATATACAATGCATAAAAACCCATACACAATGTCAGGTGTGGGCTAGGAGTTCCTGGAAATCTATACTCGTGACTTTGAATTGTTTTCAGTGCAGAAGAGGACCTTCAGCCCATCGAGTCAGTACCGACACATTAGACTCCCACCTAATCCCTTCCGCCAGCACTTGGCCCATAGCCCTGAGTGTTATGGTGTGCCAAGTGCTGATCCAGATACTTCTTAAAGGATGTGAGGCAACCTGCCTCTACCACCCTCCCAGGCAGCGCAATCCAGACCGTCACCACCCTCTGGGTAAAAAGATTTATCCTCATGTTCCCCCCCCCGAACTTCCTGGCCTTCAGTTTGAATCTATGTCCCCTCATGACTGACCCATAGCTGTGTTACTATTCCCATGGAGACCAATAATATGAAGCACTTGTACCTCGTAAATAATAATAAAGAACAAAGAACAACACAGCACGGGAAACAGGCCCTTCGGCCCAACGAGCGCACGCCACCATTTTAACATTATGAGTGCCCTCCTCTACCCATGACCTTTGTCTACACCTATTGGGGAAGATTGAGGGAAGACCAACTTAGGGACACTTTGTTACACCAATCAGCCTAAGAGCACGTTTTTGGGATGTGGGAGGAAACTGGAGCACCTGTAGAAAACCCACGCAAGCACGGGGAGAATGTGCAAACTCCCACAGACACCGGCCCAAATCCATGTATCTGCACAGCAAACAGTGATAGTCACTGAGCTGTCGTGTTGCCCGTAATACAGGGGAGACGGTGACATAGTGGTATTGCCGCTGGACTAGCAATCCTGAGACCCAGGGTAATGCTCGTGGGGACCTGAGTTCGAATCCTGCCACGGCAGATGGTGAAATTTGAATTAGATAAAAATCTGGAATTAAGAATCTACCGATGACCATAAAATCATTATCAATTGCTGTAAAAATCCATCTGTTTCACTCATATCCTTTAGGGAATGGAATCGATCATTCTTGCCCTGGTCTAGTTTATACGTAACTCCAGACTCACAGCAATGTGGTTGACTGTGAACTGCCACTCAGTTCAAGGGTAATTAGGGATGGATAACAAACACTGGCCTTCCCATCCCACGAAAGAATTTAAGAAAGATCCCAATAGAAAAGCTAGTGGAGGGGACTTCCCTTTTTAAAACTTTTACTGTGACAATCAAACCAAAACCAGCATAACTGAAACATGAATTAACATTGGGTGGGATTTTCCAGACACGCTCACCCCAAAACGGGAAAATCCCACTCGAGGTCAACGGACCTTCCCACGGTCCACCCCTCGCCTGCTCCGATTCCTGTGGCAGGCAGGACGGTAAAATTCACCCCATCTTATTCAATAAAAAACATTACTCTAAATAGTTGATAAAGCAGGGGTAAGTTTCATAGAATACTTTGGCAGAATTCTTAACAAAATATGACACCAATTGCAGTTGCGATGTCTCTCAGTACTCTTCCTTCCCCCAGACTGCTCTGTGATGCAAAATCTGATCCTTCAGCCACCTCCAACAATCGTTTTACTCCATCTGAGCTCCACAGATACGATTATCATCAACAGGGCGCATTGCTGCACAACCTCCTTCACACAGCCAACTTGATAGTGTATCTTTCGCAGGTCACTTTCATCTAACCTCTCAGTAACATCCTTGACACGCAGAATGTTCCCCTGTTTCTGGTTATAATAAAACTTGATGTGGAGATGCCGGCGTTGGACTGGGGTAAACACACTAAGAAGTCTCACAACACCAGGTTAAAGTCCAACAGGTTTATTTAATCGTTAACGCCACTAGCTTTCGGAACGCTGTTGCTTCGGCAGGGGAGTGGAGAGTTCTGATCAGAAACAGGGCAAATAAAGGCACACACACACACAGTTTACAGAATACTGATTAGGATGTAAGAATAGACTGGTATTCAAATCAATATTCTGTAAACTGTATGTGTCTTTATATACCCTGTTTCTGATCAGAACTCTCCACTCACCTGATGAAGGAACAGCGTTCCGAAAGCTTGCGGCATTTACTATCAAATAAACCTGGACTTTAGCCTGGTGTTGTGAGAGTCCTTACTATAATAAAACACCCAGCGTTTTGCCTTATTCGGCTTTAGGTGCCAATTCTTTCCACAGGGTCAAGCACACTGCCTCATGGACAGACTAAAATCTCACCTCCCAATTCGCCTAATTTCCCTAGAAACTTGTCAAAGGCTCATTTCTCAGAATTCTGGTGTCACAGCCAGGAAATCCAATTAAGAAACTAGACCCAGAAGCATAACTGTCTCAATTAGGGACAGTCTGAAGAAGTATAGAATGTGTGTGTGTGTGTGTGTGTGTCTGTGTGTGTGTGTGTGTGTGTGTGTGTGTGTGTGTGTGCGTGTGTCTGTGTGTGTGTGTGTCTGTGTGTGCGTGTGTGTGTCTGTGTGTGTGTGTGAGAGACAGAGAGAAAGAATGTGTACGAGGTTATGGGGAGAAGGCGGGAAAGCGGAACTGAGCCACGACAGATCGGCTATGATCTTATTGAATGGCGGGGCAGGCTCGAAGGGCTAGATGGCCTACTCCTGCTCCTATTTCTTATGTTCTTATGAGAGTGAAAACAGAAAGAAGTCTCACAACTTAAAAGCCCAACAGGTTTATTTGTTGACTTGTTGGACTTGAAGCTGGTGTTGTGAGACTTCTTTCTGTTTTTACCCCAGTCCAATGCTGGCATCCCCAGATTATGTGAGAGTGAGACAGGGTGTATCTGTGTGAGAGAAAATGTCTGCAAGTGTGTGTGAGAGACACTCTGTGAGTGTGCCTGTGAGAGAAAAGCGTGTTTCAGATATTGGACGAAATGTTATGACCTCGTTGCGCCAGTTTTGCGGTGGGGAAAAGTCATAAAATCGGGCATGATGCGACTGGCAGGAATGGTGCCCGTTTCCACTCTCATTCCCATTTTAACCAAGAAAAGAAATTGGCACGGTCCCAAAATTTTATATTCTGGCCTTTATCGCGAGGGGGATAGAATGTAAAAGCAGGGAGGTCTTGCTGCAACTGTACAGGGCACTGGTGAGGCCGCAGCTGGAGTACTGTGTGCAGTTTTGGTCGCCACACTTGCACAAGGATATTTTGGCCTTGGAGGGAGTGCAGAGGAGGTTCACTAGGCTGATACCAGAGATGAGGGGGTTGGACTATAAAGAGAGACTAAATAGACTGGGTCTGTACTTGTTGGAGTTTAGAAGACTGAGGGGGGATCTTATAGAGACATTTAAGATAATGAAGGGGATGGATAGGTTAGAGGTAGAGAGATTCTTCCTGCTTAGAAAAGATAGCAGGACTAGAGGGCACAGCCTCAAGATAAGGGGGGACAGTTTAGATCAGAGTTGAGGAGAAACTTCTTCACTCAAAGGGTGGTGAATCTCTGGAATTCTCTGCCCATTGAAGTGGTGGAGGCTGCCTCGCTGAATATATTTAAGTCACGGGTAGATAGGTTTCTGATAGACAGGGGAATTAAGGGTTATGGGGAGAAAGTGGGAAAGTGGAACTGAGCCACGACAGATCAGCCATGATCTTATTGAATGGCGGGGCAGGCTCGAAGGGCTAGATGGCCTACTCCTGCTCCTATTTCTTATGTTCTTATGTTCAAGTGCCCTCTGAGACTGGGCCACACTCTGCACCCCCTCGGCCATGACCCTCTGCGACTAGGCCACATTCCCAAAGACTGTAGTCATATCCCGCTGTGTCTCAGCGCTGTCCCGCTAGGTGTCCTGCAACCTCTCAAGCTTCTCAAGAATCCTGTTCAGTCCCTGCTGTGAGTCAGCCGGAGCTCTCTAGGACTCTGCTCTGGCCTGCTGTGACTGGGCCTTCACTTGGAGCCTGACACTCATGCTGAGGATCTCCTGCCCCAGGCATTCCACTGTGGATGTCACCCATGCAGTGTTGGCCTGGGAACCACACAAGACAGACAATGGCTGATCCACCTAAAACTTTGGGTCTCCTCCCAACAGCCTCACAGTGGGTCCAGTGCAGCCGTCAGCCTCTCCTGCAATTCCCGGCTCTGTTGCTGCATCTCCAGTAGGAGTGATCTCAGAGGCCCAGCATGTAGCCTGGGGCCAGCTGAGGCCTCGCCCCCGCAGGCTCCCGCGTGCCAAAGGCCTCGGACGTTCCCTCCCCCACCCGATGTACATCAGCAGATGTGTCGTGCTCACCAGAGACAACACAGGAGGACACAAGGATAAGTGTAAGGGAAGGAGAGGAATCTGGGCTCCATGCAAACTACTTGCCATTTCTCCATTGAGTAGAGGATCATCAGGTGCTCACTTCTATACTGCAGCCCGGCTGTGCTGTTACTGATGGTCCGGAGGCCCTCCTCTCCCACAAGCTCCAGTGCCCCCTCCTCAAAGCGGGTGAGAACCCGGATCTCAGACACACCAGCCCTCGTCTTCCCGCCGATTATGTGTTTTCTTCCCCTGTGGGGACAGAAGGACCCATAAAAAGTGTGATGGCGTGTGTCCCCCAGGGTATCGGGGGTGGCCCTCAGAGGATGAGTGCTGTGATACTCTTGTGGGGGGGGAGATGTTGGGGGCCAGGGGCTGGAAGCATGCAGGATGCTGGGAGTGCGGATGGATTTGGGGATCATTTAGAGAGAAGACGGTGGATGGTCTTAAACACTCTCCCTTGCTGCCTGGATGAGGTCATTCAGTTTTTTCCGGCACTGCTTCCCAGTTCTCCGGGCCAGTATCCTGGCACTAACACATGCTGCCACCACCTCCCATTTCCGTCCCTTCCTCTGGGATAGGATCCTGCCGGGGGGAAAGAGGACGCCTGCCTTGCCTCCAGCAACCTGGCCAGCTCAGCATCTGGAAAACAGGGGGCTGAGTCCCTGGAGGCCATTCCTCCCTGCACCGCCTGCCTGTCCCACCATCCTTGGGGGTTTTACCCTTGATAGGGTAGATCAGCTGCAGGTAATATGGGCGAGTCACGTGCCTGGTAGAGCAGTACAGTGAGGTTAGTGCCGTTTGCCTTGTCACTATGGAGGGGAAACCAAGACAGTAAGTGTGCTGATGGGGGTGGGGTGGGGGGAGCGGAGTTTGTGCCTCTGTGATGATTGGGCTAGGGGATGATGAGGGGGCCATGTGCGAGTGGGAGATGGGGATAAGGGGGTCAGTAATATTGGTGGGTGTCTCTGATGACCATGGGGGGAGGAGACTGTTGTGGATCTGGAGTCACATATAGGCCAGACCAGAGAAGGATGGCAGGATTCCTTCCTTAAAGAACATCAGAGAACAAGATGAACTTTAACCCCAATTCATGGTTCTTCTTTTAAATTCCAGGTTTTTTTATTGAATTCAAATTTTTCCATTTGCTTTGGTGGGATTCACACTCTGGTTCCCAAAGTATTATCCTGGGTCTCCCGGGAATATGAGTGCGGTGATAAGACCACTATGCTATTTCTTCGCCCTTGTCCCTTTTCAATATTATGAATGCGTCACCCCAGTCCATTCCAGATCACAACAACTTGCTGCCTGAAACAAATAAAACATTCCTCATACCCCTCTGGTTCTTGTGCCAAGCTATGAGCTCTTTGCTATTGGAGGTATAAGCATTGAACCTTGAACTAGTGTGGGAAGAGGCTTTCACTGGCACTGTTGGGTCTGCTATACAACCAATTCACTCTGTGATGTGCTGGTTGTTGCCTTTGCCAATACGTACTGACTCCTTTATACTGCATCATTGCCTTGGAAGGTAGAGCTGTGATATAATCTGGATGTTGTGCCATATTGGGTATCTCTGACCTACTTCATTTCATCATCACGGGTAGCTAAACCTTCAGCGAAGACCTTAAAACTCTGGAATTCCTTCCCTAAACCTCATGGTCTCTTTCCGTCTCTCTATTCCTTTAATGCTAGTAGGACCTTATAAGAACATAAGAAATAGGAGCAGGAGTCGGCCATCTAGCCCCTCGAGCCTGCCCCGCCATTCAATAAGATCATGGCTGATCTGAAGTGGATCAGTTCCACTTTCCCGCTTTCTCCCCATAACTCTTAATTCCCTTGTCTATCAGAAACCTATCTACCCGTGACTTAAATATATTCAGCGAGGTAGCCTCCACCACTTCAATGGGCAGAGAATTCCAGAGATTCACCACTCTTTGAGTGAAGAAGTTCCTCCTCAACTCCGATCTAAACTGCCCCCCACTTATCTTGAGGCTGTGCCCTCTAGTTCTGCTATCCTTTCTGAGCGGGAAGAATCTCTCTACCTCTACCCTATCCATCCCTTTCATTATCTTATACATCTCTATAAGATCCCCCCTCATCCTTCTAAACTCCAACGAGTACAGACCCAGTCTATTCAGCCTCTCTTCATAGTTCAACCCCCTCAACTCCAGTATCTGCCTAGTGAACCTCCTCTGCACTCCCTCCAAGGCCAAAATATCCTTGCGCAAGTGCGGCGGCCAAAACTGCACACAGTACTCCAGCTGTGGCCTCACCAGTGCCCTGTACAGTTACAGCAAGACCTCCCTGCTTTTATATCCTATCCCCCTCACTATGAAGGCCAGCATCCCATTTGCCTTCCTGATCACCTGCTGCACCTGTAGGCTGGGTTTTTGCGACTCATGCACAAGGACCCCCAGGTCCCTCTGCACCGTAGCATGCTGCAGCTTTTCACCCTTTAAATAGTAGCCCCTCCTACTATTATTCCTACCAAAGTGGATAACCTCACACTTGCTAACGTTGTATTCCATCTGCCAGGTCCTCGCCCACTCGCTTAGCCTATCTAGATCCCTCTGCAGACTTTCCACACCCTCCGCACAATTTGCTTTTCCACTTATCTTTGTGTCATCAGCAAATTTTGACACCCTACACTCAGCTCCCTCCTCCAGATCATCTATATAAATGGTAAATAGTTGAGGCCTCAGCACCGATCCCTGGGGCACTCCACTAGTCACCAACCGCCAATCAGAATAACACCCATTGATACCAACTCTCTGCCTCCTATTAGACAACCAATCCTCTATCCATGCTAACACCTTACCCCCAACTCCATGCCCCGTAACCTTCTGTAATAACCTCTTGTGCGGCACCTTATCAAATGCCTTCTGAAAATCAAGAAACACCACATCCACCGGTTCCCCTCTGTCTACCGCACTAGACACATCCTCATAGAATTCCAATAAATTCCCCTTAACGAATCCGTGCTGCGTCTGCTCTATCAAACAATTCTTCTCAAGATGCCTCGCTATTTCTCCTCTGATGACGGATTCAAGCATTTTTCCTACAACAGATGTTAAACTAACCGGCCTATAATTCCCTGCCTTTTGCCTGCTACCCTTTTTAAACAGCGGCGTAACATTAGCCGTTTTCCAATCTTCCGGCACTTCCCCGGAATCCAGCGAGGTTTGGAAAATAATCACTAAGGCATCCACTATCACCTCCGCCATTTCCTTCAGAACCCTGGGATGCATTCCATCCGGTCCTGGGGACTTGTCCACCATCAGTCCCACTAGTCTGTCGAGCACTACCTCTCTAGTGACAGTAATCGCATTCAGGCCCTCAACCCCTACTATCCTTCTATCTTTAATATCCAGCAAACTATTCGCGTCCTCCTCCGTGAAGACCGAGGCAAAAAACTTATTTAAGGCCTCAGCCATTTCCCCATCCCCCACCACTAAATCCCCCCTCTCATCCTCTAAGGGTCCAACATTCACCCTAGCCAGCCTCTTCCTTTTTATATATTTATAAAAACTCTTACTATCCTTTTTTATATTTAGTTCTAGTTTAGCTTCATAGTCTATCCTTCCTTTCTTTATCAACTTCTTCGTCATTCTTTGTTGATTTTTAAACCTCTCCCAATCTTCTACTCGCCCACTACTTTTAGCCACTCTAAACGCATCAGCTTTTAATTTAATACTCTCCTTTATTTCCTTCGATAACCACGGCTGATTATCCCTTCTCCTACGATCCTTCTTTACCATCGGAATAAATTTCTGCTGAGCACCAAGAAAGATGTCCTTAAAGATCCTCCACTGTTCCTCAGCAGTCCTACCGACCAATCTGCGCCCCCAATCTACATTTGCCAATTCCTCTCTCATCCTATCATACTCCCCTACTTTCTCATCCTCCATCTGCAACAAAAACTCTACCATACAATGATCGCTCTTCCCAAGAGGATCCCTCACAACAAGGTCCCTAATTCTACCTGCCTCATTACATAACACCAGATCTAAGATAGCTCGCTCCCTCGTTGGCTCCAACACACACTGTTCAAGGAAACTATCCCGGCAGCATTCCAAGAACTCCTCCTCGAGCCCACCGCGTCCTACATGGGTCAACCAATCAATATGTAGATTGAAATCTCCCATAATTATCGCCGTTCCATTCCTGCACACATCATTTATTTGCGTGTTTATAGCCCGCCCCACCTCCAAGTCATTATCTCTTTGGCCACCTGACTTTTTATCTCCTGCCAATTAACTTGAGATTTTTGACGATATGATTCAAGGTACTACATGAAAGTGTTGAGAGGAAATCTTGGTGAGTTATTACGGCGTGAGGCAGGTTTGAGTTGTTTTTGGGCATCTATGCCTTGTCAAATCTTAGTTTCGAATTGAAAGAGAGTTGAAACAACAGGTGAAAGAGACAGACTTCTGGGATTCGGCTTTCGAAAGGCAGTGTATTTTTGGAATGAAAATCCAATGGGGATGGCGTTCTGAAAGAAAAACAACACAAAGCCTGAACTGGAGAGAAGCTTTGCTCCCAGTCACTGTTGCTGGGCCTTACTGATGCTCATTAAGCTGTTTTCTGCTCCTGCTTGTCACTATCATCACAATAGCTCCGGCAATGATTAATGTCTGTTTCATTGCACCAGTTACATCATAATGAATCGCATGGTTCTGCCTCGTTTGCTCATTCCCATACTCACCGGTCGGCAGGAACATACGCTGTACAATCGCCTTTCACACAACTCCGTGTGTTAATGTGCCACATGTAACTTCAGAGAGAGCAGGAGGAAGAGCCTGGCAGAGAGTATGTACAGAGAGAGGACAGGCAGATGGCTTCCCCTCTAAAAATATAAAGTCACCTCCACGCTGTCCCAAACTGCTTTATAACAAATGAAGGGTATTTTTTTTGAGGTATGTTACTGTGGGAAGGTAAGACACCAATTAGCATCTAGCGTGGCATCAAATGTGATAGAGAAATAATAAGCCAGATAAGTGGCACAGTGGTTAGCACTGCTGCCTCACAGCGCCAGGGACCCGGGTTCAATTCCGACCTCGGGTCACTGTCTATGTGGAGGTTTGCATGTTCTCCCCGTGCCTGCGTGGGTTTCCTTCAGTTTCCTCCCACTGTACAAAGATGTGCGGGTTAGGTTGATTGGCCGTGCTAAAAAATTGCCCCCTAGAGTCCAGGGATGTGTAGATTAGAGGGATTAGTGGGTATAATATGTAGTGATATGGGGGAAGGGCTTGGGTGGGATTGTGTTCGGTGCAGACTCGATGGGCCGAAGGGCCTCTTTGTGCACTGTAGGGTTCTATGAACAAGACTCTGTGTGGGTTCCTTCACGCTCTCTGTCACTCTTTCTCTCCCTCTATTCAACTTGTATGTTTTGACTCTGTCTGCAGTTTTTGACTCTTCAAAACAAAAAATAACTCAAGCCAGTAGCTGCTATCGTCAGAAGAACAGATAGGCCATCCATTTGTACTTTCAAACCACCTCAATGCCAGCAGCATCAGCAAGTCCAGGCTGAATCTAGCCCAGTCACCAATCTTCAAAAGCAGTATCGCTCTTTAATTTTACTGGACATTAAATCACTCAATCTACCCCCTGCCCTGTAGTCTATTTTTGTGTGTTGTTTGAGTTCATATATGGGGCATTTCATTGGCTCAGCCAGCATTTATTGACCATCCCTAATTGCCGTTCAGAAGCTGGTGGTGACCTGCTGCAGTCCATGTGGTGTAGACGCTGTTAGGGAAGGAGTTGCAGGATTTTGACCCAGCAATGGTGAAAGAACGACAATATATTTCCGGGATTTGATGGATTGAGTTATAAGGAGAGGCTGGATAGACTGGGGCATTTTTCTCTGGAGCATAGAAGGCTGAGGGGTGATCTTACAGAGGTCTATAAAATAATGAGGGGCACAGATCAGCTCTGTAGTCAATATCTTTTCCCAAAGATAGGGGAGTCTAAAACTACAGGGCATAGGTTTAAAGTGAGAGGGGAGAGATACGAAAGGGTCCAGAGGAGCAATTCTTTCACACAGAGGGTGGTGAGTGTCTGGAACAAGCTGCCAGAGGTAGTAGTAGAGGCGGGTACAACGTTGTCTTTTAAAAAGCAGTTAGATAGTTACATGGCTACGATGGGTATAGACGGATATGGGCCAGATGTGAGCAATTGGGATTAGTTTAGGGGTTTATAAAAAGGGCGGCATGGACAAGTTGGGCGAAAGGGCCTGTTTCCATGCTGTAAACCTCTATGACTATATGACTAAGTCAGGATGGTGAGTGACTTGGAGGGGAACTTGCAGGTTGTGGCATTCTCAACTTCAAGAACTGAGTGTGTCAAAGCTTTTTATCATTTTACTTAGACTGGGAAAAGTACAATAAAATCAATTCTCTTTTTAAGAAAATGTGTGTGTGCGTGCGTGTGTTTGTGTGTGTGTACATGCATTTGTGTGCATGCTTGTCTGTGTGTGCATGTGTGCGTGCGTGTGCGCATGCATGTATGCATATGCATGCATGAGTGTGTGTGTGCGTGCGTGTGTGCGTGTATGTGTGTGTGTGTTTGTGTGTGTGCATGTATGTGTGCGCGTGTGTGCGTGCATGATGTTTGTGCATCTGTGTGTGTGTGCATGAGTGTGTGTGTATGTGTGTGTGTGTATGCATGTGTGCGTGTGCATGTGTGTGTGTATGTGTGTGCATGATGTTTGTGTGTGTGTATGAGTGTGCGTGTGTGTTTGTGCGCACGCACGTGTGTGTGTGTGTGTGTGTGTGTGTGTGTCAGTGTGCTTCATAGTCACAGCACGTAAACTCTCACTGAATTACCCAACCTTCAATTCAAAAACAAAACGTTTGCAGTGAAACAAGGAATAGACAAAGGGGACCTGATTATAACAAATCATTTAATGTTTCTGGCATCTCTTGATGGTTGCTTGTGATATTCTTCTATCTATTAATGGTCCCTACTGCCATCACAGCTCCCTTTGTTTATTGATGTTATCTATATTTTACTATTTTGTTTGTGTTCCTTAATCATTTAATTTTGTAGTTTCCTCTTTGTCAACCTCACTGTTTCTTGACTTTCCTCCTAATCTTTCCGTATCATCTCTTACCCCGTGCTCCTCTGCTGTCTACGCACTAAATATCTGCCTCTCCAAGAGCAAAGAAAAGTACAGCACGGGAACAGGACCTTCGGCCTCCAGGCCTGTGCTGATCAAGATGCCCCAACTAAACTAAAATAAACCTACTGCCCTTACTCGGTCCATATCCCTCTATTCCCTACCCATTTATGTACCCATCCAGATATTTCTTAAACCTTGCTAATGTGCCTGATTCCACCATCTCCTCTGGCATCACTTTCCAGGTACCCACCACTCTCTGCGTGAAAAACTTCCTCCGCACATCTCCCTAAACTTTCCCCCTCTCACTATCAACCTGATAACTGACCCTTCCAACCTGGGAAAAGCCCCTGACTAGCCACTCTGTCTATGTGTCTCATAATTTTGTAGACGTCTATCAGGTCTCCCCTCAGCCTTCATTTTTCCAGCGAAAACAATCCTAGTTTATTCAACCACTCCTCGTAGCCAACACCCTGGAGGCCAGGCAACACCCTGGTGAACCTTCTTTGCACTCTCTCTTGCCCTAAGTTGTTCCCTTGTGTCTTTATTCAACCAAGAAGTTCCACCAGTGTTTCATTTGTCCTTTCTCATGGGTGGAATATATTTTCGCTGCCCTCTGATTCACGCTGTTTTAAATGTTCCCCATTGTCGTTCTACATTATGGCTTTACTGTCAGGTTTGATGTGTGAGACCTGTTACTGGGTCGCTGTGCAACCCATCGCGGCAGTCGAATTGTCGGTGACTAAACCCACAGCACACTGGAAAGCAATGGTGAACCGTCGCTTAAAATAGCCAAGAAAACAGATCAGATTGACATCTGCAAAAAATAAACAGCATCAGTGTAGATGGGTACCCCTGACAAGGGTCAGGTGAGGTCACACCCAGCAAGAGTGGCCTTTATAAATCGGAGTATTGAGTTTAAAAGTTGGAGTGTTATGGTAAGGTTGTATAAGGCATTGGTGAGGCCGAATTTAGAGTATTGTGTACAGTTTTGGTCACCTAGTTACAGGAAGGATATAAATAAGGTTGAAAGAGCGCAGAGAAGGATGTTGCCGGGACTTGAGAAGCTGAGTTACAGAGAGAGATTGAATAGGTTAGGACTTTATTCCCTGCAGCGTAGAAGAATGAGGGGAGATTTGATAGAGATGTATAAGATTTTGATGGGTATAGATAGAGTGAATGCAAGCAGGCTTTTTCCACTGAGGCTAGGGGAAAAAAAACCAGAGGGCATGGGTTAAGGGTGAAAGGAGAAAAGTTTAAAGGGAATATTAGCGGGGGGCTTCTTCACGCAGAGAGTGGTGGGAGTGTGGAATGAGCTGCTGGATAAATGCGGGGTCACTTTTAACATCTAAGAAAAACTTGGATGGGTTCATGAATGAGGGGGGTGTGGAGGGATATGGTCCAAGTGCAGGTCAGTGGGACTAGGCAAAAAATGGTTCGGCAACAGACAAGAAGGGCCAAAAGGCCTGTTTCTGAGCTGTAAATGTTCTATTTTGCTATGGGTGGAAGGGAAACCCTGTGGGTCACCATCAGTAAAATAGACAGTGAAATAATGAGTTCAAAGAGAGGGGGAAAACACAAGAAGAACCTTTCAGAAAGCAGTGTGATAGACTCAAAGAATTGGGTCAACTTGGATAGGGCCAACCTCACATTTTGCAAAAGCCACGAAGATTAACAAGATTCAACGTACAGGACTGAAATAAACATCAACGGAGAATAAGGAAAATGTTTCATTCACAAATCCTGATAAAATAAGAAAATTACGCATAGAGCATCCAAAGGTGTGTGAGTTAGGTTGATTGGTCACAGTATATTGCTGCTTAGAGGTAGGAGGATTAGCATGTAAATACATGGGGTTACTGGGATAGGGCCTGGCTGGGATTGCTGTCGGTGCAGGTTCGATGGGCTGAATGGTCTTCTTCTGCATTGTGGGGATTCTACGATTCTAACATATCGAAGAGACTTTTGCAAAAAGTGAAGAGCTGAACTGATGGAACGAGAGGAAGAAAGTGAAGACCAATTTCATTGGATCAGAAATACCAGAGAGCGAGAAAAGCGCACCAATGAATGAGCTAAAAGCTGGAAAGGAGGCTGGAGTAGATGGAATACCAACAGAGTTAATTAAAAACATGAGAAAAGACAGAACATCAATGTTTATCAAGCTGTGCAAAGATATTTACTTATCGGGAAAATGGCCAAAGGTTCCATGCAGCCAACAATGATCACCGTAGGGAAAGCGCCAAAGGCAAGATAATGTTTTAATTTGCTGTAATTAGTCTAATTGCCCATAGGCTGAAGGTTGTGCTGAGAGTTAGAACAAAGGGAGTGGTTGGGAAGACACAGACATACATCCAAAATGACGAGTTTGGATTCTAGGGCGGAAGAGGGACAAGAGGCAATGCAAGAGTAATGAGTGAACCCAATTTGGAGTTTGGACACAAATTTGTTTTGTGGATTTTGGAAAAGCTTTCCGTCAGGTTGACTGGATTAAGCTTTTGGCAAAGCTGAAAGACATTGAAGAGCGAGAGGGCCAACTCATAACAAATCATTACATGGGACAGAGAGAAACAGTGAAAGTAGCTGATGGGGAGTGAGAGCCATGTTCAGAGATGAGATTAACCAAGTTTTTTTCTCATTAGTTCTCTTTGGTGTGGAGGCAGAGGTGATGATTAAAGACGCAGAGCTGGGTTTTTGCTACGGACAGAAGGAGCTCACGTTGGGAAATTTCCCACATCATCACTCTACTCTTCAGTAGGAAGCCTCTGTAGGATAGAATTGGGTTGTTACTCTTGGATGTGGAGCTTAGATGACCATAGGAGTGACCGGGTGCTCATGCCAAGTGAAAGGAAAGGCCTTGGTGCTCTGGGAGTTTGCCCCAATTGTATTGTCACATTTTAAACACTCGTCCTTTTGCCTTCACTCTCTCCCCAAACCACCTTCATGCCAACTCATGCCACTCACACCTTTATCCACTCAATTGACCAATCATTCCCACAATTCCAACTCATGCCCTTCCTTGCCCGTTTACCACATGTGTGCTATGAACAGAATTAATCTCCTCTTGTCCCTGTTTTAAAGTTTAAGGTTTATTTATTAGTAGGTGTACATTAACACTGCAGTGAAGATCCCATGTAAATCCCCTAGTCACCACACTGTGGCACCTGTTCGGGTACACTGAGGGAGAATTTAGCACGGCCAACGCATCTAACCAGCACGTCTTTTGAACTGTGGAAGGAGACCGTAGCACTTAGAGGAAACCTATACAGACACGGGGAGAATGTGCAGACTTTGCACAGTGGCCCCAGCCAGGAATCAAAGCCAGGTCCCTGGCACACAGTGTGATCATGCTGTGGTAACAATGGCATGTGTGAAACTGTTAAATCACAATGACTCACAAATACTCATTTGAAAAGAATCTGGAGTAGTGTCAATTCTATAAAAGTGCCGGTCAAACAGAGCATTAACGCATCAATTACAGAACCTTTAAACTCTTCACAACTCTTAACATTATGCCAATAGGTTTAAGTGGCATTGTAGAATTGCCATTGGATTTTGTAATCTAGCGAGCTCGGATAATTATCTGGGGACAAGGGTTCGAATCCCACCATGACAGATGGTGAAATTCAAATTCCATAAAGATTCGAAAATAAAAATCTACTGATGTCCATGAACCCATTGTCAAGTGTTGTAAAAAAACCATCTGGTTCACTCATGCCTTTTAGAGATTGAAACTATCATCTTTACCTGGTTAGACCTACATGTGACTCCCGATCCACAGCAATGTGGTTCACTCTTAAATTCCCCCAGGGATGGGCAATAAATGTTGGCTTAGCCAGCGACACCCAGATCCGATGAAGAAATAAACATCAATATATATTGAGACATTGGCAAAAGAGATTTCAGAAACAAACTTATTACAACTTTGTAAATACGTCAATCAAGAATGGTCTTTCCAAATCGGATTCTGACTCGATATTCCATTTATACGGGCCTGGGCTCTCAGGCAAGCATGCATCACGATGAATGGTGGTGTGTAGGAATACCACCATCTTTTTGCCTCCACCCCTATTATGCCCTGTAGCAGGAAGCCCCCTGGATAGCCTTCTATCCTGTACCTTGTACCCACTGAAGGGCCGCAATGCCCACCACCTGTAATAACCCTGCAGTGGGTGGAGGGCCCCCCCCCCTTGCAGGGAGCATGATAACAAACCCCTGTGGGGCTTCTTCGAGACACAGAAATCCTACAATGCAGGAAGAGCTGATGTGGCCCAGCAAGTTGGCACCGACTCTCTGGAAGAGCATCCAGGCTCTCCCCTCTGCCCTGTCCCTGTAACCCCACGCATTTACCATGGCTAATCCATGTAACCTGCTCACCTTTGGGCTGTGGAAGGAAACCGGAGCACCCGGAGGAAACCCATGCAGACACGGGGAGAACGTGCAAACTCCACACAGACAGTGATCTGAGGCTGGAATTGAACCCGGGTCCATGGCATGGTGAAGCAGCAGTGCTAACCACTGTGCCGTCGTGTCGCCTTGGATCCCTGGGTGGTGAGGGTCCATTGTTTAAAAGCACTCAGTCCCTGATAGTGGAACCTGGTATCGAGGAGAAGGAGGCTTCTGAAATCCACCCTCCCCCTTTTGCTGCTGATGCCCTCCTCCCTCCTCTCCTCCATGGCCTCTAAACCATGACCTCCCTCACACCATCATTCACCTTGGGCCTAGGATGCAGTGGTGATCCTAGGCCTCAAGTGGATGTTGTCCCGGCAGCAGCGGTGCTGGTGACCCAGCTGTTTAATGGGGCTACAGGGTTCTGATTGGTGAGCAGAACATCAGCCCCAACCATCTTTGGATGTTGGGCCAGTCCAGTGCCCGATTGGAACAAGATGCCTTCCTGAAAAGGGGCGACGTGAGGGGGTTTATTAGGGGGGAAGGTCTCACAAGCTCTCCAGCTGGCTACCAAGACCCCTGTCTCTTCCCCAATATTTTACCATAGTGATTACACAGTCCCTATGTCATATACTAATTACACGGTTCCTGTACTCCAGCAATTAGACAGTCACTGTAAAATGGAGATCAGACAGACTATGTACATTAGGCAGATTACCAAACCATCTGCTCTCCCAGGGAGCAATCTGTAGCCTTGTAAACCCACACAGAGAGGAACACTTTAAAAAGAGCCCTGCAGTTATTAAAGCTCATATTAGGTCAGATTTACCGTGAAATATTTCATTACTAAATATTCTTTATGTTGGACATCTCTTCAGGAGTTTTGTCGTGTCTGTGGTTCACATTTTATGATTGGGGAAATATCTCTCCTTCCACTTCACAGGTCTAAGGAAAAGACATCGCACTGTCTCTCTGTCTCACACACACACTCACACACACACACTCACACACACTTACACACACACACACACACTCACACACACACACACACTCACACACACACACTCACACACACTTACACACACACACACACACACACACTCACACTCACACACACACACACTCACACACACACACACTCACACACACATACACACATACAGACTCACACTCACACACAAACTCATACACACACACTCACACACACTTACACACACACACTCACACACACACACACACACACACAGACATACAGACTCACACTCACACACAAACTCACACACACACGCGCACACACACTCACACACACTCACACACACACACACACACACACACACATACAGACTCACACTCACACACAAACTCACACACACACACACTCACACATACTCACACACACACACTCACACACACACACTCACACACACATACTCACACACAGACTCACACTCACACACGCACACACACACACATACTCACACACACACACGCACACACACACACTCACACAGACACACACACCCCACTCCCACTCACACACACGCACACACACACACACCACTCCCACTCACACACATACACACCACTCCCACTCACACACATACACACCACTCCCACTCACACACACGCACACACACACACCACTCCCACTCACACACACACCACTCCCACACACACACACACACACACACACACACACAGGTGACTCAGCGCAGAATCAAGTTCCTACAAGACTTTTCCAATCATATAATTTCACCCAGAAGCAGAGAGTATCGTCTCTTATGCAATAGTGCAACTTTTCCATTTCCCTTCCCATTAGACCCTCCGGCCACTTTCATTCTCACTATCCCAATTTTTAGTCTTTCACGTAAGGTTATGAAGGGTTATGATTTTAATCCAAGTTTTCACCAGGGAACATTTGGAAAAGGGACCCTGTTTAAGACACAGGCCATTGGTCCCCAAGACCAGAAAGGACAAAACTTTCCAAAATGCAAGAGTGAAACCAACCCCACCCAACAGCGTCTTTGATCACCTGATCGCCGGCTCCATGTAGGCTCGGGAGATGGTGACATCACCGGTTTGGTGTGACCAAGATGTTAGAGACAATCTGAAGGCAGTTCACACATGGTATAATATTCACGATCAGGAGTTCCCGTGGTTCTGCACTGGCAGCTAGACCAGGGGCAATAACACACACACACACACACACACACACACACATACAAAGCTCTCTGTCCAGGGGACCAATAGATTCAATTTTTGGTTTGTTTTCACCGTCTGAGCAGACCAGGCAGAAAGTGGTGAACTCGGGCAGGCTTTCAAAGCCAAAGGTTGAATCAAGGGGTCAAATGAAAGGAAGGAACACGAGGCAGACTGTTCGGTATATCAGAGCAGCATCTCTCCCTCTCTGTATAAACAGGTCTGAAGGGAGTCACATACACCAGTGAATGGGAACAGCCCTGAGGACTTTGACGGAAAGATCACAATGGGGCGAATGTCATGAGGTAAGGTGACTTGCCACTTTCAGCGCGAGCCTGAATGTTGCCAGGCACAAAGTGCTTCATTATCTGAGTAGGAGTTGAGAATGGTGCTGAAAATTGAGCAAATATCCCCATTTCTGTCGTTACGATGGAGGGAAGGTCATTGATGAAGCAGCAGGAGATGGTTGGGCCTAGGACACTACCCTGAGAGACATCTGCAATGATGCCGTGTTGAGATGAGTGACCTCTAATCATCGTCCTCTATGCTCAGGGAGATCCTGACTTTTGGATCTCTCCCTGATTTCCACTGACTTCAATTTTCTTCGGTCTTCTTGATGCCACACTTGGTCAAGTGCTGCTTTGATGTCAAGGGCAGCCGCTCTCACCTTACCTCGTGACTTTCACTCTTTTGATCACATTTGGACAAAAGCCTGTAATGAGGTCAAGAGCTGAGCATTTCTGGTGGAGTCCAAACTGAATGTCCGCGAGCAGGTTAGTGCTGAGTAAGCTCTGAAAGCGCTGTTGGTGGCCCCTTCCATTAGTTTGTTGATGATCGAGACGGGGCAATAATTGGCCACATCAGATATCTCCAGCTTTTTCGGACAGGAAAAATTTTGGACAATTTTGGACAATTTTCCACATTGCTGGGTAGATGCCAGTGTTGTAGCTACACTGGCACAGCTCGGCTGTTTGGGGTGCAGTTGGTTCCAGAGCACTAGTGTTTATTCTGAGAATGTTGCAGAGTCTTCTTATTATCACATGGGGTGAATTGAATTGACTGAAGACTGGCAATGGACATAAGACATAGGAGCAGAACTAGGCCACTCGGCCCATCGAGTCTCCCCCGCCATTCAATCATAGCTGATATTTTTCTCATCCCCATTATCCTGCCTTTTCCCCATAAGCCCTGACCCCTTTACTAATCAAGAACTTATCTATCTCTGTCTTTAAGGCACTCACTCATCTGAGATGTTGGGTGGAGTCTGAGACCCTTGAGTGTTCTGGCTCCCCCCATCATTGAAGACAGGGATACCTGTGGAATAGAAATGGGATTTGATTAGATTCATTGAGGGGTTGTTTAGCTGGGTGCCTGGCTGGCCACTTCATCTCATTTTCGATATTGCCGGATGCTGTCTCTGGCTTATCCTCCTGCACTCCTCACTGAACCACAGTTAGCTCCCTGGGGTGGTGGTAATGGCAGAGTGAGGGCTAGGCCAGGCCATGAGGTGACAGATTGTGGCTGAATACAATTCTGCTGCTGTTAATGGCACACAGCATCTGATAGATGCCCAGCTTTGAGCTGCTAGATTTGTTCTGGATCTATCCCATTTAACACTGTGGTCATGCAATAAAATAGTAATCAGTCCGTCAACCTGAACTATAGCCAGCAGCTCAGAGTCAAATTGTTTATTCTTGTACTTTGCAATCTCCAGTAGTAAAGAAAGTTTTAGTTTCTTTCTGAGTGCCACAGTCGGCTCACATTAACATGGCAATGAAGATACTGTGAAAATCCCCTTGGATTGAAAGGGGAGTTTTATTGTACTTGCATTAAAATACTACACGCCTTTGGAATCAAATAGATCCGTATAGATTGGCAGGTACTGCTCAAGCCCATTTCATTTGGGGCGGCACAGTAGCACAGTGGTTAGCACTGCTGCCCCGCCGTGCCAGGGACCTGGGTTCGATTCCTGGCTCGGGTCAGTGTCTGTGTGGAGTTTGCACATTCTCCTCATGTCCGTGTGGGTTTCCTCCGGTTTCCTCCCACAGTCCAAAGATGTTAGGTTGATTGGCCGTGCTAAGAAATTGCCCCTTAGTGTCTAAGGATGCGTAGGTTAGAGGGATCAGTGGGTATAATATGTAGGGATATGGGGGTAGGGCCTGGGTGGGATTGCATTCAGTGCAGACTTGATGGGCCGAAGGGCCTCCTTCTGCACTGTAGGGTTCTATGAGCGGGTAATTTTGGAACATGTGAAAAATTATGTGAAAGTGAGCTTGTGCCCTGAGAGTTAATGAGGTTCCAGTTTCATCTTTATCATGAAACAAATAGCCTCGAAAATTGATTAGTTGCACTATAAAAACTGTATTGAATTCACTCAGACGTTTTATGTAAAATAAACCAGTTTGTGCCTTTATTATGGTCCATCCTTAATGAAATGCTTTACAATTTAGAAACACAGATATGAAGGATTTTGGAGTGGGGAAGGCCATTTGGCCCTTCGAGCTTGCTCCGCCATCCATTAAGATCATGCCTGATTTGATTGCCGTCTCAACTCTACTTTCTTGCCTCCCTCCTTCACTCCCGTGTCTATCAAAAATCTGCCTCATTCTGCCTTGAATAAAGTCAATGATTGGCTTGCGCTGGTATAAGGGGGAGAGAATTCTATAGGCGAACAACACTAAAGGAACAAAATTCTCCTCATCTCTGCCATAAAGGTGAGACCTCTTATCCTGTATCGGGTTCTAGTCTCTGCAAAAGAGGAAGCATCCTCCCAGTATCCACTCCCTCAGGGTCTTAAACCTTTCAGTAAAATCACCTTGACCTAAACCCTGATGAGTACAGATCCAAACTGTTTAACCTTTCTCCAAAAGACCTTCATCTCAGGAAGGAGTCGAGTGAATCTTCTCTGGGCAGTTTCTAATAAAATTACATCCTTTTTTAAATAAGGAAAGCAAAACTATCCACCGTATTCCAGATGTGGGTGGGATTTTCCAGCTGCTGTGCTCCTGTAATGTTCCACCAAACAAAAATGTGTCAGACCCTGGAAAGCATGGAAGGAGTAAGGTGGCACAGGTTGGCACACTGGTTAGCGCTGCTGTCTCACAGCGCCAGGGACCCAGGTTCAATTCAGCCTCGGGTGACTGTCTGTATGACACTTGCACATTCTTCCCATGTCTGCGTGGGTTTCCGCTGGGTGCTCCAGTTTCCTCCCACAATAGATCTGCAGTTTAAGAGGATTGGCCATGGTAAGTTACCCCTTAGTGTTAGGGGAATTAGCAGGGTAAATATGCAGGGTTACGGGGTCAGGGGCCATGTGGAATTATTGTCAGCACAGACTCCAAGGAGCAGAACGCCTCCTTCTGCACTGTAGGGATTCTATGATTGTAGATAGATGACATTCTCAATAGACATCGCAGTGTCTTGCACAGTGACCAAGTTCTGGTATCTGAATATTGAAGGATATTTGACATTTCAAATCAGTTGGAATAGTTGACGGGTTAGTGCTGTTAGTTTAGAAAATGTCGTTAGTACAATAGTGAGAGATGGGCTGAGCTCCATGGTATAGAATCAGTTAGGAATGGGTAAGAAATAGGAAAAGTGAGAGGTCATTATATAAGCCTCCTGACAGTTGTTACACTGTAAACCTTGAACAATATACACTGTATATTGCAGACAGAAAAAAATAAATGGGGTGCGTAAGAAAGCAACCATAATTACGAGGGGTGACTTTAATCTATCTTCACACTGGGCAGACCAAATTGGCAAAGGGAGCCTGGAAAGTCAGTCAGAGTGTATTCAGGACAATTTCTTAGACCAGCACGTTCTAGAGCTAACCAGGAAGAAGCTATTCTAGAACCAAAAAAAACTGGAAAACCTCAGCAGGCCCGTCAGCATGTGTGGGGAGAGAATAGAGCCAACATTGAGTCTCGATGACTCTTTGTCAGAAGCTATCCTGGGCCTGATAATGAGACAAGATTAATCAATAACCTCTCAGTAAATTAGTCTGACAATGAGCAACCTGACAAAATTTAAGGTTCAGTTTTGAAGGGAAGGACTGTGGGTCTATTAGATATATTTTAACTCTGAATAAAGATAATTCTGCGGGTATGAAGATAGATCTAGCTAATGTGAATTGGGAAACTGGGCTTAAAGGTAGAACAGCAGAGATGCAGTGGCAGAAATAATGAGATATTTAATACTCTCAGAAAAGAAACCTAGTGAGGAAGAAAGATGCTTTGAGAAGGGTGCATCATCCGTGACTGAATATGGAAGTTAATGACAGCATTAAATTGAAAGAAAAACTACAAATCTGCAATGATTAATGGCAGGTGAGAAGATTGGTCATATTTTAAGAACCAACAAAGAATAACTGATAAAATAATAGAGGAAGAAAGCAGAGTATGAGAGAATGCTAGCCACTAATATAAAAACAGATAAAGTGTCTACGAGTATTTAAATTGGGTAGAAGTAACGAAAGGTAGTGTTGTCCTCTAGAGAATTAGTTTGGGGGACTGGTAATGGAAAATAAGGAAAGGCTAGAGTCCTTGATGAGATATTTTGACCGGAATTTTACTGGGATGCCTGCCCTGAATCCAGGGCATGTGAAGCTCGGAGAATGGCACTCTCCGTTGGCCTCGGATGGACGTGCCGGTAAACTTCTACCCATTGTATCCATCTTCACTGTCGAAGACTTAGAAAAATTCCCGAAGATATTTAAAAATCAAAAGCTGAGAGAGGAACTTAAAGCCATCACTGTGAAAAATATTAGCCCTATATGTCAACAGGTCCCGAGGACCAGATGGTCTGCATCCAAGAGCATTAAGTGGCTGCAGAGATAATGGATGCTCCGGTTATAATCTTACAAAATTCCCTAGATTCCAGAAGGGTCCCAGATAATTGGAAAATAGCAAATGCAACAACTTTATTTAAGAAAGGAGGGAGATAGAGAGCAGGAAACTGTAGCCCAGTTAACCTAACACCTGTCATTGAGAAAGAGCTAGAATCCATTATCAAGAATGTTACAGAGAGATCGGGCAGTCACCATGGGTTTGTAAAAGGGAAGTTGTGTTTATCACTAATATGTCAGAAGTTTTTGAGGTAATAACAAGCAAAGTGGATAAAGAGGAATCTGTAGCTGTGGTGTACTTGGGTTTCCAGAGGACATTTGAAAAAACTGCCACATCAAAACTACAGAAAGGGGAAAGAGAGGCACTACTCCCTCTTAAAGCAAAAGTAGCATCTGAAGGCAGAACAGTGGCACAGTGGCTCGCACTGTGCCTCACAGCGGCGGGGACCTAGGTTCAATTCCGACCTTAGTCACTGTCTGTGTGGAGTTTGCACATTCTCCCCGTGTCTGTGGGGGTTTCCTCTGGGTGCTCCGGTTTCCTCCCACAGTCCAAAGATGTGTGGGTTAGGTGGATTGGCCATGCTAAATTGCCCCTTAGTGTCAGGAGGATTGGCAGGGTAAATGTGTAGGGTTACGGGAATAGGGCCTGGGTGGGATTGCAGCCAGTACAGACTCGATGGGCCAAATGACCTCCTTCTGTACTGTAGGAATTCTATGATTTTAAGTTTGAATGTTCTGTGTAAGCCCAGCTTCCTTGTCACATGACCATACCTGCCAATTATCTCAGTCAAACACTGCTCTATAATCCCAGGAGAACATTGAAACAACAGAACATTACATTTGTTCAGATTAAAACAAATATGATGTCAATCATGCTGCTTCAGTAACAATAGAAAATTTCGGCTGCAGACAAAATGACTCCAACAAAATCCCAGGAATCGCTGGAAACATCTTGCAGAGAAACATGATTAAAATTCAGTTTCTTGAAGACGCAGCATTGTCACACTTGCAAAATGAAAAACATTCCTGTTCATTTACAGATCCGTGTACATCTCAGTACTTTCCATGTATTTCAGATTGTCTCTTGATCTCAATTATCTAATCATGGGACATTGCTTCATTGTCACATCAGTAGTTACACCAGTATCAGGTGCTCCTGATGTTAAACCTTTACACTACAACCATTGATTAAACCAAGTGACCTTAGCACAAAGAGTGTGACCACCTCCTGGAACCTGTCCAGGAAACTTTCTCCCTCCCCTGAGCAGTGTCCACAACTCAGTCTCCATCTCAGTCACTCTGAGCAGAATCTCCTCAAGCTGCACTCACCTACTGAAAATGAGGGGTACGTCTAATGGTGCAGTGGCTGGTTAGCAAGGCCTGGATTCTATCTCACTATTCTTAAACCATGCTTTGTGTAACCAAACTGTAGGCAATAATTTCTATGCTCTGGATTATACAGCTGCAACATAGCCTCGCTGTTTTTAAACTCCATCCCTCTCGCAATGGAGGATAAAATTCCATTTACCTTCTTAATTACCTGCTGCATCTGCAAACCAACTCCTTGTGATTGCTGCACAAGGACACCCAGGTCCCTCTGCACAGCAGCATGCTGCAATTTTTTACCATTTAAATAATAGTCCATTTTGCTGTTATTCCTACAAAAATGGATGACCTCACATTTACCAACATTGTACTCCATCTGTCAGACCCTTGCCCACTCACTTAGAGTATTTATGTCCCTTTGCAGATTTTCAGTGTCCTCCGCACACTTTGCTCTGCCACTCATCTTATTGTCATCTGTGAATTTTGACACATTACACCTGGTCTCAACTCCAAATCATCTCTGTAAATCATAAACAATTGCGATCCCAACGCTGATCCCTGAGGCATACCACTGATCGCCAACCAGAAAAACACCCATTTACCCCCACTCTGCTTTCTCTTAGTTATCCAATCCTCTATCCATGCTAATACACTATCCAAAACACCGTGCACCTTTATCTTATGTAGCAGTCCTTGGTGCGGTAACTTGTCAAATGCCTTCTGGAAATCCAGATACACCACATCCACAGGTTCCCCATTGTCTGCCGCACATGTAATGTTCTCAAAGAATTCCACCAAATTAATCAAATATGACCTTCCCTTCATGAACCCATGCTGCATCTTACCAATGGGACAATTTATATTCAGATGTCTCACTATTTCTTCCTTGATGATTGATTCAAGGATTTTCCCTACTACAGAAGTTAAGCTAACTGGCCTATAGTTACCCGTCTTTTGTCTACCTCCTTTTTTAAACAGTGGCGTCACATGTGCCGTTTTCCAATCTGCCGGAACCATTCCAGAGTCCAGCAAATTTTGATAAATTACCACTAGTGCTATTTCTCCCACCATCTCCTTTAGTCCCCTGGGATGCATTCCATCAGGATCAGGAGACTTGTCTACCTTTAGCCCCCATTAACTTGCCCAACACTACCTCTTTCCTGATAATGATAGTTTTTATGTCCTCACCTGCCATAACCTTCCTGTCATCAATTTTTGGCATGTTATTTGTGTCTTTCATTGTGAAGACCGACACAAAATACCTGTTCAATGCCTCAGCCATTTTCACATTTGCAGTTATTACCTCCCCCTTCTCATCCTCTAAAGGACCAATATTTACTTTAGCCACTCTTTTTCATTTTATGTATTTGTGGAAACTTTTTCTATCTGTTTTGATATTCTGAGCTAGTTTAGTCTCATAATCCATCTTACTTTTCTTTATAGCTTTTCTCATGGCTTTTTGTTGGCCTTTAAAGATTTCCCAATCCTCTAGTTTTCCACTAATCTTTGCCACTTTGTATGCCTTTTCCTTCAATTTGATACCCTCCTTTATTTCCTCATATATCCATAGCTGATCATCACTTTTTCTATAGTCCTTCTTTATCACTGGTAAATACTTCTGCTGTGAAAGATCACTTTGAAAGTCCTCCACTGTTCCTCAATTGTCCCACCATAAAGTGTTTGCTCCCAGTCTACCTTAGCCAATGCCTCTCTCATCCCTTTATAGTCTCCTTTGTTTAAACACAAAACACTGGTATTGTCATTGATTTTCACATTGATTTTCATTGCAATGTTAACGTCAGCCTACTTGTGACCAATAAACTTTACTTGAAGCCTCTTGTGCTAGCAGATCCCACGAGGGCAGCACGGTAGCACAGTGGTTAGCACTGCTGCTTCACGGGTCCTGGGTTCGATTCCCGGCTCGGGTCACTGTCTGTGTGGAGTTTGCATGTTCTCTTTGTGTCTGTGTGGGTTTCCTCCGGGTACTCCGGTTTCCTCCCACAGTCCAAAGATGTGCGGGTTAGGTTGAGTTGATTGGCCATGCTAAGAAATTGGCCCTTAGTGCCAAGGATGCGTAGGTTCGAGTGATTAGTGGGTGTAATATGTGGGGATATGGGGGTAGGGCCTGGGTGGGATTGTGTTCGGTGCAGACTCAATGAGCCTCTTTCTGCACTGTAGGGGTCTGTGAAGCTGGTGTGTGTATATTGTTTATAATGTTTGAATAGTGAAAGAGGTTGTCAAAGTACAGTGATTTTATTGAATGGATGTTCACAAGCTGTCAGATTGAACAATGTGTCAAAGTGCAGCATTTTACATAGCAATTACTGATGTCTCAAACAATCCAAATCTACCAACACTGCATCTGCACATCCCATGATGAAATAATGCAAGGATCAAATAAACAGCACTTCAAAGTCTCTGAGTAGTCTGAGAGGTTAGAGAGTGCAACCCTTGATTAGTGATATTCCTGCATGAAGACTGAATGTCGTTGTACAGTCTGTTCCAGATTCCGGTACGTATTTCTTCATTTCTCACAGATGGGTTAATAGCCATGGAAAAATAATACACACAGGGATTACAGGACCGACATATTAAGCACTTATATGAGACAAAGCCTCCGCTTTTTATGCGGATTATACAGACGCTGTATGTCACGCAGAGCAAATATAAAGACACTATATGACACAGCAACCACTATCTATTACACAGATGAGAAGAAGAACTCTACAGTGCAGAAAGACACCCCTCGGCCCATCGAGTCTGCATCGAACGCAATCCCACCCAGGCCCTACCCCCATATCCCTACATATTATACCCACTAATCCCTCTAACCTACACATCCCTGGACACTAAGGGGCAATTTCTTAGCATGACCAATCAACCCAGCCCACACATCTTTGAACTGTGGGAGGAAACCGGAGCACCCAGAGGAAACCCACGCACGCACGGGGAGAATGTGCAAACTCCACACAGACAGTGACCCGAGCCAGGAATCGAACACAGGACCCTGGAGCTGTGAAGCAGCAGTGCTAACCACTGTGCCACCCGGAGATTATATATTGTCACAATTTAAAGGGTTGGCAGATCCGCACATTCATAGATTCGGCAGAAATGTTCACTGTGTCTGCCTGGACTCAATTGGTAACATCCTCAATTCTAATTTAAAACATCGTGGGTTTAAGACCCACACTAGAGACTTGATCTCGATTTAAGCTTCCAGTACAGTGCTGAAGGAGTGCTGCACTGTTGAAGATGCTGACTCTCAAATTAAATGTTGGACTGAGGTCCAATCTGCCCTCACTAGTGAATATATACTATACACTATTTTGAAGAATGCCAGTGAGGTTTTTCCGCTGTTTTCACTGACATTTATTCTGAAACCAACATTGTCAAAAATGGATGAGGTCCTTTTATCACACTGATGTGAAGAGGCTTGTTGCATACAAATTGTGGTATACAAATTGTTGTGTATAAATTTTGGTATACAAATTGTGGTATACAAATTGTGGTGTACAAATTGTGGTGTACAAATTATGGTGTACAAATTATGGTGTACAAATTTTGGTATACAAACTGTGGTATACAAATTGTGGTGTACAAATTGTGGTATACAAATTGTGGTATACAAGTTATGGTGTACAAATTGTGGTGTATAAATTGTGCCATATAAATTGTGGTGTACAAATGGTCGTGTATAAATTGTGGTGTACAAATTTTGGTGTACAAATTATGGTATACAAATTGTGCTGTGTAAATTTTAGTGTACAAGTTATGGTGTACAAATTTTGGTGTACAAATTATGGTACACAAATCGTGCCGTATAAATTGTGGTGTATAAATTCTGCCGTACAAATTGTGATGTACAAATTGGCTGATGTGTTTCCTATATTACAACAGTGACTTCAATTCACAAGTACTTTTTTCTTTGTAAAGTGCTTTACTGTGAAGGGTGCTATACAACTGTAAGTCTTCTTTCCTTTAAGAAACCCTTGCATCATCTACATCCCTGCCCAGTGAAGCAGTTGAGGCTGCCTTGTTGAATGTTTTTAAGGCAAGGATAGATAAAGTTTTGAACAGTAAAGGAATTAAGGGTTATGGTGAGTGGGTGGGTAAGTGGAGCTGAGTCCATAAAAAGATCAGCCATGATCTTATTGAATGGCGGAGCAGGCTCGAGGGGCCAGGTGGCCTATGCCTTTTCTTAGTTCTTTACAATCCCCTAGTAGCCACACTCCGGCATCTGTTTGGGTACACTGACAGAGGATTTAGCACGGCCAATGCAACCAGCACGTCTTTCGGACTGTGGGAGGAAATCTGAGCTCCCAAAGGAAACCCACGCAGACATTGGGAGAACGTGCAGACTCCACAGAGACAGTAACCCAAGCCGGGAATCGAACCCGGGTCCCTGGCACTGTGAGAGAGCAATGCTAATCACTGTGCCGCCATGCCGCCCCAATGCCAGTGACTATGTGCTGGGAATGCAGGAAGGTATAAACAAAGCACAGCACAATTCCACAATTCCCCAGTGCATCAAGGTGGTGTGGAGCGTAGTACTAATTGTCAAACTACTGCACAGTCCCAAGTTCCCATCCTGGTCTCCTGTATAAAGCTTCTATTACCTTTCCCCCACCCCATAGCAAGGTAAATCTACTGGGTTGAACTTATTGTCAGTCTTAGGGTGGAATTTTGCGCCCTGCACCCCCCATGGGAATCGGAGCAGGCGGGACACAGACTATTATAAAGCTTGTGTGAGATCGGGCAGGAATCTCAAGCCTTGGGGCCACGAACAGCTGGAAAATCCCACCCGTAATCTTTGATTCGGAGAGATTTGAAATTGTTATACCAGTTTAATCAGTTGTAGACTCGAGTAGGGATTTTCCCTGAGACGCGCAAAGTCCATTTGCAAGCTTAAAATTTGGCATTCAGCACGCCAGCAACAATGGTGGGTTTTTATGCCACATCTCTGCTTCAAACTTTATTAAATATTCACCCATGTTCGCCCGCCATGCCATGGTCTCAGCTTTCACCTACTCCAGGTACCATGGGGCTACCGCAGTGTTCACACTCTCTGCAGCTCCACAGAACAACTGGCTTCCAAGGTTAGAACGCATGCCGTGCCCAAATTCACTGACACCTCCCTGCGCACAGCTGAGGCCCATCCCCATGTTCTCCACCACCCCCCAGGACTCCCACCAAGGTGAACAATCTTGGGAGGTGGCCACAGCAGTGATCAGTGCAGACGGCCTGTAGAGACTCAGATAGCACGTGAAGGAAGAGGGTGAGTGATGTTTTCCATTCCTCTAGAGTCAATAAGCCATTCCATCGCACACAAACCCACCTCTCATTCACAAGGATCTCACTCACTGCCACCTCCACCGACATCACCACTCACTCTCACGTACCCTGACACCTCCATTCGGCCTCATCTCCTCTGGGATCCTAATCCTGCCCAGGGTTCCACTCATCACACCAGGCATCCTTATCATCTGCCCTTGCATGGGCCTTACACTATCTCCATCATCGCGCAGGACAAGCTGGCTTACAGGAAGCAGAGATCCCAGACCAGGGGCAGGAGTCCCCAAGAGTAAGGTTCACTCAGCCTTAGAGAAGAGGGCCAAACAGCTGGCCACAGAGGATGCCTGCGCTGAGGTGAGGTCAGCAGTACACAGCCATGTGAGGATCCCACAGTAAAACATCCATCGGACATTCACACTGCCACTGATTTCTCCTGTTTCACAGTCACCTGCCACGCGCTCATCATCTTGATTTTATTTTGTAAGCAGCTCCAGCTGAGGAAACCCATGAGCCAAACCCTCGACTCTCGCCCCGCTGGCACCTTGGATGAGGATCCTGAGGTCAGCAGCTCGTGGCTGTCACCCACATCCTCCACCAGCGCTGAGACATGCACCTCGGTGGCAGCGAGACGTAGAGCAGCCTCAGGGGCGACACACACACCATCTGCTCCACAGCGGGCCACAGCTGATGCCCCTGGCACTCAGAGGACTGCTGGACGCCAGGAGTCTGCTGTGTCCGAGTCAGGTGATGTGCCTCTGGACTCGCTCCTAAATCAATTGCCGGAATAACAGAGACAAGCATGGGAATATTGGGAAGGGATGTCAGCTCCTCAGATGCGCAATCGAAGAGTCTGTTTGAGCTGATGATGCCAGCACGCCAACGCACTCAGATCTACACTGGCAGAGCCATCACTGGAGACCTTGGTCCATGTAATAGATCGAGGGGATCGGATGTGACTTTAACAATAGAAGGCTTTATTGCCAACAGAAAAATAATGTAGATACACAGCAAGGTCATATTAGATGACAATGCAACTGTTCTGCTCGACTCCCTAGCTCCAACTGCGAGTCCCTCTTGATCCACGGCACTCCTGCCAGTTGGCTCAGATACATAGGACCCTCATCAATCATGTGGCTCTTGGGAAACAGCCCCCATAAAGGGTCACATTCTGGAACACCAGACGTCCCGGGATCCAGGAGCTGCACTGCATCACTGGTAACATCCACCAGTGTCAACTCGAGAGGGCTGTGGTGCACCTCCATCTCACTCCAGCTGCCCCCTCTCTGCAATGAGTTAGCCAGGGGCCCACAGGCACTCAGAGCAAGGAGAGCCAGCAGGTACACACTCCGCATCCGTCTACCATCCAACACCAGGAATGTCCATCTGATTCCCAACTGATCTTCCTGTGACCCCCATCAGCTCCAACTCTGCTGGCTGTGCACCCAGCCCATTGCAGGATTCCCAAAGCAGGCCAGGGTCCTCCAGGCCTTGGCTTTCCAGGGAGCCCCTGCCAAGGTAATCACAGGCAACAGTTGGGAGCAGTCAGCAGGCTGCCCCACCCCTGCTGTGGATGTTGGGGGACCACCAAGACAGAGCAGCAAGATAAGAGATTGGAAAAGTTGCACAGCGTTGGCATGGATGTTAACCAAAGTATGTATATATATATATATATTTAATGTTCACAAATGTAAATAAACTCGCAATCATTTGATTTCTCCTCTGCTCTATACCTCCTTCTTCTGATAAGCTGTGACAAGCATGTGTGACACATTGGTTCCTGCACACACAAATGGCAATGAGTTCTTTCCTGGGCTCCTTGTCTTTGCAGCGTGTAACCATCTGATCCCAATCCGTGTCTCATCTCAACATAACTCTCCATATCACTAATGTCCGCGGTTTCGTGTAGAGCGAGGTTATTGATCGAATCTCATCCCCCTTTATCACAGGGTCCCATCGTGTGCACTCGTGGTCCTGTACATTGAGGCAGTCAGGTGCTCCCCTGTCTTGCCTGCATTCGGAAAGGTGAAGGTGTGTTGTTTTAGTGAGGTATGTGATAACACATGCAGGAGGCCCCTGTACAATCCAACTCCATCTACCCGCTGTGTCTCAGCAGGGTTCTGACGATATGAATGTATAATCAGAGCTCACATGCGCTGCCCTCAGTCAGGCAGGTTTCTGACATTCCCAATGTCATATTGCTGATCTCAGCAAAACATGGGAGCCCTGTGCCACCTCCCGGCGATGAATCAATGCACATTAATGTGCAGGTTCTGAGATGTCCAACCTTAAGCCTCTCTCACCCTATAGCTGTTTATCATAGAATAGAATCCCTACAGTATAGAAAGAGGCCATTTGGCCTATCGAGTCTGCACCGACCACAATCCCACCCAGGCCCGACCCCCATATCCCTACATATTTACCCACTCATCCCTCTAACCTACACATCTCAGGACACTAAGGGCAATTTTTTTTAGCGTGGCCAATCCACCTAACCCGCACATCTTTGAACTGCCAACACATAGTTGTGACTATTGTGGGCTGAAGGGTCTCGACACAAAGTTGGTGGCCAGCTCCCCATCACCTTTACAGTCCAGGAGGTCACTGATTCTACTCCCAAACGGTGATCTCCGAAGGCTGAAGCAGCCCCCTGACAATGTGGAAGGGGCAATGGGATAGGGCGGAGTACGTGATGGAGCACAGCAGTGCTCTTCATTAGCAATGAAATGTGCCCTTCACTGATCTTCTTTGACTTCTCAAGGACCAGGATTGGCCAAGTGGACACACTGGTTGTGTGTAAGAGGGGGCGTTGCAAGATTAGGCAGCCAGTTGGCTGGCCTAGTCATGCTCAGGTGTTCCGCCTCCATTGTAGTGTTAAGAATAATGTAACTTCAGATCCTTAACTTAGAGGGCTGGATGTCAGTGTCATTTCGGGGAATGGGCTGCAGCTGACTAAGCCATCTCCACCTGCAGTGACAGCAGAAGCATCTCAACAACTGCCTTGTCCCAGGTGATCTGTTCCTGTATCACCATCGATGTCACACACAGTGTGTGGCTGCATTTCCTCCAATGGATCTCCTTGAGAAATCTCGCCCCATTGAAGGCACACACTCAGGATGGTCCGAGTGCCCTAGCATCTTGTAAAGTCTTGTTGTTATTGGGATGCTGGATGGATGGGTGAGGGGGCAGCACTGTCTGATGTCTGATGGTGAGATGCCCGCCTCCAGGTATTATCTTACCTCAGGATGGTCCCATACCTTCAAAGCATGTTCACTCCAACAGCATTGGGCGGCACGGTAGCACAGTGGTTAGCACTGCTGCTTCACAGCATTAGGGACCTAGGTTCGAATCCCAGCTCAGGTCATTGTCTGTGTGGAGTTTGTACATTCTCCTTGTGTCTGTGTGGGTTTCCTCCGGGTACTCCTGTTTCCCCCCACAGTTCAAAGATATGGGGGCCAGGTTGAATGGCCATGCTAAAATTGCCCCTTGGTGTTCTGAGATGTGTAGGTTAGAAGGATTAGCGGGTGGAATATGTAGAGATATGGGGGCAGGGCATAGGTCGGGTTGTGGTCTCTGCAGACTTGATGGGCCGAATGGCCTCTTTCTGCACTGTAGGGTTCTATGATTCTACATCAGGGCAATGTGAGGGTGTTACATGATTCTGTACTGTCACCTGTAAGTTCATGGTGAAATGAAAGGAGTAGCATTGTTGGTGGTCATGTAGGCTCACAATGGAGAAGAATAATCCAGGAGATCTTCAGTGCTTCTTCCTCCTGGAATCCTCCTGCAACAAGGGTCTTACAAGCACACCTTCCTTGTCCAGCCCACGCAATATCCTTTTCAGCTGCATCCTAGGTTTCCATGATTCCACCGCTATCATCCAGTCCGAGGTCCTCCTGATCAGAGGTGACACACAGCTCTCTTCTATCTCATCATCTGGTGAATCCTCCTCCCTTTGTGGTGCCAGGTTGTACAGTGTACAAAGATGCAGGCATCAGAATCACATTTTCAGTCTCCCTGTGGTGCGTTCTGCCAATGTCCGGGTTACAAAGCCATCTTCTTTATACTTCCTCTCAGCAGGAGTCTGAGACCGCTACACAGGCACCGTCAGCTGTATCCTTTGCAGTAATCCTGACCCCTAAGGAGCCCACCCTGGCATCTTGTGCAGTCCTTTGAAAATGCTAGTAATCTGAGACCTGCTGAGTCTGCACAATGAGACATCTCACAGCACCAGGTTAGAGTCCAACCCGATTACTATCAAATAAACTGGTAGGACTCTAACCTGGTGTTGTGAGACATCTTACTGTATTTACCCCAGTCCAACGCCGGCAAATCTACATCATGAGTATGCACAAGCCAGGGTATCTGGTTCAAAGCTGCATGGTGCATTAGTTATGGTGACACACCAGATGCACATGGAGCAACTGGTCACCTTTGGGTCAAGGTACTGGGCTGCTTGGTTTCCAGCAGCTTTTAGACCCAAATGATAACATTCATCAGCACCCCTGCATCTGTGGGAAACTGTAAATCTCAACAAAGCACCTTAGCTTGCTGGAACCCTGTCAACATTGACAGAGTTGTGGGCCTTTGCAAAAATGGTGCTTGCGAATTTCGGGATACATTTTCTGGTGGATGCTTGGGACATCTCTCAGAGATGCCCAGTGGAACTCTGAAGGAGCCATTGGCACGGAAGGTGATCACGGTGGTTACTTTCAGAGCCACTGGCAATGGATGCCCTCCAACTCCCTGTGATAACAAGTCCTGCAGCATGTGGCAAATGTGAGTCACCTGGTTCCTTAACATGCAGAGCTTCTGTGAGGCTGGTTCTCTCTCATCTGCACATACCACATCTGATAAGTGTGCACCCAAGGTCTATTGAGACGCTTGCAAATGATGTCTCTCTGAGGGCCATTCTCTGTGTCCAGAGGAGGACCTGGTGCACCTTGGTCTTTGGTGAGCGAGATCTCCCCATCACATTCTGCTTCTCCCTCTCTCCTGTGTGTAGGCGATAATGCAGGCAGTGATAACACTAAGATCTGACGGTCCTGATGGGTCTCCTCAATGCAGTGTCAATGACAGAGATGCAGGGGTCACCATTTGTTTCCAAAGGTCTACCTTCAGTCATCTGTGACTGTGGCCTCAAGGTGTTTTAACCCATGGGCGGAGAGGACGGGCCCCTGAAGCAATGGAGTTTGCACATTCTCCCCGTGTCTGCGTGGGTTTCCTCCGGGTGCTCTGGTTTCCTCCCACACTCCAAAGATGTGCAGGTTAGGTTGATTGGCCGTGCTAAATTGACCCTAGTGTGAGGGATTTAGCAGGGTGCATGTGTGGGATTACGGGAATAGGGCCTGGGTGGGATTGTGGGCGGTGCAGTCTCGATGGGCCGAATGGCCTCCTTCTGCACTGTAGGGTTTCTAAGTTTGGACATAATTGATAAACAGGCCGGACTGACAACCTCTCAGCTGTTCTGTGCTGGAGCTCTGTCCTTGTCTCCGAATGGCCATTTCAGCTGGGCAGCTCTTCAGTGCCTCCAGATCATGTGTTTCTGGGCAGCCCACCCTGCTTGTTTCCCTCCATGGAGCCCGTGCCCTTCCCTCTTCCCCATCCTGTCTGGCCCCATACCCAATGGAACCCATGCCCGCTGTAAAAGCCACCCCTCCGGTGGTGGGTGTAGTCTCTGTGAACCCTCACGGAGAAAGTGCCCACCCCCACCCCCACCCCGAGTGGACATGTTGCACCCAGTGAACCCGGGTACTGATTCCTGTGACCATTGCACGATACAAGTGTGTGAAGGAAGGGTCCCCAGTGAAGTGCAGGTTGCCCGCGACACATGGTTCAAATCCTGTGGTTAAGAACATTGTGCTGACGTCAGACCATAAGCCAAGATGGAGGGATGTTTCCGGTGAGCAGCGATCATCATTAGATGCTGGTTTATGCTAATTACGTTTGCAGCATTCAATGGTGGCAAATGTCACCCGCCACTGACAGCTGAATGGCTGAAACTCACAGTCACTTCCCCATTTCACTTCATCGTGAGACCTGTTTTGGGCCTTCTGGTGTGATTCAGCTCCAATGCCCATCATACTGCCCACCGTGCTGACCATCATATTGCCCGCCATACTGACCACCATACTGCCCACCATCCTGCCCACCATGCTGACCATCATACTGCCCACCATGCTGACCATCATACTGCCCGCCATGCTGACCATCATACTGCCCGCCATACTGACTACTATATTGCCCACCATACTGACCACCATACTGCCCACCATCCTGCCCACCGTGCTGACCATCATACTGCCCGCCATACTGACCACCATACTGCCCACCATCCTGCCCACCATGCTGACCATCATACTGCCCGCCATACTGCCCACCATCCTGCCCACCATGCTGACCATCATACTGCCCGCCATGCTGACCATCATACTGACTACTATATTGCCCGCCATACTGCCCACCATCCTGCCCACCATGCTGACCATCATACTGCCCGCCATACTGACCACCATACTGCCCACCATCCTGCCCACCATGCTGACCATCATACTGCCCACCATCCTGCCCACCATACTGCCCACCATCCTGCCCACCATGCTGACCATCATACTGCCCGCCATACTGACTACTATATTGCCCGCCATACTGACCACCATACTGCCCACCATCCTGCCCACCATACTGACCATCATACTGCCCGCCATGCTGACCATCATACTGCCCACCATGCTGACCATCATACTGCCCGCCATACTGACCACCATACTGCCCACCATCCTGCCCACCATACTGACCATCATACTGCCCGCCATGCTGACCATCATACTGCCCGCCATGCTGACCATCATACTGCCCACCATGCTGACCATCATACTGCCCACCATACTGACCATCATACTGACCATCATACTGCCCACCATGCTGACCATCATACTGCCCACCATACTGACCATCATACTGACCATCATACTGCCCACCATACTGACCATCATACTGACCACCATCCTGCCCACCATACTGACCATCATACTGCCCACCATGCTGACCATCATACTGCCCGCCATGCTGACCATCATACTGCCCACCATGCTGACCATCATACTGCCCACCATACTGACCATCATACTGACCATCATACTGCCCATCATACTGCCCACCATACTGACCATCATACTGACCATCATACTGCCCACCATACTGACCATCATACTGACCATCATACTGCCCACCATACTGACCATCATACTGCCCACCATACTGACCATCATACTGACCATCATACTGACCATCATACTGACCATCATACTGCCCACCGTGCTGACCATCATACTGCCCGCCATGCTGACCATCATACTGCCCACCGTGCTGACCATCATACTGCCCACCATACTGACCATCATACTGCCCACCATACTGACCATCATACTGCCCGCCATGCTGACCATCATACTGCCCGCCATACTGACTACTATATTGCCCGCCATGCTGACCACTATACTGCCCACTATGCCGACCACCATCCTCCCCACCACCCTGCCCACTGTGCTGACCACCATACTGCCCACCGTACTGCCTGCTATGCCGACCACCATGCTGACCATCATACTGCCCACCATCCTGCCCACCGTACTGCCCGATGCTGCCTGCCACGATCGGGAATGGAACCACTCCTAAAATGAAATGTCCCCTTTCCCCGGAGTATTTCATGGAATCCCTACAGTACAGGAGGAGGACATTCAGCCCATCAAGCCTATACTGACTGCACCCAGGCCCGATTCCCGTAACCCCACATATTTACCCTGCTAATCCCCCTGACATGTGGGGACATTTGATGCAGGAATGGGGAAAGTGCTGGGTTCAGGAGAGGATGGGTCTGGAACGGTTTTGATGATTATTGGTCTTCACTGCAGGGCTGTACGTTTGATCAAATAACAGATACAAAGGATCCAAATCCATCTCACGACCCTCAGAATGGAAGTGGAAACAGGTTTCTGAAAAATTAGCTAAAATAGAAATGATTGAATCATCCGCATTCCCATTCCCACCTACTGATTTCACAGCAGGGAACAAGATTCCCAATTATATCTGAATACCTCAGGCAAACTCTGTGCTGGTGACTAAATGTACAGGACAGTGATGTCAATGCAGGACTGTAATGGTACAGGACAGTGATGTCAATGCGGGACTATAATGGTACAGGACAGTGATGTCAATGCGGGACTGTAACGGTATAGGACAGTGATGTCACTGTGAGATTGTAATTGTACAGGACACTTATGTCACTGTGGGATTGTAATGGTACAGGACAATTACGTCACTGTGGGATTGTAATGGTACAGGACAATTACATCACTGTGGGATTGTAATGGTACAGGACAATTACATCACTGTGGGATTGTAATGGTACAGGACAATTATGTTACTGTGGGATTGTAATGGTATAGCATAGTGATGTCACTGTGGGTTTGTAACGGTACAGCATAGTTATGTCACTGTGGGATTGTAATGGCACAGGACAGTGTTGTCACTGTGGTAGTGTAATGGCACGGGACAGTGACGTCACTGTGGGAGTGTAATGGCACAGGACAGTGATGTCACTGTGGGATTGTAATGGTACAAGATCATGATGTCACTGTGGAATTGTAATGGCAGTAAGAAGCCTCGCACACCAGGTTAAAGTCCAACAGGTTTATTTGGTAGCAGTAGCTTTTGGAGGACCACTCTTTCATCAGGTGAGTGGGATTTCAGTTCACAAACAGGGCATATATTTACAAAATAAAGGTTGGAATGTTATTGTAATGGCACCAAACAATTCAGCCACTGTGGATTGTAATGGTACAGGACAATGAGGTCACTGTGGGATTGTAATGGTACAGGACAGTAATGCAACTACCATAATGTAGGCACCTATACTGGTTGGATTGTAAGTTGTGTGTTATTACATCTCATATTCCAGTTTATTCACCACTTCAATCAGTGGAATTCAATGATTAATATCAACAGAATCTGAATGAACAAATTAATGCCCTGTATGGTGACAGGGTAAAACCCAGCCATACAGTATTTTAAGATTCATTTCAATAGGCACATAACTGGGGAAGTGGCTTCGCAATGAGAATGGTTGGAGACGATGACTTATTTCGTGTTCCTCTGGATTGTATTTAACATCACCCGTTTACAGCTGCTTGTCTATGATTCTGTTCACATTTAACCTGTAACTCAAATGGCCAATGAGAGTCATCTGTGAAATATTTTGGGTTGGCACTAGAAATGACAGTGAGATCAGTGCTAAACACATGAATAATTAACTGGGAGTAAAGTGACCATGGAGAATATCCCCTGAAACTGGCCAGAGACAAAAATGCAAACCGGCCAAGATGGATTTTTAAAAATTTTATCTGCAGGTCTGAACATCACTGGCTAGGCCAGAATTTATTGTCAATCCTTAAAATGCCCTTGAAAGGTGTGGTGAGCTGCCTTCTCGAACCGCTGCAACCCATGTGGTGTAGGTACACCCACAGCGCTGTTAGGACTGAGTTCCAGGATTTTGACCCAGTGACACTGAAGCAACAGTGTTATAGTTCCAAGTTAGGGTGGTACATGGCTTGGAGGGGAACTTGTAACTCAAATGGTCAATGGTACACTGGGAGTCATCTGTGAAATATTTTGGGTTGGCACCATAAATGAGACAGTGAGATCAGTACTAAGCACATGAATAATTAACTAGGAGTAAATAATTAATCATTAACTAGGAGTAATAATTAACTAGGAGTGGTAGCATGTCCACAGTGTTCACTGCCCTTGTCCGTCAGGCAACAGAGCTCCTGGATTTGGAAGGTGCTGGCAAAGGAGATTTGGTGTGTTGTTGCAGTGCATCTTGTACACACTGCTCCCACTGTGCAATGGTGGAGGGACTGGATGTTTCAGGTGGCGCCTAACAAGTGAACTGCTCTTTCCAGGAGGGTATTGAGCTTCTTGAGTGTTGCTGGAGCTTCACCCATCCAGGCAAGTGGAGAGTATTCCACCCTGACTTGTACCTTGGAGAGTCAGAAGGTGAATTAATCACTACAGGATTTCCAGCCTAAAGCACATTAGAAATTGAAGATTGCTTCATATTTAAGTCAGCAGTATCAAATTCTCTCAGGCCAAATGACAATGTCTCATGAAACTCGCTAAGGGAACGTACAGAAGTTTCATAGAATCACGGAATCTTAGAATCCCTGCAGTGTAGCAGGAGGCCACTGGGATAATCGCGTCTGCACTGACCACAAACTCACCCAGACCCTATTCCCGTAACCACACATACTTACCCTGCTCATCCCCAATGACACTAAGTGGCAATTTAGCATGGCCAATCAACCTAATGTACAGATCAACCTAAAGCTCCTTCCACACTATCCCATCAAACACACAAGGTTAACGACTGAAGGAGGTTTTGAAAAGGAGAGAGGAAGCAGCTGGGCAATAGCAACATGTCATAAGAACATAAGAAATAGGAGCAGGAGTAGGCCATCTAGCCCTTCGAGCCTGCCCCGCCATTCAATAAGATCATGGCTGATCTGAAGTGGATCAGTTCCCTCTTTCTCCCCATAACCCTTAATTCCCTTGTCTATCAGAAACCTATCTACCCGTGACTTAAATATATTCAGCGAGGCAGCCTCCACCACTTCAACGGGCAGAGAATTCCAGAGACTCACCACCCTTTGAGTGAAGAAGTTCCTCCTCAACTCTGATCTAAACTGCCCCCTCCATCCCCTTATTTTGAGGCTGTGCCCTCTAGTCCTGCTATCCTTTCTAAGCGGGAAGAATCTCTCTACTTCTACCCTATCCATCCCTTTCATTATCTTATATGTCTCTATAAGATCCCCACTCAGCCTTCTAAACTCCAACAGGGACAGACCCAAGTCAAGAGAAGAAGTGAAAATGTGATTGCTGATGTTTTATCACAACTTTGATGATCGAGGAAAGATTGTTCACTGGTGGAAGAAAATGAGTGAAATGAATTATCCTACTGCTATTTTGGCATTCTTAGATTTAATAAATTGTGTATAAATGGTGCAGAGCACTAACAGTGTGAAATTAGAAGTTTTGAAAAATGAAGCCATCTTGCATGTTGATGGTTCATTTTTTTGGAGGGGGAGTGTGATGATACTGTGCCTTTGAGAAATATATTTGTATCATGTGTCTTGTACAGGATTTGTTTTAGCAGTCTCTTCTATTCACCGTTGCCACTTTATCTGTAACAGGCAGCCCCGATTGTAATATAACTGAACTGAATTGCTGAAATGTTGTCTTAAGCTGGGCTAATGCTATTCAGTTATTATAATGATTTTCCCTGGGGTTTTTCAGAGTAAGGCTTGGTTAGGTTGATTGGCAGGAAAAAGATGTGACAGGGTGGGACTGGGCTTTGACAAAGAAACAAGTCATTTGCTAGTTGGAATCTTTAAAAATAGGTTGCTTTCTCTGTGTCTGTTTCTGTCTCCAGATTTGGAGACTGGGATCTGCCAGGAAATAAGTCTCTTTCTCTGAGGTCCTGCTACTTAGAGGTGAACCTTTCTCTGGAGGCTGTTATATGGGAGTCATCACCCTGTACCTAATGAGATGGGTTAAAAGACTAGAAATCTGACACCAAGAATCTTTTTCTGTGCTAACACAGTTTGAAGAAGGATGTATGTCTATGGGGTTAGTGTGTAAATTGGAGCGATAGAGATGAATAGCTGTGAAGAATTACACCTCCTGTTTAAATATTCAATTGATAAAAGTTATACTAACTTTTTTTGTTATATTCTAAATGTATTCTTCATTAAAGTTTGTTTTAATAAAAGCTCCATAGTGAGTCAATAAAATCACACCTGGAGTGAAATGTCCTATGCTCACACTAATGCCAAAATCAGAATTGGTTTGGGTTTAAGTTAATTTCATAATATACCTTGGAGTTTCTGATCTGGTCCCTAACAACAGAGTAATATTGTCTCCACACTGTTCCCATCAAACATTCTCAGTACAGGTACTGTATTGGATTAGATGCAGAGTAAAGCTCCCTCTACACTGTCCCCATCAAACACTCCCAGGACAGGTACAGCATGGGGTTAGATACAGAGTAAAGCTCCCTCTACACTGTCCCCATCAAACACTCCCAGGACAGGTACAGCATGGGGTTAGATACAGAGTAAAGCTCCCTCTACACTGTCCCCCATCAAACACTCCCAGGACAGGTACAGCACGGGGTTAGATACAGAGTAAAGCTCCCTCTCCACTGTCCCCATCAAACACTCCCAGGACAGGTACAGCACGGGGTTAGATACAGAGTAAAGCTCCTTCTACACTGTCCCCATCAAACACTCCCAGGACAGGTACAGCATGGGGTTAGATACAGAGTAAAGCTCCCTCTACACTGTCCCCATCAAACACTCCCAGGACAGGTACAGCACGGGGTTAGATACAGAGTAAAGCTCCTTCTACACTGTCCCCATCAAACACTCCCAGGACAGGTACAGCATGGGGTTAGATACAGAGTAAAGCTCCCTCTACACTGTCCCCATCAAACACTCCCAGGACAGGTACAGCAGTTTTATCTGCAGAGTTATGTTGTCTCCACATTGTCCGATCAAACACTCCCAGTGCAGATATAGCGATGATTTGTTGCAGAATAAGGCTCCCTTTACACTATTTCATCAAGTATTTTCAGGATAGAAACAGCACAGGGTTAAATATAAATTAAAGACTCTGCTTCAATGTTCCATCGAACAATGCCAGGGCAGGCACTGATTAAACTAGACATGGAGTAAAGCTCTCTCAGTGCGCTCAAAACATTTACATTTCAGCTTTGATTTCTGAGCTTTGAGTACACGAGAATAACCTTCCCTATTCACCATATCCACAATAAAGGAATTTTGCCAGCTTGGTGATAAATGTTGCAAAATTAAAGGCTTTTATTGTGCTCCATTAAGCCCAATGTTAAAATAGTCACATGAGATGCTGACAGCTGACAATGGGAAGGAACTTCCATTCCATCCATCTGGACTGGATAAAGAGCCAGGTCTGTGAGGTGAAAGAATGGTAATGTTGACCTGCACAGACAGTTTTAGGTGCCAGCGTACTTAATGGAGTTAGACTGGCATCAGAGGAACTCTGCAAAGAGATGGAATCATATCAAAAAAACCGGAAAAATCTATCAATTACTGCGTACAAAAACTGCATTTCATTCCTGCGGGGGTGCTGACACTGACTGGAGAGCAGAATTGGGGGAGGGACGTGGGCAGTTGACGTGTAGTGACAACGGGTGATTAATAACCACATGCAGAATGTGAACACACACAGTGGTTTATTTCACCGTGTCATCTTTGTAGAGACGCTAATGCAAGATTTTGCTTTTGTGCAGAAGTCTTTTGGACTCGGATTTTAGTGAAAAGATTGCAGTGGGCCCTGAATATGTAAAGGCGTGCTGGTCACATGCCAAGTGAGTGATTTGCTTAACATTGCGATTTCTGCCTTGTAGTTTCCCCCCCTCCACCACTTCCTTCCGACTCTGGCCTGCTGTCCGGGTTATCAGTGGGAAGGGACCCTGACGATAGCGTTGCCGGCCTGTGCTACAGAGCTGGACACATTTCAGCTCAGGTACCCGGCTGCTCACCTCCTAAATACGCCGGTGACAGGGTTCGGCTCCGGAATAAAGTGCACACAATGTGATGGATCTTTTTATCCCCCAGAGCGCCGAGCTTTAAATTCAGGGCATAACACGAACAATACCAGCTTATTGTCAGCATCGATCAGCCGCAGTCTCATTGATTGAGTTTGGCACCGGCTGATATTCAAGGACACGCATCCACTCTCACCAACGAGAAACTACACAAGCTCCTTTCATTTCGACCCAGCCACTGGCTGAGATTCAGAGGCAATCCTTTGGCAGGGCTGGAATAAATAAAGAAAGCTGTAGTGAACTGTGTGGGGTGTGGAGAGGGATTGGGGGGGGTGGGCAGGGAAGGAGGGTAGGGGGGTCCACGTTTCAATGCACTCAAGGCACACCACTTCCTCACGTCCACCTTCATACAGCTCTTACTGTTAGGCCTGCTAACAGCCCACATCTTGTGCGCGCACCACTGAGGGACAAAGCCCAAGTGTACTCAGTTAGGAGAGAGCTGTGAGACATACCGGAATGCAGTTATTTCTGAGACCCCGCCAATGCATTACCAGTGCCCTCCGCAGCCTCTGATCACTGACCTGTTCCTTTCCAATCTATCTGCCCTTTGCCTTCACTAAAGTCACCGGGGCAATGTTCCTTGCAAGGGGTTAATGTACAGATCAGCCACTTGGAACTGAAATGACTAGGTAAGGGCACAGGAGTGAATGCCCTGCTCCTGTTCTTATTCCCCTTGCTGCAACAGTGTTGTATTTAAACTATAAATCCTGCTCTGACAGCAATCGTGCTCCAGTTGCGCTTTCTCATTTAATCCCATCCTCTGTGGAGGAAGCATGAGAAATGCTGGCCCTTATCGGTTTTATTGGTAGGGGGATTGAATTTAGGAGTCGCAGCGTCATGTTGCAACTGTACAAAACTCTGGTGCGGCCGCACTTGGAGTACTGTGTGCAGTTCTGGTCCCCACATTACAGGAAGGATGTGGAGGCTTTGGAGAGGGTGCAGAGGAGGTTTACCAGGATGTTGCCTGGTATGGAGGGGAGGTCATATGAGGAGAGACTGAGGGATTTGGGGCTGTTTTCGCTGGAAAGAAGGCGGCTAAGAGGGGATCTTATTGAAACATATAAGATGATTAGAGGTTTAGATAGGGTGGACAGTGATAGCCTTTTTCCTCGGATGGAGAAAGCTAGCACGAGGGGGCATGGCTTTAAATTAAGGGGTGGTAGTTATAGGACGGATGTCAGGGGTAGGTTCTTTACCCAGAGGGTGGTGAGGGATTGGAATGCCCTGCCTGCTGCAGTTGTAAATGCGCCTAGTTTGGGGGTGTTTAAGAGATCCGTGGATAGGTTTATGGATGGAAAGGGATTGGTTTAGGTTAGTGGGTCATTGTTTTTTAACTGGTCGGCGCAACAATGTGGGCCGAAGGGCCTGTTCTGCGCTGTATTGTTCTACGTTCTATGTTTATCAGCACGAGGCACACACAGTTCAGACGGTGAAGTGACAGAGGGCAGGCCACCACCTCCTGTTCAAAGTAAATGGGCAACAGAACGCCAGATTTCTCAGTGGATTCATTCCGTGGTCTAACCGAGGTCAGGATTTTAACATTTGCAATTGGGGCCCTGGTGCGGGGGGGGAGGGGGGGGGAGCTTAAAAGTGGTAGGGGGGGTGGGTTCCACCGCAGCTAACCCTCTCCCTGCTCCCCAACCCACAATCAGTTGGCAGTGATTTTCCTCAAATTGGCAAATTCCCCAGCGACTAACTTACCATCTAACGAAGAGCAGTGGGCAAGTTTGTGAGACTGGAGGACCAGTAGGAGAACTTGCCGCACTGGGAGAGGAGCAGTTTTGGTAAGGGAGAGAGAGACAGAGAGGGGATTCTGCAATGCTTTCTCTCCAACTTTTAACTTTAAATGTTGGGCCTGGGTAAGATGCTGTTTCAGAGAGTTGGTGCTGAATGGCATTCTTCTGCACTGTAGGGATTTTATGGTTCTATTCTATGGTTCTACAGCCCTGCAGACCATGGCAGCCGTCAGCGACTAGGTTACCATTATTGCTGCACCTCTCCACAGGGCATCCTGTGGCTATGGTTGAGGGCAGGCAGGCTACAAGGGCCTCAAAGCCTGCCTGGAGTCCTTATGCCAAGGTCATCCTTGAACTTAATATGCTTTTAAATATCCATTGGTGACCCACACTCGCGGGCAGTTAGCACAGTGGTGAGCACTGCCACCTCACAGCGTCAGCGATCTGGGTTCAATTCCGGGCTTGGGTGACTGTGTGGAGGGCACACATTCTCCCCGTGTCCGCATGGGTTTCTTCCGGATGCTCCGATTGCCTCCCGTACTCCGAAGATGTGCGGGTTGGCTGGATTGGACATGCTAAATCACCCCTTAGTGTCCCAGGATGGGTAGATCAGGGGGATTAGGCGTGGTAAATACATTGGGTTACAATGAATAGGGCAGGGATGGGCTTGGGTAAGGTATTCTTTCAGACAGTCGATGGGCTGAATGGCCTCCTTCTGTGCTATAGGGATTCTATGGCTCTATTCTATGGTTCTATAGCCCTGCAGACCATAGCAGCCAATCTCCTCACCTCTACCGGCTCTGTGAAAACACCTCAGGCACATTTTAGGGTCAATAAGCTGTCTTGCCCCATTTTGGGATGAAAGATTTTGCACCCACCTTCACATACCCCTACTGGAGCCTGAAATTCCTGCCCCTTGTCTTTCCCACTCCTTCCGCTGGGTTAATACATACAGTCTCTCTCACCCCTCGTCTCTCTTCCCCTTTGGTTCCTCTCCAGAATAAATAGACTGTATCAGCAAATATGTGCAAAATGAGCCTGATAAAACTTCTACTCTGAGTGTCTAAGTGTAAGTAGGTTCTTCTTTCAGCAGCATATCTGGGTTAAACCCCTGGGCAGATCAAGTACAAATAGGTAATTGGCCTCCAACTCAACGAAGACTCAATCCTCAGATGTCAAGGAACTCAGGAAAAGTGTACAGCGTGGACAGTGAACAGAACTAATTTCAGAGCTGCTATTTTTTAATGAGCTTGTCCATTAGTGCCCAATGACAAAAAAACAGACTGAAAGTGTAATACAAAAACAAATTTTACAACAAAGCGACTCTGCTTTAATGAGTCATTTTGTTGTGCTTTGATTCTCTATTATTAACCTTTATGTGGATCTGAAGCGCTCCCGAACTCCCACTCTGACACTCCATCCAGAAAGCATTATTTCGCAGGCTGTAATCTGACAAAAAAAAAAGCTCACACAGAGGCCCCATCAAACTCAGAGAGTTAGGACACAGGAGGTCAAAGATGGCAGCTCACAACAGGCTCTTTGCAAGTGCCCACTTTATCTAAACTGTATTCTTGATCGCCTGTGCCCACCATGCAGACAGAGCACACTGAATGTGCTTTGTCTCTCTAGATGTCTCACGTGACAATGAATTCTTTAAAAGACCTGAGTGCAGGAAAATAGTTTGGCAGTTGTATGATGAGGACCATTAACTTTCTGCTGAGATAGAGACAGCCTGGCGCAGTCGTATAGTGTGTGTCTCAGTGTGTGCTCCTGTTCTTTATGTACAGTACAGAATAAGTAACAATTGATTCTTATCTCAGATGGTTAGGTTCTGTTTACGTCTCTGTAAGGTTCTGAACTGGTGCAGTGCATAGTTTCGAGTTCATAGATTTAACTCACGTTCTCTGAACAATTAATTCAGGCTCTTTGAATACAATTGGGTTAACGTAACAAATACTGAATCCATATAAACTGACATGCACCCTATTCAATGTCTCTATCAATGGTGGACCAGATAACACTCTGAAGGAGTATCTCAGCTGGCTGTATTTTATGCTCTCCTGCTGGTGAGTTTGAAGGCAGGGGGTACAGAATATCCAATAGATAGTCACCTACCAGCCCTCGCTGATATTTTATAGGTGGGTAAGGGGCCTTAAGTAGCTAATTATGGCCCTTTAAGGAGGACAGTGCTTGAAAAGGGCCTGGGAAAAAAACAGTCAACAGAAGCTTGTGGGTCTGAGGAGGTTCCCCAAGACAGCAGGAGCCAGAGGAGAAGGCTGATGGAACATAGAACATAGAACACTACAGCACAAGCAGGCCCTTCGGCCCACAAGTTGCGCCGATCATATCCATACCTACCAGGCCTATCTATAACCCTCAATCCCATTAAATCCCATGTCCTCGTTCAGAAGTCTCTTAAAAGACCCCAGCGAGTTCGCCTCCACCACCACCGACGGCAGCCGATTCCACTCACTCACCACCCTCTGAGTGAAAAACTTACCCCTGATGTGATTTGGAAAAATGTGATTTTTTGAAAAATTTCAAGAGTGAAATTAAAGGAGTGGCAAGAGTTCATTGCAAGGCACTGAGAGCCAGTGCAGGAGGAGTGGCAACCTTGGTAGGCAGGACTGGGTGAGTATTTCTACTGTAACGTCTTTAAAGTAAAAATCGGCCTGAAGTTTAGATTAAGCAGTGTTTAAAGTACACAAATTAAGGTAAGTTCCCCAGGATATTTAATATTCTTTAAACTAGAGACAGTAGTCATAAAGGGAGTAATAATAGTAAGTCATGGCAGAGCAGCTTAGCCATGTGAAATGCTCCTCCTGCGCTATGTGGGAAGTCAGGGCCACTTCATTGTTCAGGGTGACCACATGTGAAAGAAGTAGCTACAGTTACTTTAAATCCATGATTCAGAGCTGGAGTTGTGACTGTGGCGCATCTACAAGGATGAGGTCTGCATAGATAGCACATACAGTATGGAGCCCACACTGCAGGTAACAAGTACACAGGCAGAGAAGGAGTGAAAGCGCTAATGCAGGAGTCGCCTGGATCCATCTCTTTCTCCAACAGATTTTCCATTTTGGATTCTGCTGGGGAAGATAGCTTCTCAGGGGAATGCAGCAAGGACCAAGTCAGTGCTACCACACAGCAGCACAGGACGGTGTGGGAATAAAACAGTGGGAGAGCAGTGAGAACAGTGAGAGTGGATCCTACTGCACGGGAAACAGACAGACATTCCTTTAGCCACAGATGTGACACCGGAATGGTGTGTGCAGGAATCAAGGATGCCATTGAGTGGCTGCAGAGCTTCCTGAAGGGGGAGGGTGAATAGCCAGAGGTCACGAGCCATGTCAGTACCAACGACATAGGTAAAAATAGGGGTAAGCAGAATATAAACCACTGCAAAAAATCAGGACCTCAAGGATAGCAATCTCAGGATTATTCCCAGTGCTATATGTTAGCAAGAGGACTTTTACCCCATAGGTGTGTCGATCCGCCTTGTTGTCTAACGAGGGGCATACACGTGGTGGGTCGTGCGAGGGCTGCTCTTGGGTGTTTCAAGAGTTGCCTAGTGCTTCGCATCATTAGTGTACGTTTAAACTGGACCATCTGACGGGCAACATGACAGCTCAGTGACTATCACTGTTTGTTGTGCAGATACATGGATTTGGGACAGTGTCTGTGGGAGTTTGCACATTCTCCCCGTGGTTGCGTGGGTTTCCTCTGGGTGCTCCGGTTTTCTCCCACACCCCAAAGAGGTGCTCTTAGGCTGACTGGTGTAACAAATTGTCCCTAAATTATTCTCCCCTTAATCTGGTTTCCAATGGGGGTTCCATCAGCATAGACATGGGTCAAGGGTGGAGGAGGAGAAGCACATTGTTAAAACGGCGGCGTGGGCTCGTTGGGCCGAAGGGCCTGTTTCCCGTGCTGTGTTGTTCTTTGTCCTTTGTTCTTTGAATAGATCAGAGGAATGTGTGGCGGGAGGGATGTTGTAGGTGGGAGGGATTTGGATTCCTGAGGCATTGGGAAAGGTTGGATTACCTACAAGCTGGACAGATCGCACCCCAGCAGAACTGGGGCAAGTACTCTCAAAAGGATATTTCTCAGAGTTGATGGAGAGGTTTAATTGAGATTGGTAGGAGAGGGGAACAGGAGTGGGAAAACACAAGAGAGGTAAACAAAAATAGAGATGGAAGATAGAAAAATAGAAAGCAGAAGTGGACATCAAAGGAACAAGACTTAGCAACAAATAAGACAACAAGCTATCTGTAAAAAAGACACATCTAAAAGTACTGTACCTGCACGGAGCATTTGCGATAAGGTTAACAGTGCAAGTTGTTGTAAATGATATGATTGCAATTATAGGGACTTGGCTACAGGGTGACCAAGCCCGGGATCTGAGGATATTCAATACTTAGGAAGGACAGACAAAACGGTAAAGGTGATGGGATGGCGTTATTTGCAAAGGACAAAATCAAAGGATAAAATGATAAGAGAGGCAATGGGCTCAGAAAATCAGGAAGTAAATCTGAGTGAAGCAAAGAAACAGCAAGGGTGGAAAACATTAGTGGGGGTTGCCTATAGGCCTCCAATCAGTATCAAGGAACCATAGAATCCCTACAGTGCAAAAGGAGGCCATTCAGCCCATCGAGTTTGCACCGACTGTTTGAACGGGCATCATACCCAGACCCTCCACCCCACCCTATCCTCGTAACCCCACACAATCACCATCTACACATCTTGGGGAACTAGGGTCAACTCAGTGTGGCCAATCAACCTAACCTGCACACCTTCGGACTGTGGGAGGAGCACCCGGAGAAAACCCACGCAGACACAAGGAGCCAGACAGGCTGTGACCCGAAGCTGGAATCGAACCTGTGAGGCAGCGGTGCTCACCACCGTGCCACCTCAAAGGTATGAAACAAGGGATTAGCGATGCATGTAACAAGGATGCAGCAGCAGTAATGGGTGACTTTAATCTACATATAGATCGAGCAAACCACATAAGGAATTATACTGTGTTGGATAAATTACTGGAGTGTATCCAGGACTGTTTTCTGGACGAGTACACTGAGGAAACAACGAGGGAACATGCTAATCTAGATTTGGTATAGGGGGTAAATTTATAATCTTGTTGTGCAGTGTCCTTTAGGGAACAGTGGCCATGATAGAATTATTCATTGGATAGTGTGCTAGCACAGCCTCTTAATGGGCCATTTCCTTAGGGCCATGTGATTGCACTAGGCTTAACAGAGGCTGGAAACTAAGCCAATTACGCACAATGGCACATTTCTCGGGTCGGGGGGAATGTCAGTGGGAGCCAGGGGAGAGCATTGTACACTCACATAGTTATTCTATCTGACCTTTTCATTGTAACTACTCATTTATCCTTGGCAATAAAGCCTTTCTCGCTTTGAACCACACTGAGTCACCCTCGATTTATTACAGGTAGAAAGTGAAGTAATCCGATCCAAAGCTGAGGCCATAAATCTAAACAAATGGAACTACAAAGGTACGAGGGGTGAGTTGCTGCGATAGACTGAGGGACATCATTGAAAGGCACAACAGTGGCTAAGCAATAGCTAATATTTAAGAAACAAATGCACGCACTGCAACAGTTCCTTTTTGTGTGGAGTATGCACATTCTCCCCATATTTGCGTGGGTTTCCTCCGGGTGCTCCGGTTTCCTCCCACAGTCAGAAAGACACGCTGGTTAGGGTGCATTGGCCATGCTAAGTTATCCGTCAGTGTACCCAACCAGGCACCAGAATGTGGCGACTAGGGAATTTTCACAGTAACTTCATTGCAGTGTTAATGTAATGTGAAACAAATAAATAAATGAATGAATTAATTAATAAACAAACAAACTTCTGGTACAAAAGCACAACAGGTAAAATGGTGCTGCCATAGCTGACAAAAGATACAGAGCCTAGTATTAGATCGAAAGTTTCTCGACAAAAGTAGCAAGCCTGAGGATTGGAAACAGTTCAGAATTCAGCAAAAGAGGGCCAAGAGTTTCATTAAGAGGGGAAATAGAGTATGAAAGCAAACTTACAAGAAACATAAAAGTGGTCTGTAAAATTTCCTAGAGGTATGTAAAAAGAAAAAGATTGGGAAGGATAAGTCGTTCCCCCCCCCAGTCTGAAACAGGGTAATTTATTAAGAGAACAAGGAAATGACAGAATAATTAAACAATGTCTTCAGATCTGTCTTTACAGAAGAAGATATAAATAACTTCATAAATGCTCAGAAACCAAGGGGCTATTGAGAAGGAGGAATTGAAAGGAATTAGAAAAATAGGGCTATAGAAATTAATAAGACTGAAATCTAATATACCCACAGAGACTGAAATCTACACCCCAGTGTACTGAAGGAGGTGGCCACGGAAATAATGGATGTATTAGTTAACATCTTCCAAAATTCTGTAGATTCCAGAGCAGTCCCAGCAGATTGGCAAATGTAACACTATTATTTGAAAAAGGAGGGAGGGAGAAAGTAGGGAATCACAGGGAATTAGACTATCAGTAGCAGGGAAAATGCTAGACTCTTATTATAAAGGATGTGCTAACAGGACACTTAGAAAATATCAACTGGATTAAATAATGTCCACATAGATCTGTGAAAGGCAAATTATGTTTGACAACCTACTGGAGTTTTTTGAGGATATAGTTAGTAGAATAGATCAGGGAAAACAAATGGATTTGGATTTTCAGAAAGCTTTTGATAAAGTTCCGCATATGAGGTGAGTGTGCAAAAAGTAAAAGCTGGGGGGTAAGATACTGAATGGATTGAGGATTGGTCAGCAGACAGGAAACAGAGAGTAGGAATAAATGGATCTTTTTCAGAGTGGCAGATGGCGACGAGTGGAGGACCACAGTGCTTATGTGCCAGCTATATACTCTACAACGATGATGTAGATAAGAGATTAAATGTAATATTTCCAAATTTGCTGATAATACAAAACTAGATGGAATTGTGAGTGGAGAAGATGAAGGAAAGAGGCCTCAAGTTGATTTAAACAAGTTGAATGAGTGGGCAAATGCTTAGCAGATGCAGTATAATATGGATAATTGTGAAGTTATTCACTTTGGAAGAAAATCAGAATGGCAGAGTATTATTTAAATGGTGATAGATTGGGAAATAGAACCATAGAACCCTACAGTGCAGAAAGAGGCCCTTTGGCCCATCAAGTCTGTATCGAACACAATCCCACCCAACCCCTACCCCCCATATCCCAACATATTTACTCACTAATCCTCTAACCTATGCATCCCTGGACACTAAGGGGCAATTTCTTAGCATGACCAATCAACCTAACCCGCACATCTTTGGACTGTGGGAGGAAACCAGAGTACCCAGATGAAACCCACAGAGACACAAGGAGAATGTGCAAATTCCACACAGGCAGCGACCCGTGCTGGGAATCGAACCCAGGAACTGTGAAGCAGCAGTGCTAACCACTGTGCTACCATGCCACTTGAAATGTTGATGTACAAAGGGATCTGGGTGTCCTTGTACGCCAGTCATTGAAAGCAAGACTGCAGGTGCAGCAAGCAGCTAGGATGTTGGCCTTCATTGCAAGAGGAGTTAAATACAGGAGCAAGGATGCCTTACTGCAGCTGTACAGGGCCTTGGTGAACCCACACCTGGAGTAGTGTGTGCAGTTTTCATCTCCTTACTGAAGAAACAACGGCCAGGTTCTCTCAGCCCACATATTTGCCATAGAGAAAATTCGCCACTGATTCCTGGAATGACAGGATTGACATATGAGGGGAGATTGGGTTCTGATCGCTTGCTCCCTCACACGTCCCCCACCCCTCCCCTCGCCTGATACCCCACCTAGTAATTTCGCTCGGGCAAGGCTCATCAAATCCCGCCTTTGGGCCAACGGACAATTCCGTTCTGCTAGCCCATTTCGGGGCGTGAGTGGCGGTAAAATTCCGGCACCCATCTCATGAACGTTTCCCCCTCATCTTTTCTCCCCTCCCTTCTCCTGATATCCCCTCACTGAGACCCAGAACACTGACCAGGCCTTCCCCTGCTGAGCTGCCTGGCATCCCAGACACAGCCCCTGCTTCTGGCTGGCGCTGCTGGTTAAACAGAACTGCTGGCCATCCAGTGGTAACTCTCTGAGGTGGGATTTGGTGCTGGGAATGCTGTAGGAATCTCGCTGCAAACAATTGGTGATGCCCCCGGCGTTACATTGCTGTAGGGCAGCTGTCACAAATGTGGGAGGGCTTAACTTTGATGATTTACTCAGGGTTGTGTGGGGGACCAGGGCATTTTGTAAAATCCCCGTTCAATGTGCCTTTCCCATGAGTTACAGAAGATGTTCGATATAGATAACTCATATCGGAATCTCACACATTGTCTACATTGCTGTAGGCGCAGTAGGCGATCAAGAAGGCGAATGGGATGTTGGCCTTTATCGCGAGGGGGATAAAATATAAAAGTAGGGAGGTCTTGCTGCAACTGTACAAGGCACTGGTGAGGCCGCAGCTGTGCAGTTTTGGTCCCCTTATTTGCGAAAGGATATATTGGCCTTGGAGGGAGTGCAGAGAAGGTTCACCAGGCTGATACTGGAGATGAGGGGGTTAGCTTATGAGGAGAGGTTGAGTAGACTGGGCCTGTACTCGTTGGAGTTTAGAAGGCTGAGGGGGGAATCTTATAGAGACTTACAAGATAATGAAGGGGCTAGATAGGGTAGAGATTCTTCCCGCTTAGAAAGGAAACCAGAACTAGAGGGCACAGCCTTAAAATAAGGGCGGGGGGGTGGCGGGGGGAGCAGTTTAGATCAGAGTTGAGGAGGAACTTCTTCACTCAAAGGGTGGTGAATCTCTGGAATTCCCGTTGAAATGGTGGAGGCGACCTTGTTGAATATGTTTAAGTCACGGGTAGATAGATTTCTGATCAATAAGGGAATTAAGGGTTATGGGGAGAAAGCGGGAAAGTGGAACTGAGCCACGACAGATCAGCCATGATCTTATTGAATGGCGGGGCAGGCTCGAAGGGCTAGATGGCCTACTCCTGCTCCTATTTCTTATGTTCTTACGTCTACCTTAAATGACATGTCCAATGAATTTGATGGTGGATTCTATCAAGCGCAGGATCCGTTTATCATCTGTAATATTACTCAGTCTCTACATTATTTATAATGTCACCTATCTGGTCAACTTCTCTTTTTTATTCATTCATCGGATATGGATATCGCTGGCTGGCCAGCATTTATCGCCCGTCCCTAGTTGCCCTTGGGAAGGTGGTGGTGAGCTGCCTTCTTGAATCGCTGCAGTCCACGTGCTGTGGGTTGACCCACAATGCCATAAGGGAGGGAATTCCAGGATTTTGACCCAGCGATAGTGAAGGAATTCCAGGATTTTGACCCAGCCAGGACGATGAGTGGCTTGGAAGGGAACTTGAGGGTGGTGGTGTTCCCAAGCACCTGCTGTTCTGGTTCTTCTAGTTCATATTATCATTTGTGGGATCTTGCTGTGTGCAAATTGGTCTCCAGCACAGCGGGCCAAGTTGCCTCTTCCTGTGCTGTAAACTTTCTATGATTTTATTCGATGCTTAAAAGGCTACACCACAGTAATTCATTGACTGTAAAATGTGTCAGGAGCCTGGGGTTGTAGAATGCAAGCCTTTCTCAGTCTGTACATTATCTGCATCACCACCTACACTGGCTGTGCAAATGATGTGTGTTATCACCACAGACTCTATAAATAGACTTTACATTTAGATAGAAATGTCATGAGAAGTTGCGAACAGATATCTTGAAGTATTTTTGCACAAAACCTTTTTCTTCTTACAGTTACGTCGCAAACGAATTCCATTGGTACCTGCTGGCTGTGTAAACCATAAAAACCCCATGCTGTTTATATTTCCTTCCCTTTCTTCAGATAGAAATTTATTATCCTGCTTTAATGCCTGGTACAGTTACAATAATTCATATTGAATGTCACATCACAGGAGTGCGGGATGTATTAACACGGTTATTGCTACAAGGCTGAGCTGGTACATCTGTCACAGCTTCTGCATCAAGACATCACTCAGCCTGTACTCTCCTGTTGGTCATACTGCAGCCTGCTCCATCTGTGAGGATTCCCAGTGAAATCTGCTCTGCGTGTCTGTGTGTACGTGTGTATGTGTATGAGTTTGTGTGAGAGTATGAGTGAGTATGTGTGCTTGTGTGAGCGTGTGTGTGTGTGTGTGTGAATGTGTGTGTCTATGAGTGCATCAGTGCATATGTGAGAGTATGTGTGTGTATGTCTGTGTGCATGTGTGTGAGAGACTGTGTGTGTCTTTGTGTGTGATTGTGTGTATGTGTATCTGTGTGAGGGCGTGTGTCTGTATGTGAGTGTGTTTGTTTTTGTGTGTGTCTCTATGTATGTGAATGTGTGTCTATGAGTGTGTGTGTGTGTGTGTGTGTGTGAGTGTGTGTGTGTGAGTTTGTGTGTGTCTTGTGTGTGTGTCTGTGTGAGGGTGTGTGTCTGTATGAGGGGATGTGTGAGTGTGTGTGAGTGTGTGAGTGTGTGAGAGTGCGTGTGTGTGTGAATGTGTGTGTGTGTGTGTCTGTGTGTATGTGTCTGTGTGTGTGTATCTGTCTGTGTGTGTGTGTGCATGTTTGTGTATGTGGCTGAGTGTGTGTGTGTGTGAGTGACTGTGAGTGTGAGTGTGTGTGAGTGTGAGCGTGTGAGTGTGTGTGAGTGTGTGTGTGTGTGTGTGAGTGTGCGTGTGTGTGAGTGTGAGTGTGTGAGTGTGAGTGTGTGTGTGTGTGTTTGTGTGAGTGTGTGTGTGTGAGTGTGCGTGTGTGAGTGTGTGAGTGTGTGTGTATGTGTGAGTGTGAGTGTGAGTGTGAGTGTGTGTGAGTGTGTGTGTGTGTGTGTGAGTGTGCGTGTGTGTGAGTGTGAGTGTGTGAGTGTGAGTGTGTGTGAGTGTGTGTGTGTGAGTGTGTGAGTGTGAGTGTGTGTGTATGTGAGTGTGTGTGTGTGAGTGTGTGTGTGAGTGTGAGTGTGTGTGTGAGTGTGTGAGTGTGAGTGTGTGTGTGTGAGTGTGTGTGTGTGAGTGTGTGTGTGAGTGTGAGTGTGTGTGTGAGTGTGTGTATGTGAGTGTGTGTGTGTGAGTGTGTGTGTGAGTGTGAGTGTGTGTGTGAGTGTGTGTGTGTGTGTGAGTGTGAGTGTGTGTGTGTGTGTGAGTGTGAGTGTGTGTGTGAGTGTGTGAGTGTGAGTGTGTGTGTATGTGAGTGTGTGTGTGAGTGTGAGTGTGTGTGTGAGTGTGTGAGTGTGAGTGTGTGTGTATGTGAGTGTGTGTGTGTGAGTGTGTGTGTGAGTGTGTGTGTGAGTGTGAGTGTGTGTGTGTGTGTGAGTGTGTGTGTATGTGAGTGTGTGTGTGTGTGTGTGTGAGTGTGAGTGTGTGTGAGTGTGTGTGTGAGTGTGTGTGTGTGTATGTGAGTGTGTGTGTGTGTGTGTGTGTGTGTGTGTGTGTGCCTGTGCGGTGGGGCTGGGCGGTGGGGGGGTGGGTGATGTGGTGCGGGTGATACACTGTTAATGACAAAGCACCTCTGTCACTGCCCATTGGCTAATGTGTCCTGCCTACATTTTGGAGAATAAGATATTTTTTGCTCTTGATCAGGCAGCCGTGAAAACCCTGATTGCCTCATGGAGGACCATTTACATCTCAACTCTTTAGTCAGGGATGCTGCCCAGGCTATTTTAAACCCCTTCTCCACCCCTAACATCCCAGCTGCCTGTCACAAACCCTCAGCCCTTCTCCTGAACATCGACATCTCTTTATTTCAATGTCAACCTCTTGCAGCTGGTAATACATACACCTAAACAATGTGTGAAGGCACAGCTATTATCACAGATGTGTGCATGATACTCCTCTGAAAATCCTGTTGCCTATTAAGCCACCTTTGGTTTTAAACGTAATTAAAATTGGCTTTGCACTGCTGCACAATTGACACAACACTCTGTGTACACGCTTCACTGCACTTGATGCAGGGCTGTGGAACGGCAGAGAGTGCATCCAATATTGCAGCTGAACACTGCAGCACCGAGAACCCTCGGATTGATTCCACAACATCAACAACAAGAGGGATAGACTCGGAAAAGGGAAGATTGAGGCAGTTTACATTTCACTGCTTCGCACAGAGAGCGGTGATGTTACTGCAGACTGTTCAGGGACACAGTGAAAGCAGATAATGCTGGCAAATTGTACATGACTGGCAATTAACTTTCTCTTAAATGCTGGTCTGGCCTCAGGGAGTGCAGTGTCCTTACTGAGGCTGTGTTCTTGCCAGTGGGATCAGGTTTTTGAGCTACTTTCCAGCCGTATGGTTGGCATTGATAGTCTCCGTGGGGTGTTTGTGAGTTGTTTTGTTGCAATATTGTGAATTTCCGTAAGTATGTATTGGCTGGGATTTGTTTCTCTCTGAGGTGCCTGGGCATGCAGTCAGTACGTAAGCCAGCCATTGACAGTGCAGCAACCATGACCGGGGTGGGGAGGGGCGTTTCCCTGCAAACAGGTCCATTTCAGAACGTAGAACACCACAGCACAAACAGGCCCTTCGGCCCACAAGTTGCGCCGATCATATCCCTACCCACCAGGCCTATCTATAACTCCCAATCCCATTAAATCCCATGTACTCGCCCAGAAGTCTTTTAAAAGACCCCAGCGAGTTCGCCTCCACCACCACCAGCAGCTGATTCCACTCACTCACCACCCTCTGAGTGAAAAACTTTCCCCTGACATCTCCTCTGTACTTGCTTCCCAGCACCTTAAATCTGTGTCCTCTCGTAGCGACCATTTCAGCCCTGGGAAATAGCCTCTGAGAATCCTCCCTATCTATTCCTCTCAACATCAGGTCGCCTCTCAACCTTCGTCTCTCCAGGGAGAAGAGCCCGAGCTCCCTCAACCTATCCTCATAAGACATGCCTCCCAATCCAGGTCCTTGTAAATCTCCTCTGCACCCTCTCAATAGCTTCCACATCCTTCCTGTAGTGAGGCCTTGGAGAAGTGCGCACAGTACTCCAAGTGGGGTAAAAACCTTTGGGCGAGGTTTTATAGCCTCGCTTGTCCCGAAACCGTAAAATCCCGCCCAAGGCCAGTGGGTCTTCCTGTTGTCCGCCCCTCGCCCACTCCGATTCCCAGGGCAGGTGGGGCGGCAAATTTCCAGCCATTATCTTCTTAATCATCTATTAACATGACGTGTATGTCGCTGGCTAGACCAGCGTTTGCTGTTTATCCCCTTAGAAGGTGATATCTTCTTCAATTGTTGCATCCTAGATACACCCACAATGCTGTTAGAGAGGAAGTTCCAGGATTTTAATCCAGCAACAGTGAGGGAACGACGATATATTTCCAAGTCAGGATGGCGAGTGGTTTGGAGGGGAACTTCCAGCTGGTGTTATCTGCTGCTCTTGTCCTTCTCAATGGTAAAGGTTGTAGGCCACGAACTTGTCTCGGGAAAAGGCAAGCATCCCATCACACTCCTACTTGGTGGACAGACTTAGGGGAGCCATTTCCCCCTTGATCTTCCCATCCCCAGCACCCTGTATGTTTCCAGCTCCTGATCCCCAAGCATCTGCTTCCTAACCCCATCCCCAAGACCCCACTGTGCTCACCCTCTAAAGGGCCATCACCTGATACTCTGCAGGAATCACGCCACCATTTCTTTCATGGTTCCTTCTGTTTCCACAGGAGAAGACGGAGCACAACACCCAGGGGGTGGTGAGCCTGACCTCCCGGCCCTCACCCCCCCAACCTTTGAGAAGTGGAGCTGTAGCTCTCCAGAGAAGGGGAGATGTGGGCTGTCACTGACAGCATGGTTGGGCTGCCGTGAGAACCTATCATTCCTACACTCACATCGAGGCAACTTCTTGGGGGCATGGGTTTTGGGTGCAAGGGGCAAGGTTTAGAGGAGGTGTATGAGGCATGCTTATTTGCACGGAGAGTGTAGCGTGTGCCTGGCTGGGGGAGATCGCAGACGCAGATACGATTATGACCTTTAGAGCTATGTGAATGAGTTGGAAATAGAGGCGTATGGTCCCTGGAAGAGTAGGGAGTTACACATCAGCTGGGCAGCCTGGTTGCTACAGGAGGGCCAAAGGGCCTGTTCCCGTGATGTAACTTTCTTGGGGCTTTGTCCTATGTTTAACGGTGAAATGTGAATCATGTGTTTGGCATCCCGGAGTCCTCTCCCTTCATTGCACTTTACCTTGTGTCCTGTGTTGCAGGGACACATCCGGACGGCCTAGACCGTAGGCCCATACTGCAGCTCCCACCCATCCTGACCTAGACAGCTCGGGAGAGTCCGCGGAGGGTATGGGTGGAGGGACCTCCGTTGTTGTGTCAGTTGCTGCTTCACAACTCACCATCTCAGGCATTGACACGTCAGTGGATCCAGTTTCTGGGTCACTCTCTGGTGAGCACGACACATCTGCTGGTGTACATCGGGGTGGAGGAGGGAACGTCCGAGGCCTGCTGGGGGTGAGGGCTCAGCTGGCCCCAGGGTACACACTGGTCCTTTGAGATCACTTCTCCCCCAGCTGCTGAAAATGCAGCAACGGAGCCGGGGAATGCAGGAGGGGCCGATGGCCACACTGGACCCACTGGGAGGCTGTTGGGAAGGAGTCTCAAAGTTTTAGGGGCACCAGCTATTGCCTGAGATGCATGGTTCCCAGGCCAACACTGCAAGGGTGGCACCCTTGGTGGGAAGCTTGAGGTAGGGAGTCCTCACCGTGAATGGTAGGCTCTCAGCAATGGCCGAGTCACAGCAGGCCACAGCGGAGTCCCGAAAGGCCACAGCTGAGTCACAGTGGGCCTTAGCTGAGGGACTGAACAGGCTTCTCAAGGTTCTGTGGCCCAAGGCTGAGAGGCTGGAGAGCTTGCCGGAGACTGAGCGGGTCAGTGCTGAGACACAGCAGGCTATGGCAGCGGCCCCTCAGAACATGGCCCAGTCTCAGAGGTTCATTGCTGAGGGGAAGCAGAGCATGGCCCAGTCTCAGAGGGCACTTGCTGTGGCCATTTAGAAGTGGCCCCTGGCTCAAGTAGCCATCGCAAAGGGCTTGACCACCACGGGTAGGACGTGGGTGGTCCTTCAGGACTGGCAGTGCCAGGTGATGCCGGAGCTTCTGGAGCTCACTGAGGGACTGAGGGAGGATCTTATACAGACGTATAAGATAATGAAGGGGATGAATAATGAATAGGGTAGAGGTAGAGAGATTCTTCTCGCTCAGAAAGGACAGCAGGACTAGAGGGCACAGCCCCAAGATAAGGGGGGGGGCCGTTTAGAACGGAGTTGAGGAGGAACTTCTTCACTCAAAGGGTGGTGAACCTCTGGAATTCTCTGCCCGTTGAAGTGGTGGAGGCTACCTCGCTGAATATATTTAAGTCACGGGTAGGTAGGTTTCTGATAGACAAGGGAATTAAGGGTTATGGGGAGAAAGCGGGAAAGTGGAACTGATCCACTTCAGATCAGCCATGATCTTATTGAATGACGGGGCAGGCTCGAAGGGCTAGATGGCCTACTCCTGCTCCTATTTCTTATGTTTTTATGCATTAAGCCCAGGTTAAAGAGATGTGTATTGTCTCCAGACAGTACAGTAATCTATCTGTAACCCCCATGACTTGCCTGGGTTTGCTAAACCTCACGTACTGTATTTGCCCTACTATATGGCAAATGAAGTATAATGTGACAAAATGAGATATTATCCATTTTGTCAGGAAGAATAAGAAAGATTATTATCTAAATTGTGAGAGATTATGGAGCTCTGTGGTGCAGAGGGATCTGGGTGTCCTAGTGCATGAATCACAAAAGGCTGGTAAACAGAAACAACGAGTAATTAGGAAAACTAACAGAATGCTATTGTTTATTGCTTATTCTGGAGGGAATTGAATGTAAGAATATGGAGGTTATGCTCCAGTTGTACAGGGCATTGGTAAGACCACATCTGGAGCACAGTGAGCAGTATTGGTCTCCCTATTTCAGGAAAAATATAAATGAGCTAGAAATAACTCGGAGAAGGTTTAGTGAACTAGCTACCAGGAATGGGCAGGTTACCTTCTGAGGAAGGGTTGGACAAGCCAAGCTTTAATCCACTGGAGTTTGGAAGAGGAAGAGGTGACTTGATTGAAACAAAACGCCCGGAATTTTACCACTTTGCCTACCATGGAAATTGGAGCATGGAAAAGTCCAGCATAATTTTACAGTTTTGGGATGAGCGAGGACGTAAAATCCAGCCCATAAGATCCTGAGGGATATTGACAGGGTGGATATGGAAATAACGTTACCTCTTGTGGAAGAATCTAGAACTAGAGTCACTTTTGAAAATGAGGGGTTGCCCATTTAAGACAGAAATTTCTTTCCTTGCAAAGGACAGTTGGTCTTTGGAACTCTCTACTTCGAAAGGCGTTGGAAGAAGAATCTTTGAATATTTTCAAAACAGAATTAGATAGCCCCTTGATTAACTCGGGGTGTACGAATGTTAGGGCTGGACAGAATATCAGTGAGATCAGCCATGGTAGAACAAAGAACATAAGAATGATCTTATTGAATGATGGAGCAAGCTTGAAGGGCTAATGGCCTCCTCCTGTTCCTAGGCTGTATGTTCATGAATCTTGTCCCTGTTCGGACCAATGGTTTAACGAGGACAGGAGCCCTGACAGAACCCAAACTGAGCAGCAGTCAGCAGGTTATTGCTGACCAAGTACCGCATGCTAGTGATCTTGATGACCAAGGATTGACAGCAGATAATGGGATAGTAATTGACTGGATTTACCTTCTCTTTGTGTCTAGAACATATCTGGGCAACTTTGCCAGATTGCTGGATAGATGCCAGTGCTGTAGCTGTACTTGGCTAGGGGAGAGGCAAGTTCTGAAGCACAACTCTTCAATACTATTGCTGGAATGGAGATGAGACTCATCATCTTCTCAGTAGCCAGTGCCTTCAGCCATTTCTTTATATCATGTGGGGTGAATCGAATTGGCTGGAGACTGATGTCTGTGATGCTGGGGACATCTGGAGGAGGCCCAGATGATATTGGCTGATACTGATGCTGTGTTACTTTAGAGAGAAACTTGGAGCAGGATCTGCCGATTTAAAAGATTGGGTATGGACGGCCTTCAGATAAGAACATAGAACAGTACAGCACAGTACAGGCCCTTTGGCCCTCAATGTTGTGCCGAGCTATGTCCAATCCCAAGATCAAGCTACCCCACTCCCTATCATTCTGGTGTGTCTATCCAATAACCATTTGAAAATTCCTAAAGTGTCTGACTCCACTATCACAGCAGGCAGTCTATTCCACACCCCAGCCACTCTCTGAGTGAAGAATCTACCTCAGACATCCCTCCTATATCTCCCACCATGAACCTTATAGTTATGCCCCCTAGTAACAGCTACATCCGCCCGAGGAAATAGTCTCTGCACGTCCACTGTATCAATCCCCCTCATCATCTTATAAACCTCTATTATCACCTCTCATCCTCCTCCACTCCAAAGGGAAAAGCCCCGGGTAGGGAATAAAATCACTGGAGGACAAAATTATACTGAAATTCTGATGTAGAGGATTCATGTGATGTCTTTGATGGGGTGACCTCGGGTTTATCAATATTCACATTGAAAAGATTGGTGCAGAAAGCTGCAATTCATGTCAAGGAGTATTGAGGAGTCTGAGTCTGAGCCTTTACACAGGGCTCAGAGCCCATCCTTTCCAGCAAAGCAAGTGGTGGCCAACTCCATGAAACCACTGGAGGGACCATCGAAGATATAGTGTCTGTTGTAATTTTAAAATCTCTGATTCTTTCGACCAGTTTGCTTACTCCAACATTTTACCCCGGTGCCCTTATTTGCAAGATGGACAAAGGCCAAACACAAGTAAAGGTTCAACAAGCTTATTAACAATAACACTACTAACCCTTAAATTACCCACATAATACAAGAGAATACCCCAAAATCAGATATACTACCCGCAAAGATGGTTTGGTTAAAACTGCAGGCTCGATTCTCTGAGTCCCTCTGGTCTGTCGTCACGAAGGTGAGTCTCGATGGCAGCTTCTTCCTTCCTTCCTTCTCTGGTCAGCCTTCCGAATGGTCAAGGGTGGCCTCCTTCATCAAGTCTTCCTGAGTCTTCCCTGCTGGTGTCTGCAAGTGTGTTCCTTTATCCCCCTGTCTGCTTGCCTTTCCAGAAACTTCTCTGGCTTCCGGCCAATGAGGTCCCAGGTAGGGGTTCCAATACCCAGTGGGTTTCTTGATGTCTGCCTGACAGGACACCAGGGTCCGCCCCCAGGTGTCCACCTCCATGCTGCTGCTTACATGTAACCTGTTATCAGATTAAGCTGACTGCAGGAACTTGTGGTGACAGAAAGTCTGGCCCGACCTGGGCTTCTAACAATCGGCCGGTACATTTCAATGGGGTGCGATGATCTCCTGCTAAGTATCGGTAGGGTGCAGGGGAGATTGATGAGTCAGGCCCAGACATGTTTGGGTATTGTACAACTGGCCTGCCTGAGGTTTGACTGTGTTTGATTTTTAATATGCCTAATTCTTGAATTTAGGATATCCAATTTTATCAGGCCCTGTTTATGTTACATTTCTTATGGGTGATGTCTCAGATTCCACTGCAGCATTAACAGTAACCACCCAACATTTGAGCATTGCAGTGGAAGCTCCAACTGGAGTCATACAATCTCAGCTTGCTGTCCTCATAACTGCAGATATCAGTGCTCAAAGCAGTTACAGGATCTCACATTGTTCCACAATCAGTCCACCCGGATATTGCTAAGAGTGTTCCTCCCTGGGGCACTGGCTCTGTGGAGCCTGTCCCCCTCTCTCAGGAAGGCAGCATTCATCCTTCTACTGTTCACTCCACCAGTGCCCTGCGCTGGTGAACCTAGACTGGTGCCCCTGACACTGAGCTGTTGCTGCCCAAAGCCAGAGTCAAAGATGCTCCAGTGAATCCTACGGGGGGGGGATCTAGACTGAAAATCAGCACCTTTCACTAGCCACGTTGTAAATCACTCAGGTCTAGACAGGCCGGATTCAGAAAGAATGTTCCCAATGGTGGGGAAGTCCAGAACTAGTGGTTATAGTTCGGGGATAAGGGGGTAAACATTTTAGAACTGCGGTGAGGAGAAATTCCTTCACCCAAAGATTGGTGAATGTGTGGAATTCACTCCCACGGAATGTAATTCAGGCCAAAACATTGTGCGATTTGAAGAAAAAAATTAGATATAGCTCTTGGGACTAAAGGGACCAAGGGCTGTGGGGGGGAAGCGGGGATCAGGACATTAAATTCGACGATTAGCCATGATTAAGGTGAACAGCAGAGCAGCTCGAAGGGCCGAATGGCCTGTTCCTGCAGTTTAGATCGGAGTTGAGGAGGAACTTCTTCACTCAAAGGGTGGTGAATCTCTGGAATTCTCTGCCCGTTGAAGTGGTGGAGGCTGCCTCGCTAAATATATTTAAGTCACGGGTAGATGGATTTCTGATAGACAAGGGAATTAAGGGTTATGGGGAGCAGGCGGGAAAGTGGAACTGATCCACTTCAGATCAGCCATGATCTTATTGAATGGCGGGGCAGGCTCGAAGGGCTAGATGGCCTACTCCTGCTCCTATTTCTTATGTTCTTATGAGTCAGTCATTGAGAGTCCAGTCAGAAATGAGTTGTGTTGGCTGTTTCCTCAGTTCTTCCTCAACTTCCGCCTCCTCCTCTTGTCCTCCTTAGCTGTTCATTATTGTTAGCATGATGTTACATGTACCTGGGTAATATTAATCTTAGATTTTATTGGCTGGTCAGATATATCTTGTTTTAGAGGACTTTTAAAGCAAGCCGAGATGCTGGTGTGGGTTACCTGGCACATACACAATTATAAGTTTGCCAGTGTCTGGATATGAATTACAATTTGGACACGCAAAGTCCAATCTCCTATGGAATTTCTCAACCCCTGATATCAAGAATTCAATCTCACCATTTCATTTCTGTAAAGTTACCTTTCAGGCAGAGACAGAATGTTTACTGGAGCAATGCTTATGTAGAAAGTGTTGATGTGTTCTTCCTACCTCATCAGAGGGAGGAATGGTCCATTCAGAAGTGATGGTTGGGACATTAAAGAAAATAACCACCCGGGGCATAATGCAATAGCCAAGGTCTGTCCTGACATGAGCTAATCAGTTACCCACTCATCATTATAGAGGGAGAGAAATGATGTGAACAGAATCACAATTTTTGTCTTTTCAACACAACGTCCTGGTTGTTTTTGGCAGTCCGGAGGAGAAGCCTAGAATTGGAACAGTAACGCCAGCATTTCTCTCTCTCTCTCCTGGCTCTCAAATTTGATACCCTATCCCTGTTACAGTTTGCAATACACCACAGTGCGATCTTACCAGCCAATCACACCACACGCCCGCTGCAGCGAGGTCGGAGAATTTGGCGACCGGCTAAATCTCCGTTCACCGCGACAGGCTGGGAAAATTCCGTCAGCGTGAACAGTGATAAGATTCTGGCTGCAGAATTTCAATAAAAGGGAACTCGGCCTGCTTAGGTCACACTGGGGCCTAAAGCCTGAAGGATACTTCCATCTCCCAAAGCAGAGTTCTCCAAGTGAAAAGCAGAACCACTGTTAAAGATTCTGTCTCAGCAACGAACAACAGCAAAGGAATGATAAACAGTGAACTCTCTGTCTTTTATCATTGAACCTTAATTAACAAAATAAATATTATTCTATCTTTATCTTGCAATTAATACTAACCCCTTTGTGTTTAAACTCAAGGAAGTCTGGTTTGGACTGAGCTCTTTGATGTCAACATATAAATGGTTAAATGTGGGCACTAAATGAATACCTTCATCTTATAATCCCACCACAATCTATCAAAGTGTGGGGAGGAAAAACTGGGCGGGATTTTACAGCCTTGTTCATCCCAAAACCGTAAAATCCCACCTGGGGTCAATAGGCCTTTCCATGGTCCACCCAGTGCCAGCACTGATTCATAGAATCCTACAGTGCAGAAACAGGCCATTCTGCCCATTGAGTCTGCACCAACCACAATCACACCCAGGCCCTACCCCCCACATCCCTATCCACTAATTCCTCTAACCTACACATCCCAGGGCACTAAGGGGCAATTTAGCATGGCCAATTGATCTAACCCGCATATCTTTGGATTGTGGGAGGAAACCAGAGCACCAGGAGGAAACCCACGCAGACACGAGGAGAATGTGCAAACTCCACACAGACTGTGACCCGAGCCGGGAATCGAACTCAAGTCCCTGGAGCTATGAAGCAGCAGTGCTAACCACTGTGCTGCCGTGCCATATTCATTCTCTCATGAGCATGGTACAGCTCATAATTGACTGAGATGCCTGCCATGTGTCATGCAATCACTGACACCCTACGCCATAAGGATGTCTGAAACCCGTGCGGTGTTGGTGGTCTCTCTGCCTGATTCTCTCTGGCAAGTGAGAATGAAATGTATTCAGCTGTCTTGGAATATCGAGCAGAGGTGACCTCCCAAATGCAACAACGGGTGACAGATTCTAGGACGTTGCAAATACCACCTGCTGCAACCTGGAAGGAATCAGGTGCATAAAGATTCATGGTTCACTTTATGGCAACTGATAACGTCATCCTCACCCTGCAGTGAGGCTGGAGAAATAGCTGCTGCTAGCATGAGATTTCAGTGAGGACATCTTTCGTGAAGCAATGACACCTGGCACATTGTCCCACACTGAGCTTCAGGGAGGAGAATTACCCACCCAACAAATTATTCTCTTATTGAGAACTCATTTCCCCCCTCTCCTCCATCTTCCAGAAGCTTGTCCTACTCAATGTCACCTTTGCTCTTTTTCCTGTTATGCTTTAGATCGAAGTGTTGTACACTGCTGCACCCATGTCTAAGAGTAAGTAATTTGTGTAAAATCTTTGAAGTCGGAGCAATGTTCTTCTGTACATTGCCTGAATGGCATTGAGGTCTTGGACAACATTCAAGCTTGGGCTGAATGAAAAGTAACATTTGCAGCACCCAAGTGCAATAAGGGAGAATCTAGCCATCTCCTTTTGACATTCATCACCATTGCTGAATCTCCCGACATCAACATCCTGAGGTTATCATTGACTAGAAACTAAACTAGACTACCTATAGAAACACTTTGGATACAAGGGGAGATTAGAGTCTGGGCGTTCTGCTATAAGTGACCCATTTCCTGACTGCCTACCTACGATTTACAAAGCACAAGTGTGATAAATACCCTCCATTTGCCTTCTTCAACACACAAGAAAGTCAACATTATTCAGAACAAAGCAGCCCATTTGATTGATATCCTTTCCAGCACCTTAGGAACTTCACTCTATTCACTACTCCTGCACAGTGGTAGCTGTGTGTACCAACTACAAGATGCACTGCAGCCATTCACAAAGTCTCCTTTGACAGCACCCTCCAAACCCGTGATTGCTACCATCTTGAAGGGCAAAGACAGCAGATGTGTGGGATCACCACCACTCACATGTCCCCTTTACAAGCCACACATCTTCCTGATTTGAAGATATATCACTCTTCCTGCACAGTGGCTCGGAATCCTGGAATTCCCACCTGAACAGCGCAGATGGTTTACAGCGGTTCAAGAGGACAGCTCATCACCATGGTCTCAAGGGTAATTAGGGATGGGCAATAAATGCTGACAGAGCCAGCAACACCCATGAAAGAATTGGAAACAATATGTTCCACATCGCTCCCTGTATACCTCAGAAACTGTAAACAACTCAGGAAATCAAACTGTTTTTGAATCAAAGCAAGAGGCAGTAGGGATCAGTCAGTATCTCAGCTGAAAGTAGCTGAACCTCCCTTTAAATAATGCTTAATAAAGTCCTTTGTGTCCCAAGATGTGTAGGTTAGGGGGGTTTCACAGTGTAAATACATGGGGTTACAAGGATAGAGCCTGGTTAAGTTTCTCCATCGGAGAGTCAATGCAGACTTGATGGGCCGAATGATCTTCTTCTGTACTGTAGGGATTTGGTGATTCTATAATGTGACCTGCCACTCATAGAATCCCTACAGTACAGAAAGAGGCCATTCAGCCCATCGAGTCTGCACTGACCACAATCCCACCCAGGCCCTACCCCCATATCTCTACACATTTACCCACTAATCCCTCAGAACACTAAGGGCACTTTTAGCATGGCCAATCAACCTAATCTACACATCTTTGGACTGTGGGAGGAAATTGGAGCACCCAGAGGAAACCCACGCAGACACGAGGAGAATGTGCAAACTCCACTATGACGGTGACCCGAGCCGGGAATCGAACCCAGGTCCCTGGAGCTGTGAAGCAGCAGTGCTAACCACTGTGCTACCGTGCCGTCCATCTTTGCGCCGTTATAAACTTTCTCCTTAACTTTGATACTTTCCCTAACTCCTTTTGTGAACCGCACGTAGTGAGTTCTCCCTGTCGAACTTGCAATTCTAAACTCAGCTTCCTTCCACAGGACGCTGTGTGCCAAGGCTGTCACCAGAATGGCGTCCAGTGCTGCTAGGATCAGAATCGGACGCGCAAATTGTGGCTGCCAATTCGGAGACAAGCTTGTCAAGCTGAAGTGCCCTTATGTCAGGTTTAGTGATATCTGTCCTTTAGATGAGGTGTCAGGGAAAGGTCATGCCTTGCTTGCTCTTGGCAAATGCAGAGCATTAGCAGCAATAAATCACATGGAGTAGACAGCTCTCATGATATTCCATAGCGCCAGGGACACGGGTTCGATTCCGGCTTGGGTCACTTTCTGTCCGGTGTTTGCATGTTCTCCCCATGTCTGCGTGGGTTTCCTCTGGATGCTCCTGTTTCCTCCCACAGTCCAAAAGACGTGCTGGTTAGGTGTATTGGCCATGCTAAATTCCCTCTCAGTGTACCCGAACAGATACCGAGGTGAGGCGACTAGGGGGTTTTCGCAGTAACTTGATTGCAGTAAGCCAACTTGTGACACCAATAAATAAACTTTAGCTTGATATTCTGGATACACCCCACCCAAGATGAAAGTTCCCAGGGTTTATGGACAGCGAAAGACAGCAGGTGTCAAGAGTGTGAGCAGATTCCATCTTCCCTGCCCACGCCTGGTGCTGATTCCATCAAAATAACCATTCTCCGACAGAGACAATACAGCTGGCACTATTCTGATCTGGAGATGCTGGCATTGGACTGGGGTAAACACAGTGAGAAGTCTCACAACACCAGGTTAAAGAACTCTCCATTCATCTGACGAAGGGGCAACCCCCGAAAGCTAAGTGGGGTTACTATCAAATAAACTTGTTGGACTTTAACTGGGTGTTGTGAGACTTCTTACTATTCTGATCAGCCAGGTGACCAGACACTCGCATCTTTCAGACAATAAACCCTTCTAATATGGAAATCTGCATCCTTTGACTTGAAGAAGACCTGATTCCCACTTTGGGTTGAATAGATCCTGAAGTGGAGTAATTGAATCCCGTGAGGAAGCTATTCAACGCATCCAGTCTGCACCTACACTTTGACAGAGTACCTTACCCATGTATTTACCCCATCAATCCCTCTAATTTACCTACTTTTGGACAATATGTGTCAATTTAGCATAGCCAATCAACCTAACTCGCGCATCTTCGGAGGAAACCAAAGCACCCGGAGGGAACCCATGGGGAGAACGTGCAGACTCCACACAGACAGTGACCCAAGGCCGGGATTAAACCTGGGTCCCTGCCGCTGTGAGGCAGCAGTGCTAACCACTGTGCCACTGTGCCGCCCAATAAGTGACAGCAGAGGGAGGAACATATAGGGGCAGGGTTTTGCAGCCTCACTCGGGCGAGAGCAGATATTCCCATCTGGGACCAGCAGAGATTTCCCGTTGTTGGCCAGTGGGCTGACGAAAGGCAGATGGAGTTTAATTTAGACAAATGCAAGGTGATGCATTTTGGTAGATTGAACCTGTGCAGGACTTACTCAGTTAATGGTAGGGAGTGACAGATCAAAGAGATCTAGGGGTACATGGCTCCGATTCCATGGCGAGCGAGCTGATGATATTCCAGCCTTAGAATCAGTGGCCACAATAAAATTAGGCATAGAAATGGACAAACATATTTGAACATGAAGGAATTCATGTTAAACGTAACTCTCCGGGCTGCTACCATTGTCATTACACACCACTGCCACCTCAAACAAATGTTTCTGTAATATGGAGCGGTGTATGTTCCGGGAGCAGAGTACAGTTTACCCACACCGTCTCTGTAACAGTGAGTCCTGGACTCACAGACAGAAGCTGCAGAGTTTGTGCAGCAACTTTCGGTAGATATCGCCTTTAAGATCTTCTGGGCCCAAAACAAGTAAAGAAATTGAAAGCATTTTCAGTGACCTTGAAGTGCCTGGAGCCACGGAGATGACAAGCTTGGTATTTAATGGGTGCAGGTGTCCTTCAATGTGACCGGTTTCTGTCAGTGTGAACTGGGCTGATTAAATTCCAAAAGTCAGACAAAGGCTGTATTGGACACTTAGGTGTAATGTGGCGATATTGCTGACATTGGTGCACTGTCCTCTGAATACAAGCTCTCATTACTTCAGCAGATACATCAGGCCAGCTGTCAAACGTAAGAAAATGATGGTTCTGGAAAGCATGTACTTCTTGAAGACCAGAGTTTGATTAACTGGCTGGATGACAGCTTGAAGTGTAAATCCATCAAACCAACACCGTTCTTTGTCTGACGAACAGACTGTTTTTAATATTTACACTTCAGAAAACAACAGTTTGATAAACTGCCTGGCTAACATTGTCCACATTCATCAAATGAAGTATCCTTTAATAAAGCTCATTGCATAAGCGAGGATTACCTCTGGTGTGTGTCGGAGAGGTGGCAGCAAACCCTGGTTAGAGCATCGCCACAGCATCAGACACAAGAGTGAAACATCAGTACATGGGCTTGCTGCTTTGATGGTGCTGTATGTAATTCCCTGGTGACATAGGTGGCCAGTCTCTGGGGACATGGAGAGGCTGTATCTGTGCTGTGATGAAGGGGCGATATCTGTTTCCAAGCTGAAATCATGAAGTGATTTCAATTCCTTAGCGCTGATTCAGTCAAATATAATGGGGTTGAATCCAGTTCCATTCTGATAGAACAAGAACGCAAGGATATCTGAATTAGGCACAGGATCTGCTCTAAATATGATCATAACTGATCTTTAGTTTCAACTCCATTTTCCCAATCATTCCCTTTGATTCCCTGGAAAGCGGACATCTCTCAGAGTGATGGTGAAAGAAGAGTATCTCTCTCTCGCTCAGCTTTTCCTTATCCTGATGGTGCATAGGTCAGACTTGCTTCGATTGCTAATTATTCCTGAACCAGGTTGCTAGTTTATCTTAAGTGGCATTACACTGCATCAAACACAGCCACAGTCAGACTCACACTCTCTCACACACACACACACACACACACACAAACAAACTAAAGGGCAGTTTACCATGGCTAATTTCCCTAGTCTACACATCTTGGAACACTAAGGGACAATTTAGCACGGCCAATCCACCTAACATTTGGAGTGTGGGAGGAAACCAGAGCACCCAAAGGAAACCCACACAGACACGGGGAGGACATACAAACTCCAGGAATCGAACCCGGTTCCCTGTTATTGTGAGGCAGCAGTGCTAACCACTGTGCCACCGTGCCAGAAGCCAAATGGTGTTCTCGTGCTGCTCCCACCCATACCCGTGGTTCCACCTGAAAGAACTCATCAATATCTGCTCCGCTCTGGGAGCGGGTGTGAGGGTGACATGAGTACATCCTTGCCGAAAGGAAATTTCATGTTGTTCCAAGTTACCGTGCGCATTGACTTTGTGAGGACATGGGAAAGATCTCTGTTCTATTTACAGATGTCCGTGGTTGTGGGAGAATGGAGTACATTGCAGATTCTAATGAACATAGAACATAGAACATTACAGCGCAGAACAGGCCCTTCGGCCCACGATGTTGCGCTGACCAGCTTTTAAAAAAAAACAACACTAACCCACTAATCTAAACCAATCCCATTTCGTCCATAAACCCATCCACGGATCTCTTAAACGCCCCCAAACTAGGCGCATTTACAACTGCAGCTGGCAGGGCATTCCAGTCCCTCACCACCCTCTGGGTAAAGAACCTACCCCTGACATCAGTCCTATAACTACCCCCCCTTAATTTAAAGCCGTGCCCCCTCGTGCTAGCTTTCTCCATCCTAGGAAAAAGGCTATCACTATCCACCCTATCTAAACCTCTAATCATCTTATATGTTTCAATAAGATCCCCTCTTAGCCGCCTTCTTTCCAGCGAAAACAACCCCAAATCCCTCAGTCTCTCCTCATAGGATCTCCCCTCCATACCAGGCAACATCCTGGTAAACCTCCTCTGCACCCTCTCCAAAGCCTCTACATCCTTCCTGTAATGTGGGGACCAGAACTGCACACAATACTCCAAGTGCAGCCGCACCAGAGTTGTGTACAGTTGCAACATGACGCTGCGACTCCTAAATTCAATCCCCCTACCAATAAACGCCAAGACACCGTATGCCTTCTTAACAACCTTATCTACTTGATTCCCAACTTTCAGGGATCTATGTACACATACACCTAGATCCCTCTGCTTCTCCACACTATGAGGACATTTAGGCTGGGATTTTCTGGCCACACTCGTCCCCAAAGCCAGAGAATCCCGTCTGAGGTCAACGGACCTTTGCGTTGCCCTGTCCCGTGGCGAGCAGGATGGGAAAAATCTGTGGTTAGTGTCAGGGCCGTTTATATCAGCGCAGCTTGGCATTGGCAAAGAATCAAACCAGCAGCAGGGCAGAGTTTAACCAGCAAAATTTCATCCAGGTGTCATAAATTAAGGTACATTAAAGAAAAATAATATTTATGAACAAATTGTGGACTTCCAGCCAGAAGCAGACAGAGGACTAAAAATTTAAAGAAATGTGCTGGCAGCTGAGTCTGCCTGGTACCTGGCAGCTATCAAATTATCCTCATTCTCATTAGGTGGCACAGTGGGTTAGTACTGCTGCCTCACAGTGGCAGGAACCTGGGTTCGATTCCCGGCTCGGGTCACTGTCTGTGTGGAGTTTGCACATTCTCCCCGTGTCTGCGTGGGTTTCCTCCGGGTGCTCTGGTTTCCTCCCGCAGTCCAAAGGTGCGTGGGTTAGGTACATTGGCAGTGCTACTTTCTCCCTTAGTGTACCAGAACAGGCACCGGAGTGTGACAATCAGGGAATTTTCACAGTAATGTCATTGCTGTGTTAATGTAAGCCCACTTGTGACATTAATGAATGACCTTTTTATCAAACCCCTGCTCTGGCTTCTGCATATGGATCAGTGAGCCTTGTAAGCGCCATCCACATTGGAGGAGACATCTCACTTTTCCATGTTGCCCTCAGGCAAGGCATCTCCCCTTTTGTAGGACTGGGTTGTGCAGGGCACAGCACACAGTGATGATCTGGGACTCTCTCAACCTTCTGAAGCTAATCAGACCCTGTTTACTTAATGCCGGGTCTGGTGGAGGCAAATGCATCAGTGTAGCTCTCCCCAGCAGCACTCTGTGGATGGTGAACTGGTATCATCAGCCCCATCCTCTGGGGGTGTCTCTTGCCAGAGAGGGGGGCCAATCCTGCCATTCCCAAAATCCTTCCTAAACATGTGGCACCTGGGATTGGATTCATGCATGTGGCAGGAGAGCTCCCTGGGTCCAGAGCACAAATGTGGAGATTAAATAGGCTGGGTCTGTAATCGTTGGAGTTTAGAAGGCTGAGGGGGGATCTTATAGAGACGTATAAGATAATGAAGGGGATGGATAGGGTAGAGGTAGAGAGATTCTTCCCACTTACAAAGGATAGCAGGACTAGAGGGCACAGCCTCAAGATAAGGAGGGGGGGGGGCAGTTTAGTTCGGAGTTGAGGAGGAACTTCTTCACTCAAAGGGTGGTGAATCTCTGGAATTCTCTGCCCGTTGAAGTGGTGGAGGCTACCTCGCTGAATATATTTAAGTCACGGGTAGATAGGTTTCTGATAGACAGGGGGATTGAGGGTTATGGGGAGAAAGTGGGAAAGTGGAACTGATCCACTTCAGATCAGCCATGATCTTATTGAATGGCGGGGCAGGCTCGAGGGGCTACTCCTGCTCCTATTTCTTATGTTCTTATGTTCTGTGGTCTCGAATAACCTGCATGTTTTCCAATGATGAATGTGACAGGCTGTGGCCTGGAGTTCTCAAGGCCATGTGTGTGCAAAGGGAATCAGGTAGAAAATTCTCCATTGGTTTGAGTCACACCTGGCAGAATGAAAGGTGGTTTCCGTTTTGACTCACCTCAATCCCAGGACATTTCTGGAGCAGGGTAGCATGGCCCCTTTAAGGGAGTGATTCCCGAGGACTGTGGGGTTGGGCTGTGCCCTAAGGAGAGGCAGCACGGGGAGCTGAGCCAGTCGGGAGTCAGGGCATACATCCTGGGTCAGGGAAGAACCTCAGTTGGAGGCAGGGAGGGAAGGAGATGTGGATTACAGTTCTGTTAGACCCTCCATTGTACATACATAAATATTGTTAACAATAAATCCTTTATAACTTGAAGCCACAACAAGATGCATTTGAAGTTATTACACTGGTGATATGGGAAACTTTTTGTTAGTCATTGAGAGATCACAGCTAGAGGGAGAGGAGAGTGAGTGTTGAAACTACAAAGAAGCCAAGTGTATACACCACATGAAAATGTCTTTAATTGGAAAGATTGAGCTGTTTGACCCAGGAGTGGAAACCTGGGGCAATGTATCCAAAGGCTCTGTGATTTCTTTGTAGTTAATGAGATCACAGCAGAGAGACAATGAAAGGTGAAACAGCTCACAGTGTGCAGTCCACAATCTTCCAGCTCAGTGAGGAGCTTAACATCGCCTGACTCTCAGACACAAAGAGGGCGATCTTACCTCCTCTTCCCGCTGGTCGATGGGTGGGACGAGCCGGTAAGGTCGCGGGAGAGGTGAAAAATCAGGTTCACCTAGAATCATAGAAAGAGGCCCTTCGGCCCATCAAGTCTGCACTGAACACAATCCCACCAAAGACCTACCCCCATATCCCAACATATTATACCCACTAATCCCTCTAACCTACACATCCCTGGACACTAAGGGGCAATTTCTTAGCACGGCCAATCAACCTAACCCGCACATCTGTGGACGGAAACCCACACAGACACGAGGAGAATGTGCAAACCCCACACAGACAGTGACCTGAGCCAGGAATCGAGCTCAGGACCCTGGAGCTGTGAAGCAGCAGTGCTAACCACTGTGCTACCGTGCCACCTCTCAAGATCTCACTGGCCTCAGGTTTCCTGTACAGTCAGCCTCAGGACACAAGGCTGATTTCAATATTTAAATCTAATTTAAATCTAATCTTAATATTTTTAGTGAGCCCGGGATTCTATTCTCACGCTCGTTGGGCAGTTAGAATTTTTTTGGTAAGGTCACCAGATAATGGAATTGACCAAAAATCATTTTAATCCCCAACCTTCAGTCATCATGTTGAAGTATAAATTTCATTCAGCAGTCTGGAAACCAGGGGAGACTGTCTCAGGTTTCACGGCCAGGTTGAGAGAGTTAGCCGAGCATTGTGAAAGCTTTAGAGGAGAAGTTAAGAGACCGTTTAGTCTGCGGAAAGAGGTCACTGGATAAATCTCTTTAGAGAAAGCTGGGAAGGTGGCCCAGGTGACTGAATGCGCTGAGCAAAGCGAACTACAAGGTGAGGGGAACTGTTTGTGACAGGGAGTGGCCTCTGTGAGGAACAGCCCGAGTGAGGGTAAAGCAGAGCCTGAGAAGGGGAGTGCGGGACTGGGAGTGGAAGTTTGTTTTCGGTGTAGGGGAGCAGCCACAGGAAACTTGCCAGTGAAAAAAATTATGTCTGTCACTGATGTAACAGGAAGGATCGTTGACAAGCATGATGCAGAGTGAAGTAGTCAGAGCAGAACATGCGAAAAAAAAACAAGTTAGTTCAAAAAATACCAGGCGAGGAGCCTGATAAAAAACCGGAGTAATTTACCATAAACCAGTCCGACACAGTAAGGTGTCCCCGATAGAGACAGCCATGAAGATAAATGGCAGATCTCTCAAAATGGAACCACGCCACAGTCACTGGGGGACAGGCATTTTGTTACCTTCGAAAAGGTCTTCGGCCATTGAGATTCAGTCAGTCAGGAGTCATTTTGTCTACAAGTAGGGTGGTGGAGGCAGACACGCTCGGGTTGTTTAAGACTTACCTAGATAGGCACATGGGCAGACTGGAGATGGAGGGATACAAAAGAATGTTCTGGTTAAGGATCAAGAGCCTCAGGACATTCCTGGGAATCAATAGATTCCTATGGGCCGTCCAACATATTTTATGGCTCACCTGTCTCTTACGTTTGAGCTTCTGGGGATCTCCCGTTAATGTCTGTATAAGCAGTGTATGTTTATTAATATCTCATTTTTACATCCAGAGGCGATTCGGTCCGCCTTGTTGACCAACAAGGAGCATACACGCAGTGGGTCGTACGAGGGCTGCTCTTGGATGTTTTGAGAGTTGCCTAGTGCTTCACGTCCGTTAGTGTACGCTTAAACTGGACCAACTAACGGGCAACACGACAGCTCAGTGACTATCACTGTCTGCTTGTCAGATACAGGGACCCGGGTCGGATCTCCGACTTGGGTCGGTGTCTGTGGGAGTTTGCACATTCTCCCCGTGCTTGCGTGGGTTTTCTCCGGGTGCTCCGGTTTCCTCCCACACCCCAAAAACGTGCTTTTTAGGCTGATTGGTGCCAAGAAATTGTCCCTTAATTGGATCTTCCTTAATCTGGAACACATATAATTCCCTAAATTTGCACCCCCTTTATTGTGGAGTCCACTAGAGGTAGACAAAAGCATCGTCGGTCGATAAAAGACTTGAATGAGGCACTCACTGAGTGTTAAAATGGGCGGTGGGGCTTGTAGGGCCGAAGGACCTGTTTCCTGTGCTGTTCTTTGATCTTTGTTCTATGTACATAGACTGGAGAGATATTGATGATGGTCGGGTCAGAAACCATTACCGCATCCCACAGAAACCAATCTGTTACAGTAAGTGAGGGTTACAAACCTTGTCTACTGGGTCAGGATTTGCTGAAGCAGATAAAATTAGATTGGTTGGGAATATTAAAGATATTGGAGATTTTCAAGAGTTACTGTGCAAATCCTCGGAGGTTTTTCAAAAGGAACCGGCACAAATAAAAGGGGGTGAAGTTGGATGCCTGGGAGGGATGGTTTTAGGAGGGTTACAGCAACGGGATTGGAGAGTAGAGGGTAGGCTGGGGAGGAGAGGGACCCAGAGATGCAATCAATGGCCCGGGAGAGCCTAAAGCTGGGCAGACCTTCAGAGTGACGCACTCCTGCCTGAGATGGGGAAAGGTTGAAGTGTCTGTTTCCCACCCTATCTATGCTGGCTCCTGCCAGCCTAAACGTAAAGGCTGGGCTGGGTAAGGCCATTAAGAGGTCATTTGTGCCTGAGGCTCTGCCAACTCAAGTTGGAAATTGTGACTGTGTTTGGGGTTAGTGGGTTCTTGGGATGATTCCGGTCCATTCAACGCTACCCACTGCCTCAGACCTGCTTTGGGGTGAGGGTGTCAACCTCTGTCACTGGACAATATCCAGGCTTGGATTGACAAGTGGCAAATAACATACAAGCTTCAAGCAATGACCATTTCCAACAAGGGAGAATCTAAGCATCACCTCTTGACATTCAATGGCATCACTGACTCCTCCAGATCAACATCCAAGGTTACAATTGACCAGAATTTGAAGCGGACTAGCCATATAATTATTGTGGCTACAAGGGCAGGTCAGGGGCTAAGAATCCTGCAGAGAATAACTCACCTCCTGATTCCAAAGCCTGTCCAACATCCACAAGGTACAAGTGATGGAATGCTCTTACTCGCCTGGATGGGTGCAGCTCCAACAACACTGAAGAAACTCCAGGACAAAGCAGCCCACTTAACTGACCTTCGTCCACCGCTTTCAACGTTGATTCCCTTGGCCATGAACAGGTAACGGTAGCAGTGTGCACCATCTACAAGATTCACTGCAGCGACTTCACCAATGTTCCCTCAACAACACCTTCCCAAGTTGCAACCTCCACCATGAAGATGGACAATGACAGCACACATATGGGAACACCGCCATTTGCAATTTCCACTACAAGTCACACACTGTCTTGACTTGGAAATATATCACCATTCCTTCACTGTCACTGGGGCAAAATCTTGGAACTCCCTCCCTACCAACACTGTGGGTGTATCAGCACAGTGGGTATATCATCACTGTGTGTGTACCAGTACTGTAGGTGTACCAGCATTGTAGGTGTACCAGTACTGTGGGTATACCAGCATTGTGGGTGTACCAGCACTGTGGGTGTACCAGTACTGTAGGTGTAGTAGCATTGTAGGTATACCAGCACTGTTTATTAACAGGGGGTTTGAGTTTAAGAGCCGTGGGGTTATGCTGCAACTATCCAGGGACTTGGTGAGACCACATTTGGAACATTGTGTGTAGTTCTGGTCACCTCGCTACAAGAAGGATGTGGAAGCATTGGAGAGAGTGCAGAGGAGATTGACCAGGATGCTGCCTGGTTTGGAGGGTAGGTCTTATGGGGAAAGGTTAAGGGAGCTGGGGCTTTTCTCTTTAGAGCGGAAGAGGATGAGAGGCAACTTAATAGAGGTTTATAAGACGATGACAGGGATTGATAGAGTGGACGTGCAGAGACTATTTCCTCAGGTGGATGTAGCTGTTACTAGGGGGCATAACTATAAGGTTCATGGTGGGAGATATAGGAGGAATGTCCGAGGCAGATTCTTCACTCAGAGAGTGGTTGGGGTGTGGAATGCACTGCCTGCTGTGATAGTGGCTGAAGGAGTGAAGCTTGCTGGGTTCGTGTGCAGTCAGAAAATTGAACACTCTGATTTTTTTTGCTGGTTGGAAGGGTAAATTGGAGGGGGATTTAATTACAGCGTGGTGGAGTTTTTAATGAACATGCATGAGATGCTAATAGATGCAAAATAGCTTCTCGACAATAATTACTTTCTCCTTTCCTTAAAAGCCAATATCTGGCAGCTTCTTACAAACAGCCAGTCTGACATTGCAAAGCAAAACATGATGTAAGCATGATGTATGGTCAAACACTCGACCTGGCATGTATGATTGTATGATTTGTATGGCTTATATGATTTAACCTTTTTTTACTTGAGTTGATTTGGCTTATTGTTGTCACATGTATTAGGATACAGTGAAAAGTGTTGCTACTTCCACAGCAGACAAAACATATTTACAGAGTACATATGCGCCAGAGTGTGGTGACTAGGGGAATTTCACAGTAACTTCATTGCAGTGTTAATGTAAGCCTACCCGTGACTAATAATTATATAGGGGGAGAAGGAGAGTGTATAGAATGTAGTGTTACAGTCATAGCTAGGGTGTAGGTAAAGATCAACTTAATGTGAGGTAGGTCTATTCAGACAGCAGCTGGGAAGAAGCTGTTCTTGTGTCGGTTGGTACGTGACCTCAGACTTTTGTATCTCCTTACTCAGATTTTCGATGGTCTTTGCATATTAATGTGAGTTTCTCATCATGAAAGGCTTGGATTGTGAAGTTAGTGGCTGATTATTCCAGTTTGGTTGGGTGTAGGGACATGCATTTAAACTCTGCCAGAAAGCTGGGGGAGGTGAGATATCAGGCAGTTCCACTTTTCTCGGAGAGCAGTTGATGGCTGCAGGGTTTTTCTGTCTCTCTGCGTGTACACACACACACACACACACACACACACACAGCTGCATTGTACCTCAGCTGGAACAGGGATTCCACACATGAGCCACTTGACAATACGCGATTGGTTTAAATTAGCTGGTGAGGAATTTTCCAGGTTTCTCCCCCATTTACTGGGGATGATTCCCCCATCCCGCTGCGCTGGAAGATTAGCACAGCAGGCCGGGAGAATTGGGCATTGGCCAATCTGTGGGATTCCTGTGAGCGTTCGCTGTTCCTGTCTCTCCCAGGCCCAGATTTCCACTGGTGTCTGTGTAGCTCGCTAGCAATTCCCACCCCACCAGGAGTGTTTCACTCCAGTGGGGCTTAGACTAGCTCAGGGACGATCCCACTGAAGAGAAAAGGGGGCAATTAGGACCCCCCAGGAGGTCAGACTCCTAGGGGGTGTTGCCTGCTAAGCATGGGCACCCTGGCAGTGCCAGCCTGTACCCCTGGCACTGCCCAAGGGGCAAAGTGCCCATGCCCAGAGATCATCTTGGCCCTTCCCATCAGCATGGGGGTGGGGCCCATTAGGGGTGAGGCCTAGGCAGTGATCGGTAGGTCCCACTGCCACTCTGCTTGGGATCCAGTCGGGGTAGGGAGGAGGCCAGCGATCAGGAGGGTTGCGGGTGTGTAGTCAGCCAGGGGGTGTCTGCGTCTCGTGGGGAGGAGGAGGTCGGCCAGGGGTGGGGCTTGGGGGGTCATCATTGGGAGCTGGAGATTGGATGGTCCGAGATGGGGGGGGGAAGGGTCCTGGGCTGGCCTGGGAATGGTTGGGGGGATAGGGGCGCAATTGGGTCCTCCGACCATTCGGGGCGCAGTGCAGTGGGGGTCCCAGGCTAGCCAGCGATTGAGCTGGCCAGCAAAGAGGGAAGGCTGACTGTGCATGTGCCGATACCTGCTGGTTACAGCCTGTGTAACCCTCTTCACACTGCTGGTATCTGCAATACACAGAGTGTGAGAGATTCTAGTGTGAACTCCCACCAAAAAAACAGCATGAATTACTCCAGTTTTCCAGTGAATTCAACTCTTGGAGCTTTTTTGGGAGAACCCCAGCCATTGCCTCTGGTTCTGCTGGAAGCTGGTTGACAAAGCAGTCAGTGAGTGTGTAGTCAGGATGTTGAAGACATGATGAATGTGGGACATTCTCTCTCTCTCTCCATCTCTCTCTCCATCTCTCTCTCTCTGTCTCTCTCTCTCTCTATTTCTCTCCCTCTATATCTCTCTCTCTACCTCTGTCTCTGTCTCTCCATCTCTCTCTATCTCTCAATCTCTCTCCCTCTCTCTCAATCTCTCTCTCTCTGTCTCTCTCTCTATCTCTCTACCTCTCTCTTTCTCTCTATCTCTCTCTATCTCTCTCTCTGTCTCTCTCTCTATCTCTCTCTCTCTCTCTATCTATCCCACTCTCTCTCTGTCTCTCTCTCTATCTCTCTATCTCTCTACCTCTCTCTTTCTCTCTATCTCTCTCTATCTCTCTCTCTGTCTCTCTCTCTATCTCTCTCTCTCTCTCTATCTATCCCACTCTCTCTCTGTCTCTCTCTCTCTCTCTATCTCTCTACCTCTGTCTCTCTCTCTCTCCATCTCTCTCTCTATCTCTCTCTCCACCTGTCTCTCTCTCTCTCGCTCTTTCTCTATTCGATCAGCCAGTCTTTATCTGCCTATCATTTTCATGCGTTTGTATTCCTTTTAAATGTTACTATTATTGTTGCAGGGCAGTCACGATGGGCTGAATGGCCTCCTTCTGAACTGTAACAATTCTGTAATTCTCATCCCGTGGTGTTGGAGTGCATCAGGAAATGAGAATATCAAACATTCCTACTCTGCGTAGATGGCTGAAATCGGAACTTTGCACAAAGCAATATAATAACCCAAACTGACCATACAAGTGATGACCTTTGTCCATTTATATGTCAACATTGTGACTGCGGTCTTTATATATGGTGTAGGGCTCAGAATTACAAATGAAAAATGCCCTGCGACTGAGATAGGCAGATGGTCTGACCATCTACTTTCACTGGCCCCTGGTAAGAAGGAGCTGTAATGCCAGCAGATACAGAGCAGTACACGGTCCAATACCATATACAGACTATAACCATCCTGTTCACACCAGGCGCTCACAGGGAAAATTGGCCATGCTGTCCTTTGGAGCTATCTGTTGTCATGCAGTCTGAGTGCTTTGTCTTCACAGCAACATACTCCTGTCATTCTCTCTCTTCGATGGACTTGCCGCAGTTGGTGGCTCAGTGCTTCTCCTTGTTCACACATAGCGTGACACAGGAGTCTGACACGCACACCCTCCCTTCTCAATCCTTGACACAGCAAGTTGCTGCTCTGAGTGAGGCTTGCAGTGGAGGAATCCAAGCAGCAGGGCAATGAACAACACTGGGCCAGTTCAGATCTCAGCACAGTGGGAGGAAGGAGTCTCTACAAACTCCTCACCGATGCCTTTCAGTAGAAGATAATGAATTAAAGGCAGGACTCAAACAACTGAGATTACCATGGGCGGCGCGGTAGCACAGTGGTTAGCACTGCTGCTTCACAGCTCCAGGGACCTGGGTTCGATTCCTAGCTCGGGTCACTGTCTGTGTGGGGTTTGCACATTCTCCTCGTGTCTGAGTGGGTTTTCTCCGGGTGCTCCAGTTTCCTCCCAAGATATGCGGGTTAGGTTGATTGGCCATGCTAAAATTGCCCCTTAGTGTCCTTGGATGTGTAGATTAGAGGGATTAGCAGCTAACTGTATGGGGATAGGGCCTGGATGGGATTGTGGTCGGTGCAGACTCGATGGGTCGAAGGGCCTCTTTCTGCACTGTAGGGTTCTATGTTCTAAAGGAAATGGCTCTAAGATCAAAGGGATAAAAATTATTTCACCCGACTTAATGTGGAGATTCCAATTCTCTCCCAGCACCTAGTGATGAACTAGAGCCTTGGAGGGAGTGCAGAGGAGGTTCACGAGGCTGATACCGGAGATGAGGGGATTGGACTATGAAGAGAGACTAAATAGACTGGGTCTGTACTCGTTGGAGTTTAGAAGGATGAGGGAGGCTCTTATAGAGATATATAAGATAATGAAGGGGATGGATAGGGTAGAGGTAGAGAGATTCTTCCCGCTTAGAAAGGATAGCAGGACTAGAGGGCACAGCCTCAAGATAAGGGGAGGGGGCAGTTTAGATCAGAGTTGAGGAGGAACTTCTTCACCCAAAGGGTGGTGAATCTCTGGAATTCTCTGCCTGTTGAAGTGGTGGAGGCTATCTCGCTGAATATATTTAAGTCACGGGTAGATAGGTTTCTGATAGACAAGGGAATTAAGGGTTATGGGAAGAAAGCGGGAAAGTGGAACTGATCCACTTCAGATCAGCCATGATCTTATTGAATGGCGGGGCAGGCTCGAAGGGCTAGATGGCCTACTCCTGCTCCTATTTCTTATGTTCTTATGTAGAGCAGACTTCCATCTGTGTCCATAGTTATCTATTCCTGGAACAGGTCACCAGTCTGTTGCCACAGCTTGAGGGACACCGCTCCACATCAAACGTGGCTGACCAGAAACCTCTCCCACTCTGACCCCCAGCCATTCGTGTGTCTGTAAGGTTTTTGCAGGCTGACATTCAACCTGTTTGACCTGATGGCCAAGGAAGGTGGATTCCTAATGAAAGTTGATCTTTCTCTACACCTTAGTCATGATTGTGTGACACTACATTCTGCACTCTCTCCTTTCCTTCTCTACTTACGGAATGCTTTGTCTGTATAGCGCTCAAGAAACAGTACTTTTCACTGTATCCTGATCAAACCTGGCTGACCAGAGGGTCTCCCTCACCCTCACCACATTACGAACGCACCTTCCCTGGCCATCAGATCCTGGAGTGGGACTTGAACCCAGAGCTTCTGGCTCAGAGGCAGGGACGTTAACCCACTGTGCCACAGGGTCAATGTGGATGATGGACCCAGTATATTAATACGTAATGATGAAAATGCAGCTTTTCTGGTCAAGTTTTATCTTTGGCATTGCTTTCGTAAATTCCTGGTAAACGAGGAAGTAAAAATGAGTTCAGATCACAGAAAACAGGCTCCAATCTGACAAAATGGGAATAATTATTCTCCTCCCAGACTTAGTCTGAGGGAGAAGCCATTTCGCACACTTCAAAGCTGTTGTGCAGACTTTTTTCTCCAGTTATGAATTGGAACGACAGCCGCTTTTGAATAGAACAGACAATTATTGGAACTCACTGAAGCCTTGGTAACTTTTTGGGAGAGATTTAATAGCCAGACCTTTTCAAATTGATGATTTTTTTTGGTGCTTTTGATGACTCATCGGATTAATAAAAAGACGCAATAAGTATTGTTCTGTAAAGAGATTGATTGTGATTAATTCAGCATATAATTTAAAACTGCTACTTACCAGCGTGTAAGCAGTTGGCAAAATTTAACAGCCATTGCAGGAATGTAAGCTAGGTTTCGGCCAATCATTCACGTATTAATTCACTCTTCAATAAATTTGTTTGCTGGGTAAATGCAAAAAGTCTTGTGTTTCGTTTCTGTGACGCTCTTCACAAAGAGAGAATCCTTGTGAGAGTTCAGGGGAGAGTTGATAACTAGGGCATTCTCTGCTAGCCTGTGAATATTGGATACCAAGGCAAATATATACATTCTCAACACCTTGAGGTAGAAAAAAAGTTAGAAGTTTATTTATTGTTGCCACAAATAGGCTTACATTAACACTGCAGTGAAGTTACTGTGAACATCCTCCATTTGCCACACTCCGGCGCCTGTTCGGGTACACTGAGGGAGAAGTTAATATGGCCAATGCATCTAACCAGCGTGTCCTTCAGATTGTGGGAGGCAACAAGAGCACCCAGGGGAAACCCATGCAGACACAATGAGAATATGCAAGCTCCACACAGACAGTGACCCAAGCCGGGAATCGAACCAGGTCCCTGGCGCTCTGAGGCAGAAGTGCTAACCCCTGTGCCACCATGCCATTTTGGGATGGAGGATAAAATGGGCGTGGTCATATGGCCATCCGCAGGCTGACCACCTGGCCAGTGTTTTAAAGGAATTGTTCCTTGTTTTGACTGGTTGTCCGGTATCCCTTATGGAATGTCTTTTGTCTTTGTTCTTATGACATCCTGTGGGAACGTCTCGGAGTCTGTGCACTCTGGCCGCCAGCCATCAGGGGCAGGCATAATCACCCACCCCCCCTATTCCTCAACAATCTCCCTCCCCCAGTGCTATGGTCACTTCACCCTGGTTCTCTGGTACATGCCCCACAATTTACCACAAGGGTGGCACGGTAGCACAGTGGCCCACACTGCTGCTTCACAGCGCCAGGGACCTGGGTTCGATTCCTGGCTCAGGTCACTGTCTGTGCTCCTCGTGTCTGCGTGGGTTTCCTCTGGGTGCTCCGGTTTCCTCCCACAGTCCAAAGATGTGCGGGTTAGGTTGATTGGCCATGCTAAAATTGCCCCTTAGTGTCCTGAGATGCGTAGGTTAGAGGGATTAGTGGGTAAAATATGTAGGGATGGGGGGGTAGGGCCTGGGTGGGATTGTGTTTGATGCAGACTCGATGGGCCAAATGGCCTCTTTCTGTATGGTAGGGTTTGTATGATTTCTTTTATGATTGGTGATCCAATGCCATCTACCTATCTTGCCAGTCATCCTCTTTATATACCCTTCTCTTCCACCTCGGAAACTTTGGCTCAAATTGTGCCTCAACTACTCTGTGTACTGACTATAGAGTCTCTGGGAAGATTACAGAAGGTTATCAGTTTACTGTTGGGAAGCTCGCTACATGGAGAAATCCAAGCTGTCTTCAGGAACACCTGGAAAACCATTGTCACAAAGGTTTGGGAAATTCCCTGGGCTGCAATGTGTCTCACTTTCCCCGCAGGTGACAAGTGCTTCTCCTGGAAGCAGCATGAGATGAGGGCTGGACTGTGGTGTCCTCTTGCCTGCCCTTGACATCAAGTCCCACAGCGCAATCTCTACAGTAACCTTCTGCGATGATCTTACCGGCAGGATTTTCCAGGCCCTCCCGTTGGCCGGATTTTCCAGTCCCGCCAAACGTAATGGGGATTTCAACGGATCGGTGCATTCTCTGTGGGAAGACCTGCCGCAATGTGGCTGCAATGTTCTGTAGATGTTTCAGTTGACTTGAATATTGGAGACATGAGTGAGGTGGTGGCATAGTGGAATTGTCTCTGGCCTACTGACCCTGAGAACCAGGATAATGCTTTGGAGACGCCATCACGGCAGATAGAGGAAATTCGAATTTAGTAAAAAATCTGGAATTAAAAGTTTGATGATGACTGCGAAACCATTGTCCATTATTATAAAATAAACTCAAATTGGTTTACTGATGCCCATTTAGGGAAGGAAATCTGCTGTTCTCAGCTGGCCTACACGTGACTCCAGACCCACAGCAATGTGGTTGACGCTGAAATGCCCTCTGAAATGAAGCACAGTTAGGGATAGAAAATAAATGCTGGCCCAGCCTGCAATATCCTAATAGCAATTAAAAACTAGTCATTCACCCTCTCCAACATAGATCCATAGAATTATTCAGTGCAGAAAGAGGCCATTCAGCCCATCGAGTCACCACTGACTGTCCGACAGATCATCCCACCCAGCTTCTCCCCTCCACGCTATCTCCAGTGCCCCGGGTTCGATTCCCAGCTTGGGTCACTGTCTGTGTGGAGTTTGCACATTCTCCCTGGGAGTTTTCTCTTGATGCTCCAGCTTTCTCCCACAGTCCGAAAGACGTGCCAGTTAGGTGCATTGACCATACTAAATCCTCCCTCAGTGCACCCGAACAGGGCTGGAGTGTGGTGACTAGGGGATTTTCACAGTGACTATAGGTTGATTGGCCATGTTAAAAAATTGCCCCTTAGTGTCCCGGGATGCGCAGGTTAGAGGGATTAGCGGGTAAAGTATTAGAGACATGGGGGTAGAGCCTGGATGGGGTTGTGGGTTGGTGCAGACTCGATGGGCCGAAGGGCCTCTTTCTGCACTGTAGGGTTTCTATGACTCTATGACTTCATTGCGGTGTTAATATAAGCCTACTTGTGACACTAATATACAAATACATTTTAAACTATCCCCACATATACCGTGACTGATCCACCTAACCCACACATCTTTCAGGCTGTGGGAGGAAACGAGAGCGCTCGGAGGAAACCCACTCAGACACGAGGAGAATGTGCAACTCCGCACAGACAGTGGCCCAAGCCGGGAATCGAACCCAGGTCGCTGGAGCTGTGAGGCAGCATTGCTAACTGTGCCACTGTGCCTCCCATTCAATCTGACAACGGTTAAGCCTTGAAGGCTTAATCTTTAAAACCCTTACTTAACAAAAACCTGTCGATATGATTCTAATCTATTATTATCTATACAATTAATTCCCAACATCCATTGCCCCTCTGGGGAATGCAGTTCCAGATCGCCTCTGTCCGTTGTGTGAAAAATTACTTCCTGATTTAAAAGAAGTTTCGCTGGGAGTTTGGAGCATTGATTTATGTAAACATTAAAATTCCATTGAATGAATGTATAACATCATCAAAAAGAAAGCCTTTCATTTCTGCATCTCTGGCATCCCCCTGCTACCTGGAGAGTTTGCTGAGGTATTGGAAGGCCAGTTTCAGCACAAAGCCCTCTTAATTCCATTAGAACTGACTATTAGCCTCATGAATAAAGATTTTGACCAAACGCAGCACTGTGGGTCTGCCGCACAGGTGCAGCAGGATCTGCTTCTGTGGGTCAGGATGCAACAGACAATTAAAATCACAAACAGAAAGTACCATTATTTCACACAAGAGAAGTGACAAATAGAAGAGGCTGACTCAAGCTCTCCAGGTCACGGGAAATAGAATTCGCATCTTGTTTTAATTGTTCAGTCTGGATGGTGCTGTAATTAAAAGTTCCAATAATTACAGTTCTATTGTGTGCAAAGCTCTCTACCTAATAACGGGGGCTCCTTTTGCTCAGGTATCAGGGAAAATAGAAATTCATCGCAGTTTATATCTGCCGAGGATTAATTTACGTGCATGCAGTGAAGGCCAGCCCTCTACAATATATTCAGCGATTCTCATCATTTCAACTCACTGCTGAGATATTAAGCTGCTGTTGCAGGATTGGTGTCTGCTACAGAAATGACCTAGTGTTCTTTACTCCTTCAGTTCTCCTCCCGTCTCCTAAGATAGACTTTCGTCTGTTTCTCATGGCTAGTTATTCCTGGAACCGGTTGCTAGTCTGAGCCTTATAGCTTAAGGGGTGCCACTCTACATCATCCCAACAGTGCAGAAGGAGGCCAGTCAGCCCATCCATCTGCACCGACCCTCTCTATCTAAGCCCACTCCTCATAATTGACCATGGCCAATCCCCCTAACTTGTACACCTTTGGATACTAAGGGGCAATTTACTTTGGCCAATGCACCCAGCCTGCACATCTTTGGACTGTGGGGGGAAACTGGATTACCAGGAAGAAACCCACGCAGACACGGGGAGAATGTGCAAACTCCACACAGTCACCCGAAGCTGGAATTGAACCCAAGTCCCTGATGCTGTGAGGTAATGATGCTAACTATTGTGCCACTCCGCATTAAGCGTGGTTCACCAGGGGTATCTCCTGCTGCCAGCCATTGGGATGTTGGACAGATTTGCAGGTTGACGTTCGACCTGTTTGGTAATGTTATGAACATTCCTTGGCCATCAAGTCTTGGGGTGGGGCTCAAACCTGGGGCTTCTGGTTCAGAGACCGGGATGCCATGCACAACGTTACAACACAGCGGCCTTTATAATGAATGTCTATTATAGGCACTGTCTAACAATAGGTAAAACAGTCGTAGAAAGAACCCAGTGGTATTCTCAACAGTTGGCTAACCCTTAATGTCAGTTATGGAGCTGAGATAGTGAATTGAAACTGCATTTATTCCTATGCTTGGTCCTACCTGCTGGAAATGGCTGCTCTTTGACACAATCTGCTATCTTAGACCATTCTATGAAGCTCAATAAGGTTAAGTAAGGGTGAAGGAATAAATATTAGAATGTGTGAATTGGGCCACTCAGCGTCTGGAGCCCGCTCCACCATTCTTTTTTTTTATTCATTTGTGGGACATGGGTGTCGCTGCCTGACCAGCATTTATTGCCCATCCCTCATTGCCCTCAGAGGGGCAGTTCAGAGTCAACCACATTGCTGTGGCTCTGGAGTCTCATGTAGGTCAGACCAGGTAAGGACAGCAGATTTCCTTCCCTAAAGAACATTAGTGGACAAGATGGGTTTTTCCGACAATCGGCAATGGTTTCACGGTCATCGGTAGGATTCTTAATTCCAGATATTTTTTATTGAATTCAAATTCCACCATCTGCCGTGGCGGGATTCGAACCCCGGTCCCCAGAACATTAGTTGAGTTTCTGGATTCATAATCCACTAGGCCATTGCCTCCCCCTTAAAGATTAGGTCATGGCTGCTCAGCTACCCCTTCAGTCCCTTAATCAGTCAGGAATCTACCGGATGTAAAAGCAAAATACTGCAGCCGCTGCAAACCGGAAATGAGAATGGAAAGTGCTGGAAAAGCTGAGCAGGACTGGCAGCATCTGTGGAACGAGAGGCAGGTAGAAATTTGATGGTTTTTCTCCTGGTGAAGAAGGATGGTAGGGACAAAATGGAAGGCCAGGGAGAGATTAAAAGACACGTAATGTTGCATTTGTTCATCGATGGGATGTGGCTTGTTAGGCCATATCAGGATCAACTACTTTGCATGAGGCTGGAGTCACACACCAGCCAGGCCAGCAGAGTGAACCAGATGGGTTTTTAATGACAATTACCATCATACTTCTAATTCCAGATTTTTATTGAATTCAAATTCCAACATCTGCCAGGTCTGGGATTTGAACCCAGTTCCCCAAAGCATTGCCCTGGATTACTAACCTAGTGACAATACCACTACACCACTGCTTTCCCATGGCACGAGACTTGAGAGAAAGAGAGTGCTGATGATAGTATTAAAGTCCATCTAAAGAATCTATCCACTCAACCTTAAAAATGTTCAATGACCCAGCTTCCACTACTCTCTGGGGAAGGGAGTTTCAAAGAATGAAGAACCTTTGAGAGAAAATAAATTCTCCTCCTGTGTGTCTTATGTGGGACAACTGATATTTTTAAACCATGTTGCCTCGTTCTCATCACTCCCACAAGGGGAAACATCCTTCCAGCATTCATCCTGTCAAGTACCCTCAGTATCTTACATGTTCCAATAAGATCACCTCTTTAAAACTCCAGTGGATACAGTCCCAACCTGTCCAACCTTCCCTCATAGATCACTCTCCATTGAGTGAACCTTCTCTGAGTTGTTTCGAATGCTATTATGTCCTGTCTTTAGTAAAAAGACCAAAACGGTACTTCAGACATAGTCCCTCTGACACCCTCTGTAAATGTCACAAAATCCCCCTACTTTTATATTCCAGTCCTGCTTGCAATAAGCAACAACATCCCATTTGCCTTTCTAATCACTTGCTGTATTTACATACTTTAGCGATTTATGCACCAGGACACCCAGATCCATCTGGACCTCAGAATTCTGCGATCTCTCTCCATTTAAAAATATATATCAATTATTTTTCATCCTACCATGGTGGACAACCTCGTAGTTTTTCCAGGCTATACCCCACCTGCCAATTAATCCAACCATGTTCCTTTGTAGATTCCTTATATCTTTTCCAAACTTACTTTTCTACTGATTTCTGTGTCGTCAGCAAATTTAGTAACCGTGCACCCAGTTCCTTCATCCAAACCATTGCTACAGATTGTGTATAGTCGAGGCCCCAGCACCAATCTTTGTGGTTTCTTTGTCTATTCTCATCTTTCTGTTGGCTAACCAATCCTCTATGCATACAAACTTATTACCCCCAAAACCCCAGGTTCACCTCTATCAATGCTGATTGTTACTTCCTCAAATAACCCTAATAATTCAAGCAAACATGGGCCTTCATTTTTAGGATGGCAAGTGTTTGGTCGTATCCAAAAGTTCCACTGCAATTTGATACTCCAGGGAGTGTTGATTGGCATTAGGTAGGCCTTTCACCCCTCAGTAGGAGTTGCCAGAAGCTCTCCAGCCCCTCAGTGCATGGATCTGCCAGTATTCCAGTGCCAGGGGCCAGAGGCCCAGGTAAGTGTCAGGAGTCCCGGGGCAGAAAGATTAGGGAAGGCCCACGAGAAGTACAATTGGGATCTCTGGGGATAACCTGGGGGATGGCGAGGGACCCCAGGGAGGTGACTGGGTTTTAAGGGGGCAGTACCCCAGACCAAAGTGGACTTGGGATGGAGGCGCCTCCCCTTCCCGAGTGGGATCGTCTATTCTTCATTTGCGGGTTTCCCCCTGAGTTTTCATCCATCTACCGGCCTGAAAATTGAGGCTAGGTGCGAAATGGCCGTTAAGTGACACTCAAGTGGGGCAAGGGTGGATTTCCAGTCCGAGGCTGTGTCCAGCTCACCATAAAACTGCTGTTAGAACTTGGAGAGAATCTGTGCAATTTCAGACAGCCCCCTACACAACACCTCCCGCACCACCCCCCCCCCCCCCCCCCACCTACCCACCCCCACAAAACACTGTAACCCCCATCCTGGCTTCCATCAGAACCCATTGGAACCTTGCTGAGTTTCCTGCTAGAACTCCTTCATTATGGCTTCTCATATTTTCCTTCTGACAGCTGTTAGACTGACTGGCCTGTAGTTTCTCGATTTCTGCCTCCCTTCTTTCATGAATAGAAGAGATATATTTGTTATTTTCCAGTCAGATGCATGTTGAAATCTGGGAAATTTTGGAAAATTACAACAAATGCATCAACAATCTCAGTGGCCACTTTTTTCCAACCCTAGACTACAGGCTATAAGGTCCTGGGGGCTTGAGTTTAAAGTTTATTTATTAGTATCACAAGTAGGCTTACATTAATACTGCAATGAAGTTACTGTGAGAATCCCCTAGTCACCACATTCTGGTGCCTGTCTGGGTACACTGAGGGAGAATTTAGCATGGTCAATGCACCTAACCAGCACGTCTTTCCGTCTGTGGGAGGAAACCGGAACAACCGAAGGAATCCCTGGCAGACATTGGGAGAATGTGCAGACTCCGCACTGGCAGTGACCCAAGCCGGGAATCGAACACAGGTCCCTGGTGCTGTGAGACTTCCCCTGGTAACTATAATTGTTTTAAATTCCTACTGTCCTTTCGCCTCTAGACTTGTAGGTAGCTCTGGGATGTTACTTGCATCTTCTACAGTTTGACAGACACAAAATATTGGTTCAACACTTCCATTTTTTCCATTATTAATTCCACAGTTTCACTCTCTAAATGACTGACACTCACTTTAGTTAGGCTTCTCCTTTTTAAATACTTGGAAAAACTCTTCCTCACGGGTTTTATATTTTTGTTAGCTTCCTCTTGTACTCTAATTTATCCTTCCTTATGTTTTAGTCATTCTTTGCTTTTTAAAAATATGTTTAACAATCATCTGCTAGCGTTTGTAGAATTGTACACTTTTTCTTTCAATCTGATACTATCTTCAACTTCATTCGTTAGCCTAGGATGATGCATCCTCCTTACAGAGATTTTCCTTCTGACTGGAATATCCATGCTGAGAATTATGCAACCCTTCCTTAAATATCTGCCACTGCATTTCTTCAAGCCTATCCGTTAATCTAATTTCCCAGTTCACTTTTGCCAGCTCCATCATCATGTCCTTATAATTGCTTTTAAAACACTTGCCTATGACCCATTCTTCCCACCCTCAAACTGAATGGAAAATTCAATCATCTGTTACCTCAAGGTACCTTCACTATGAGGTTATCAGTTGGTCCTGTCTCATTGCACATTACCAAGTCTAGAATAGCCTGTTCTCCTGAACATGTTGCTCTAAGAAAATGTCCTGAAAACACTCAATGGCTTTGCCAATCTGATGTGACCAGTCTATCTGTAGATAAGGGCACCCATGATTATTTTCCATGCATTTTTTTTAAACAATTCCCCATTATTTCTCCCTGCATTCCCCAACCTTCAGCATAACTACTGTTATGGGGTCTGTAAACTATTCCCACAAGAGACTTATCTTTGCTATTTCTTATCTCTATCAAACTAAGTTGATGCCTTGATTTTTAGAACTAAAGTCATCTCCCTATTGTATCTCTATTGTACGAATGCCATCCTTAATTAACAGTGCTACCCCTCCAACTTTCACCCGGTCCTGTCCTTCTGAAATGTAAAATGCCCTTGAATATTCAAGTCCCAGCCTTGGTCACCTTGCAGCCATGTTTCTGTCATGGCTATCGGGTCATTCTTTTTTAGTGTCTATTTGTGCTGACAGTTTATCCAACTTGTGAACGCTCTGCATATTAAGATAGAATGTTTTTAGTTGTATATTTTTGTATATGTTTATAAGCCTTGATCCATTCTGCTCAGCATAGAGGCATAGGATCCCTCAAGTGCAGAAATAGGCCATTCGGCCCATCAACCCTGCACAAACTCTCTCCGAGACAACTCATCACCCAGACCCTATAACCCCATGTATTTACCGCATCAATCCTCCCAATCTACCCATCCTGGGACATTAAGGGGCAATTTTGCATGGCCAATCCACTTAATCTTCACATCTTTGGATCTTCTGTCTCTTCCTGCCTGCACTAATATAACTCCTTTCATGACCTCAGTAAGCCCTAGACCTCATTGCAGTCGATATTCTGGAAGTGCATCCCCTGCTGTAACATAGGAATTGAAACCATCAATTTGTGTCCTCAAGCAGAGCCGCTGAAATATCTGTTGTTGATGGTGTTGGCTGAGGGTTAAATGTTGGCCAAAACAGTAGGGACAATGTCCCTTGCCCCTTTTTTGATGTCTGCACCTCGGAGCCAGGTTAGGGGCAGGCTGGGGCAAGGGAGAGGTGGAATTGGATGAAACGATAAAGATGTTACTGGCTTTTTGGACGTGGATGAGGGATTGGTGCATGGTGATCATTGCGCAGTCTTGCTAATAGATTGTCACCGGGAGTCATGGAACCGTAACAGTGAATGAGGCTGACACTCTGTAATTCTACAGCTCGGAAATCAATCTACTTTAGCTCTGTAGTGCTCCAAAGAACTGACATTTCAGATAATCACCTCCAGAGCTCCAAGGTACAATAAAGTTGTGCAGTTTCTAACACATACCATTAATTCTTTGCCCTGTTGCTGACATTTTGCTATTTTCTTTTTATATGTTAAAGTGAGCTGACAATTGAAAATAAGCAAAAAGATTTTTTTTTACTTGGTGAATTTTATATCATTTCAGACGAGGATTGTTGATACTGGGAGTTTCAAACTTTCTCCTGCGTTCAGAGTAAACACTCCTGGCTCAGTTCCACTTTCTCTCACTTTCAAACTTTCAATGAACTCAGAGTCCTACAACTTCCTCCCTCTACTCACTTCCAATTTCCATTCTCTTGGTTATCCTCATGTACATATCCCTCTGTGACTTTGTACCTTCTCGCTCACATCCCCTCCTCCAGTCAGAAACCCTCTCAACTGGAAGATATCCTTTATTTGTCTGGGGTTTCCTCTTTGTTCTACCTATTCCCTTCATTTCAGCACTAGATAATCACTTTCCCAGGAGTGCTCACATCTCAAACCATTTCACCAACATTGCATTCTCCAAAAGCCTCATCAAAAACCCTTTCACTTCGACCTTCCTTGCTTCTGAAGGAGGCCATTCCACCCATCGAATTGGCACTGATCACAATGCCACCCAGATCCCCATAACATCATACATTTACCTTGCTAGTCCCCCTGATACTAAGGGGCAATTTTTAGCATGGCCAATTAACTTAACCTGCACATCTTTGGGCAGTGCGAAGAAACAGGAGCATCCAGAGGAAGCCCACACAGACACGAGGAGAATGTGCAAACACCACACAGACGGTGACCCGAGCTGGGAATCGAACTGGTGTCCCTGGCGCTGTGGGGCAGCAGTGCCACCTTGCTGTACAATGTATCAATACTGAGGCTACAAAAGCAGCTCAGAGGCTGGGAATTCCACAACAAGGAACTCACCTCCTGACTCCCCAAAGCCTGTCCATCATCTACAAGGCACAAGTCAGGAGTGTGATGGAATACTCTCCATTTGCCTGGATGGGTGCAGCTCCAACAACACTCAAGAAGCTCGACACCACCCAGGATAAAGCAGCCCATATAACTGACACCCCTTAAACATCCACTCCCTCCACAACTGATTCACAGTGTGTACCATCTACAAAGTGCAACTCTCTAAGTCCCCACTGGCAATATTGTTCAAATCCATGAACTCATCCAGCTAGAAGGACAAGGGCAACGGAAACATGGGAACAGCACCATCTAAAACTTCCCTTCCGATGATGAGGACTCCCAGGATAACTCTCTCCTGAATGTATACCACACCTGCTGGGTCTGTTTTGCCAACAGGACATGTTCAGTTTCTCTGACGTGTCTTTCTTTTTCCTCAAACAACGATTCCATCCCAGCCTGCCCCCACACCGCCTCAATGCACCTCTCTCTTTCTGCCCCCCTCCCACCATGTTGACAGGGGCCTCAACTGCACTTCATCCATTACACACTTCTGCACTGCCCCCGAGCCCTCCCTTCCAGAACCATGGAAGAGTTTCTTTGTCCCAGCCCACCATCCTCACTACTTGAGGGGTTATTTTCCACCAGTGTGATCCCACCACCCAAAATATATTCTCCTCTCCCCTTCTTCCAGGATTCCAAAGGATCTCTGCAAAAGCATGGTCCACTTCCCTATTGCCCCAGCATTCAACTTTCTTCACCCAGCACTCTTCCATGTGACAGAGATGTATCACTACCTCTCTCTTCACCATCCACTGCTAACCTATCTCTATTACTTCCAATTTGAGCAATATTCCTCTTATAGACTTAAGCACCTTTTCACAATCAGTGAGCAAACAACACAGGCTTATGTTTTTATACCTGTTAACAGCCCAAGAGCCTTTGAATGCCTCTGGAGAGAGAGCGAGACAGAGACAGAGAGGCATCTATCTTCTGACATCCCTATACAGGAGCCTCCAGAGAGAGAGAGAGAGAGAGAGAAAAAAGACACCTCTTGCTTCTTTCAGAACCAAGCAGAAACTGCTTGTTTTTCCCTGCAAACTTAGCTTCTCCCTTCCACATGACACTGCCTCTGTCAATCAATGTAATCAAATCCCTGCTCTGAAATCTCATGGGAAAACAAATATACATGAACTCAAACACTCCATTATCTAGGATCAATTATTAGTCAGCAATCTCAGTATGTGAGCTGCCTGGTGCAGACAAATTGGCACCGTGAAAGCCAGAGCTGAAGTTTAAACATACCCCTCACAAGAAACACGATATAAATACATTTCTTAAAGTATCATCACAAAGGGGCTTAAGCACAGACTTCATCTATAAATTTACAGGTTCCAGGTGGGATCATACTGAAAGTTATAGGACAACCCGTGGCAAAATTGAAATACAACAATAGTGTGTCACCAAGAATCAAGGATCTTCTTTACTGAGCAGGAAGGCATGCTTAAAATTGAAGCTAATCTATAAAGTTGATAAAGTTAATGATGACCATTGCAGCATACATTCAGGAATGAACTTCCAAGATTATTTACAGGGTTGGAAAGACTGAAGGGCAATTGCCATATTACCCTTACAGCTGATGTTAAACCAATATGCCTCTTCACACTGAGGAGAGTACCTCAACCACTCTTGGAAAAGTCAAGGATAAAAGTGAGGACACATTACAGCAAGGGGTTATCTCGCTGGTAATCATCCCAATAAAATGATGTCCATGAGTCGTCACGGCCCAAAGCCAGATGGCTAAATTAGAATCTGTATGGATATAACTCAATTAAAAACAAATCAGCAGAACAGGAGAACCACCCAAAGCCTCAGTGGATGAGAGTCTTGCCAAACAAACCAACAGTACTCTCTTTACCAAAATAGATGTAAACAGTAGATTGTGGAAGGTGCTTCTGGACAAAGAATCCAGATTGCTGACAACTTTTATTACACAATTTGATCATTATTGCTTTAATAGATTACCATTCAGAATTTTGTCTGCTCCCGAAAATTTCCAGAGAACAATGTCTCAAATTCTAGAAAACATTGAAAGAGCAATTAGCCAGAAGGATGTCATACTTTTACACGGATCCATGAGAGGAAAGCATGACCCAGGGATTAGAGCAGTTCCGAAAGTCTAGCATAATGCAGGCCTAAGACTGATTAAAAATGTGAGTTCCCCAAAGATATGATTCAGTTTCCAGGTCACATTGTAAGAGCCTCAGAATTATAAGTTGATCCAATAAAAAGAGTGATTTCCACAGCCAAGGAACAATGGGTATGGGGAGAGCACTGGAGTTTGGCTTTGAGATAGAGGATCTGTCATCATCATATTGAATGGCACAGCAGGCTTGGAGGGCCGAATGGTCTTCTCCTTGTTCCCATTTCTAACTTAAGAGACTCCTCGGGTAGTTAACCAAGTAAGGAAGTTCATACCAAATTTGGCAGAGGTCAACTGAGCTTTGAATCATAGAAACCCTACAGTGCAGAAAGAGGCCCTTCGGCCCATCAAGCCTGTACCAAACACAATCCCACCCAGGCCCTACCCCCATATCGTACCCACTAAACCCTCTAACCTACGCATCCCTGGAAACTAAGGGGCAATTCCTTAGCATGGCCAATCAACCTAACCCACACATCTTTGGACTGTGGGAAGAAACCGGTGCACCCGGAGGAAACCCACACAGACACGAGGAGAATGTGCAAACTCCACACAGACAATGACCCGAGCACGGGAATCGAACCCAGGACCCTGGAGCTGTGAGGCAGCAGTGCTGACCACTGTGCTACCGTGCCACCCTTTGAGTTGCTGTTACAGGGTTACCAGTCGCTAGAACGTGGACGAGCACACTGCTTTTCAGTAAATGAAGTATCATTTAATTTGTCCTGAAATTCTAACACATTTAAACCCAGAACACAGAGGGCTGCACAGTAACACAATGGTTCACACTGTTATCTCACAGACCCATGGACCCGGTTCAATTCCAGCTCCCAGGTGACTTTCTGGATTTTTCTGCACCTGCCACTCAGTCTGTTTTAACCTTATACGGCGGACAAAGAATTGCAATTAGACTTCTTATTAGTAAAGTAATATTTATTCACACGTGATTATTAATCACCCACCCAATCAACAATAACTTATCTTACAGAATATTACAGTTCAAGTCCAATACTGGACACTGACTTAACTTTTGCGTGTCTGGCAAGTACGCAGGCAGATATTGGTCTTCATCTGCTTGTTGGCCTCTGTAATCCTCTGCGTAGTCTGGTCCTTTGGTCTGGCCTAATACTCTGGCTCTGGTCTTCCATCCTTCTTGGGTGGTGTGGCTCTGCTCGTGCACCAATCTCTGGGTGTGTACCTGAAGATGTGGAGATGCCAGTGTTGGACTGGGGTAAACACAGTAAGAAGTCTCAAACAGACCATTGTCCGCAGCAAACTATCCAGCCTTCGGCAGAACAGTGACCACAGCAACCTCTGCAAGATGTGCCAGATCATCAACATGGATACCATCATCTCACGTGAGAACACCAACAACTGGGTACACGGTACACACTCTTGCAACTCGGCCAACGTTGTCTACCTGATATGCTGCAGGAAAGGATGTCCCGAAGCATGGTACATTAGCGAGACTATGCAAATGCTACGACAATGGATGAATGAACACCGCTCGACAATCACCAGGCAAGACTGTTCTCTTCCTGTTGGGGAACACTTCAGCGGTCGTGGGCCTTCAGCCTCTGATCTTCGGGTAAGCGTTCTCCAAGGTGGCCTTCACAACACACAACGGCGCAGAGTCGCTGAGCAGAGGCTGATAGCCACATCCCACACACATGAGGATGGCCTCAACTGGGATCTTGGGTTCATGTCACACTATCTGTAACCCCCGTGACTTGCCTGGGTTTGCAAAATCTCACTAACTGTCCTGCTGGAGACAATACACATCTCTTTAACCTGTGCTTAACCCTCTCTCCACCCACATTGTCTGTACCTTTAAAACTTGATTACCTGTAAAGATTTATATTCCAATCATTATTTAGTAAATTGAATTTATGTCTTTATATGCATTGTTTGCGAACAAAACTCCTACTTACCTAATGAAGGGGCAGTGCTGGGAAAGCTAGTGGCTTGAGCTACCAAATAAACTTGTTGGACTTTAACCTGTTGTTGTGAGACTTCTTACTGTGTTTACCTAATGGGTATGCCTGTAGGCGCTCGAGGAATGTAGGTCACATATTTCCCTCCCAAATAAGGGGTTAAGGTGCCCTATGTCTGGTAACCAAGTCTGTTTGACCAGAATATGTCCTCTGTCCTGGAGATGGCCTATATCCTGTGTGTTCCAGCGCCTGCAGCCGTAGCCTGTTTATCTCTGTTCAATTTTTTTTGAGGCTGCAGCCTGCCTTTTGCAGTGCTTGTCCAATTATCCCAGAATGCTCTTGCAAACCATCATCTTAGGTGGCCTGTTTGGCCACAGTGTGGAGTTTGCACTTGCTCCCTGTGTCTGTGTGGGTTTCCTTCAGGTGTTCCGGTTTCCTCCCACAGTCCAAAGACGTGCGGGTTAGATGGATTGGCCATGCTAAATTGGCCCTAATATATCAGGGGCAATAGCAGGGTAAATGAATAGAATAGAACCTGGGTAGGATGGTGGTTGGTACAGACTCTTATGGGCCAAATGGCCTCCTTCTGTACTGTAGGGATTCTATCATTCTGCCTATAGTAGCAACAGCTTCATTGTCTACAGTTCTGAGTGCAGTATTATTCCAAGTACAGATAGATACAGGTAAATACAGGCCAGTTTATTACACCCCCAGGTCACATACAAACACAAAGGAAAAATATGCTACAGTCAAGAAAGAATTGGCAACATGAACATGTGAGAAATTCTCAGGCTGTGTGATGGGATTTTGGTTCATAATTGAATCAGCCTGTAAGTCATTACTTACTCTTCTGAACATAAAAGTTTGAGTATAGTAAAATATTCCTTTACCGCCCCCCCATCACATTTTCAAAGGTAACATTAGGTATAGCTCACCTAAAGCTATCTCGTCTCGCCTGACACAAGATGCTCATGTTTTAACTGGATAGGAAGATCCCAGAATGGGACTTTGCTCCAAAGACTTTCTTTATAAAACGTAGAGGAACAGAGTCACAGGACCACTAATTAGATTCAACAACAAGGAAGAACACTTATTAAACGTAGAAACACTGCAATATTATATCCCTTTATTTCCCCCCTTAGCTTAACAGATAAAGTTTAAAGTTTGTATATTAGCGTCACAAGTAGACTAACACTGCAATGAAGTTACTGTGAAAACCCCCTAGTCGCCACACTCTGGCACCTGTTTGGGTACACTGAGGGAGAATTGAGCATGGCCAATGCACCTAATTAGCAGGTCTTTCAGACTGTAGGAGAAAACTGGAGCACCCATAGGAAACCCCTCACAGACACTGCACAGACCATGCCAAGAATCGAATCTAGGTCTCTGTAAGGCAAACAGTGCTAACCACTGTGCCACAGATTTAAAGGTTAACATGATTACAAAGTACATCTTAAGCTACAATGGTCTCTCAGAAAAAAACTCCCGTTTATACACACAAAATGACTGTGGTCAAATACATACGCTCCGCTCTGAACCCACATTAGCGTCTATGGATTGCTCTTCAGAATCTCCCAGATGATTGTCATGTGAGTTTCTATTCTCCACTCCCAAGAAAATACTTTAAAATCTTCTCTCATGAGTATGTCTTTCCTTAGTGGTTTGCATTTCAAAATTCAGTCCAGGCTTTCCGAATGACAGTTTTAAACAATGCTTCTGCTCCACTTTTAACAGAGAATCCAGGCCAGGATTTTACACCAGCCCCTTCAGGATTTCATTCTCATGACTGCTGTGCAAACAGTTCACAATTGCTTTCATCGGCATTCCCAGGCTGTATTAAAATGCCATTGAATATTTTATCTACCTCTGATGTCTACTTTTCCATTTTAAATCTAGTTACTGTAATTGCCTTTTACCACAGGACACTTTATTTACTCTTCCTTGATTGGTCTGAATAATGCCTTGGTCTGTATTCTTTTAGCTTCTGGTATCTTAAACATTCTTTCCCTCCCAATTCCCTGGTTATCTGGGCTGTAACTTGTTCCTTAGGAAGCTTGCATCTTTACATCTCTCTTGTCCTATCCAACTTCTCCTGACAGAGTTGAGAATAAAGGAGAACATGCCCCTGTCTACATCAATGGGGATGAAGTAGAAAGGCTCGAGAGCTTCAAGTTTTTAAGTGTCCAGATCACCAACAACCTGTCCTGGTCCCCCCCATGCTGACACTATAGTTAAGAAAGCCCACCAATGCCTCCACTTCCTTAGAGGACTAAAGAAATTTGGAATTCAACTACGACTCTCACCAACTTTTACAGATACACCATCGAAAGCATTCTTTCTGGTTGTATCACATCTTGGTATGGGCTCCTGCTCTTCCCAAGACCACAAGAATCTACAAAAGCTCATAAATGTAACCCAACCCATTACGCAACCCGGCCTCCCATCCATTGACTCTGTCTACACTTCCTGCTGTCTCAGCAAAGCAGCCAGCATAATTAAGGACCCCACACACCCTGGACATTCTCTTTTCCATCTTCTTCTGTCAGGAAAATGATACAAAAGTCTGAGGTCATCTACCAACTGACTCAAGAACAGTTTCTTCCCTGCTGCTGTCAGACATTTAAATCGACTTACCTTGCATAAAGTTGATCTTTCTCTCCACCCGTGCCATGACTGTGACACTACATTCTGCACTTGTTTCCTTCTCTGTGAATGATATGTTTTGTCTGTATAGTGCGCAAGAAATACTTTTCACTGTATATTAATACATGTGACAATAATAAATCAAATCAGATCAAATCAAAGAGGTTGACTTCTCAATGTCCTGACTCCAACTGCCCACAAATTCAGCTAAAACTAAAAGTTAATAGCTTCTCTACCTTACAAGGTTCTAGTTGCTAAGCAATATTCACATGCTTATACATTTTATTTATTCTTCATGCTGTAGCCCTCTCTAAGCACAGTATAAGCACAGCTGGAACTTAGCCAACCCAAGCACATACAAACACCTTTGTCCAGCATGAATCTAACTCCAGGTTTTACCTTTCCAGGCACAGAAGAATTAAATTAAGCATACCTAAAACTTCAACTTATTTTTAATGTTTACCAATACAAATATAAATCCCTTAAAACTACCTTTGTTTTCCTAACACTTTTCTGGATGCAAGTATTCTTTGCTTAGTTCAGAATAAAGATGAATTTCAATCCTAATGAACAAGACTCCAACAACAATCATTCACAACAGCTTGAAGATAAGCACATTTGACAGCTATATAGATACTGTGGGTTCAAGGGCAGCTCAGGCTGCCTCAATAGTGCGAGGGACCCGGGTTCGATTCCTGGTGTGGGTCACTGTCTGTGTGGAGTCTGCACGGTCTATGTCCTTTCGACGCTCCAGTTTCCTCCAAAATTCCAAAGATGTGCCGGTTAGGTGCACTGCCCATGCTAAATTCTCCCTCAGTGTATTCTGCACTTAGTAACTTATCTCTTGACTCCCCAGAATTTGTCTACTCTTTGCAAGACACAAGTCAGAAGTGTGATGGAATACTCTCCACTCGCCTGGATGAGTGGAGCTCCAACAACACTCAAGAAACTTGACACAACCCGAGACCAAGCATCCAGCCTGCTGCAATGCACCGGATCACCTTTAACAGCATCTTCAAAACCAGTGACCTCACTACCTAAAAGGACAAGAGCAGCAGACACATGGGACACCACCATCTGCAAAATCTCCTCCAACTCACACATGTCCTGACTTGGAACCATACCACCATTCCTACACTGCCGCTGGGTCAAAACACTGGAACTCCTTTCCTAACAGCGCTACAGATATACCTACACCGCCTAGACCGCAGCAGCAGCTCAAGAAGCCAGCTTGTCATTGCCTTCTTAAGGATAATTAAGAATTGAATGATAAATGTTTCAGCCAGTGACAGCCCAGAGACAATAATAATAACAATTCCTCTGGTGGGAGAATCTAGAATTTGGGGTCACTGTTAAAAATAAAGCTTTGCTCATTTAAGACTGAGGTAAGCAGAATTGTTCTCGCTGAATATATTTAAGTCACGGGTAGATAGGTTTCTGACAGACAAGGGAATTAAGGGTTGTGGGGAGAAAGCGGGAAAGTGGAACTGATCCACTTCAGATCAGCCATGATCTTATTGAATGGCGGGGCAGGCTCGAAGGGCTAGATGGCCTACTCCTGCTCCTATTTCTTACGTTCTTATGTTTTCTCTCAGAGGGCAGACGAGTGGCTGGAACTCTCTTCCTCAACAGGCAATGGAAGCAGAGTCTGAATATTTTAAGACAGAGGTAGATAGGTCCATGGTCTCCAAGGGGGAAGGATTATTGAGGGTGGGTGGGGGGTTATAGTCAGATTGACCATGAACATGACAGGTCAGGCTCAAGGGGTCTACTCTGTCCCCTAATTTGTGGGGGTGATCTTACTAATTCTAAGTCCCGAGTGAGCATGGATATGGGGAACTTTCAGATCCATTTATCAGTGAGGCCACAAGCGCAATTTTAAACCATTCTGTACAAAAAGTGGAGCACAATCTGTTTCTCACCTGTAGGGGGAGGGGCGGGGCCTAAGCTCACTGGAAAGCCGGATGCTCACTGTAGAGAGCACAATTACACATGTGCAAATCTCTCTGCTCTATGCAACAGAACAGAGAGATCTGTTAGTCACTCTTGAATATTGCCCCATGACCCCCCCCCACACCGCATGATTACTGACCCCCCCAACCCCTGGATATCACCCCTCAGTGCACTCCCCACCCCCCCACCCCCCCCCACCGCACCCTCCCAGGTTGCTCGATCTTGCTGGTAATCAGGGCACAGTAATATGGTGAGACGCAAGAAACTGGGCATTAACCTGATTTTTTTGCACTTTGTGCAATCTTACCATCTCATCGACTGGCGGGACGGGAGGGTAAGATCACCCCCTGTATGTTTATATGTATGAATGACTTGCCCAGTTAAGTAAATGGATTCCTAAACTGAATGCAAGTTGTGTCAATTTTCAGGTTGCACTGATCATTGAATTGTAGAATAATACAGGGGACAGAGGACTGATCAATATTCGCCACGTGCAAAACTTTAGCAGGCGGAATAAACTTAATAGGAAGGTATGAAACAGCGAGAGGAGAGAGTGGAAGAGCTGTGGGAGTGATAGAGACTCAACGCTGCTTTTTTCAAAGCAATGATTAACAAATCAAAGTGACGCTGGGTTAGATTTCTTATTTTCTGATGTTTTGGGTCTGTGTAGATGGATAGAAATTGATCACTGTGATTTGTCAGCATCTTCATTGCCCTGTGACTGCGAGGATGGGGGAAGGCAAACATACTCTCTATTTTTCTTAACAATTCCTCTTGTTGTCAAATTATTAGCTTTTAAATCAGAGGCTCTGACCAGACTGCTCTCCAGCTACTGCCTTCAGTTTTAGCCTAGGTGGAACAGTGGTTAGCACTGCTGCCAGGGACCCGGGTTCGATTCCCGGCTTGGGTCACTGTGCGGAGTCTGCACATTCTCCCCATGCCTGCGTGGGTTTCCCCTGGGTGCTCCAGTTTCCTCCCACAGTCTGAAAGATGGGCTAGTTGGGTGCATTGCTAAATTCTCCCTCAATCGCATTTAGGGGTCGGGAGATAATGCTGCAGCTGTATAAGACCCTGGTCAGACCCCACTTGGAGTACTGTGCTCAGTTCTGGTTGCCTCATTATAAGGAGGATGTGGAAGCTATTGAGAGGGTGCAGAGGAGATTTACAAGGATGTTGCCTGGATTGGGAGGCATGTCTTATGAAGATAGGTTGAGGGAGCTCGGTCTTTTCTCCTTGGAGAGACGAAGGTTGAGAGGTGACCTGATAGAGGTTTGTAAGGTGTTGAGAGGAATAGATAGGGTGGATTCTCAGAGGCTTTTTCCCAGGGCTGAAATGGTCGCTACGAGAGGACACAGGTTTAAGGTGCTGGGGAGCAGGTACAGAGGAGATGTTAGGGGTAAGTTTTTCACTCAGAGGGTGGTGGGTGAGTGGAATCGGCTGCCGTCGATGGTAGTAGAGGCAAATTCGATAGAGTCTTTTAACAGACTTCTGGATGAGTACATGGGACTTAGTAGGATTGAGGGTTATAGGTAAGCCTAGTAGGTAGAGATATGTTTGGCGCAACTTGTGGGCCGAAGGGCCTGTTTGTGCTGTAGTGTTCTATGTTCTAACAGGCGTCGGAGTGTGGCGAGTAGGGGATATTCACAGTAACGTCATTGCAGTGCTGATGTAAGCCTACTTGTGACACCAATTAACTTGAAACTTAGTCACCACAAGTAGCCAAACCCCGGAAACAGTGCTGAGTAAGGATCGCAAGGCTGAGCAGACAGAATCAGCACTCTGGATGCTGGAAAGATTTTTGGCATTGATGTAGTTTCAGGGAGGAAATGGTGGTCAGGGAGCCTAACCTCCAATATCCACCCGAGCCATCAAAATACACAGACGCAGTCCTGGTGTTGAATCTCATCCAAAAGGTGGCAATTCCATTAATCCAGCACTCTTTGCAATGTCAGACTGTTCTGTGAACCGCCTGACCCTATTTCATTCGGAAAGCAACATTACATCCTCTCTCCGTAGTGATAACTCTATAAAAATGATGCATGTCGCACCCAGTCCCTCGTTATATTCCACGCAGGTGCCCTCGTTGTTATCCTGGAATTGAATATGTCAGCGTTGAATTTCTCCCCACGGAGTCACTGATCTCAGCTGCATTGCTGCAAGGTGCAGAGTGTTATCTCCTGAGTGAGGGGAGGTGGGAGGGGAGGGGAGGGGGGCGGTGGTGAAGGAGGGTGCTGGAATCTAGGAGAATCTAGGGGAAAGACTGTTCTTGCCCTGCCCCACGTTGTAACCTCCATGTGATATATAACCTCCTTCTGGTGAGAGAGATTGACATTGTAGAACGGTGGGGCATTCCAATTATATTTTCCCGTCATTCGATTTTAATCCAGCAGTGAATAATTCTAGAACTAAAGAATTGAAAGATTGGAAAAAGGATACATTTGTTCAGAGTTAATTTTGCTTTATCATCTCAGTGGAGTGAAAAACCAGCCAGAAGTCAGGAGGTGGGAAAGGAGAGCAGGTCATAGCTTTCTGTGAGCCTTTGTTACAGCCTCTGCAACTTTACCTTATTTAATCTCAGTGTGGGCTGCAGGGACGCTGACTCACTGGTCTAAGTTGTGACTCAGGGTGATGACACTCTGGCTGGTTTGTAAGTTGACCTCGAGAGAGACCTGCGCACCATATCCAGTCTGGGGCTTCAGTGTAACCCTAAGGGACTGCTGCACCCAGAGGCGCTATATTGTGGACGATCTTCTCAGATTATACTCTGGCGGCTGCACATTCTCCTCGTGTCTGCGTGGGTTTCCTCTGGGTGTTCCGGTTCCCTCCCACAGTCTGAAAACTGTGCTGGTTAGGGTGCATTGGCCGTGCTAAACGCTCCCTCAGTGTACCCGAACAGGCACCAGAGTGTGGCGACTAGGGGATTTTCACAGTAGCTTCATTGCGCTGTTAATGTGAGCCTACTTGTGACACTAATAAATAAAATCTAAAAGAAAAATCATTACATTTAAGGGTGGCATGGTGGCACAATGGTTAGCACCGCTGCCTCACAATGCCAGGGACCCAGGTACAACTCGTAGCTCGGGTCGCTGTCTGTGCAGAGACTGCACATTCTCCCTGTGTCTGCCTGGGTTTCCTCCGGGTGCTCCGGTTTCCTCCCACAGCACAAAGACGTGCGTGTTAGGTGGATTGGCCGTGCTAAATTGCCCCTCAGTGTCATGGGGACTAGTTAGGGTAAATGCATGGGGTTAAGGGGATAGGGACCGGGTGGGGTTTTGATTGATGCATATTCGATGGGCGAAATGGCCTCCTCCTGCACTGTAGAGCTCTATGGATCGAGGAAGAGCAGGGGCATTGTTCCCGCTGACCTGGGCAATGTTCATCCTTCAGCCAACAAACAGCATTGAAAAATGGATGATCCGGCTATTTATCTCAACGCTGTACGCGGATAGGCTGCTGCATTTCCTACATTAGCATAACGACTACCCTTCAAAAGTATTCCGCCGGTTCCAAAACACTTTGTGGCGTCCTGGGGGTGTGAAATGCGCAAGTGAAATTCTTTCGTCTAATCTTTAATTATCCTGCGAGCCAGTTTGACTCTCTGTTTGAACTTATTATTAATACGTGCCTTTAATATTAATACAAGTTGAGGGATGGAATAACAGTACATTCCTATCACTAAGAACTGAATTGGCAGCACCAGAGAGCAGACACACAAACAGGGCCATGTGTTTTTTTACCCCTGAGCTTTGTGCGTGGGATGCATGCAAAATGTATGCAAGGTGAAAAATGTTTCTGTTCACAGGGGCTGGTCATTAGTTTGCTCCTCTCTCTTTCTCTCTCCCCTCTGGGGACTTGCTGGCAATTGCTACGGGGATGGGGGGATAACCCTGCCTTCGCAGCATTTACCACAATATCCAGATGTTCTATTGTTTGAATATTTTCTATTAATGAAGGCTTTTTTGTTTTGCCCTGACTCCTGTTTCAGGACAGCTCTATCTCAGTATCATTCTCTCCTCCCCGGCTGTTCCTCTAGAGTTATGAGTCACAGGAGGCTTGCACACTGAACGCAGAAGACTCGAGTCAGTCTCTGCCTGATAAATGTACGCGAGAGATTAGACGGATCTCCACACTGATGGGCGAAAGATTAAATATGATTGCAAACTTTCCACTCTGTTCCCTGAAAAGATATAGAAATCCAGAAAGCGCACTTTGTCATCGAATCATTCACTTTGACAGCTAATGATTACTGAGAATGTTCTACTGTTTGATAAAAATTGTCTGCAACATCAAACCTGAAAGTGGTTTTTAAAGTGGCATTTTTCAGCGGATAATTTTTTCACAAGGGAGTGCATTAAATATTGAGGCAATATATCGCAGTCCCAGCCTGACGGCAGTTTTTGTTCTGTGAGAGCTGTACCATGTTACAGCGGATGAACTTTATCTCTGTCTCTCCCCCCCCACTAGTATTAAGGCAGTCTCTAATGATCGCTACACATTCTGACTCACCATCAATCTCTGTCACAGCACTGCAGTTTGGAGGAATTTCCCACATCAGATTGGAGAGGAGCCAGGGGGAATAGGGTCTGGGAGTAAGGGACGGTGAAAAAATAGAGGGCCAAGACAAGGGGTAGGGGGGGAAGAGAGGGTTGCTAATGGGGGGGAACGGAGCAAGGGAGCAGGAGGGAACAGATCTCAGTCGAGGTGAACTTCCATTTTTTAAGGATCTGTGGTTTTTTTTCCTCTACACATTATCAATCCCTCTGGTTTTAGAATGTGAAACCTTTTTAACCATTTCAACTCTCGTCTCCCCTCCTACCTTACCGCACACAAAGACCAAAGGCCAACCCAGCCCGGGAAACAGGCCCTTCGGCCCAACGAGCCCATGCCGCCATTTTAACATTGTGAGTTCCCTCTTCCACCCATGACCCTTGTCTATGCTTATGGCACTCCACATTGGAAACCAGATTGAGGGGAGGCTAATTTAGGGACAATTTGTTACACCAATCAGCCTAAGAGCACATCTTTGGGATGTGGGAGGAAAGTGGAGCACCCAGAGAAAACCCACGCAAGCACGGGGAGAATGTGCAAACTCCCACAGACACCGGCCCAAATCCATGTATCTGCACAGCAAACAGTGATAGTCACTGAGCTGTCGTGTTGCCCAGCATCTGGTCCAGTTTAAGCACACACTAACGACATGAAGCACTAGGCAACTCTCGAAACAACATCCAAGAGCAGCCCTCGTACGACCCACTGCGTGTATGCCCCTTGTTGGACAACAAGGCAGATTGAATCACCTACACATTATCAATCCTACTGGTTCTAGAACGTGAAACCTTTTTGCTATTTCATCTCTCTTCTCCCCTCCTACCTTACCGCACACTTTTCCCTTCTGTTTCCCCTAAACTCGCCTTGCTCATAACCTATTCCTTCTCTAACCTCCCTCCGTTTTGATGAAGTGTTACCTCCACTTGGAACATTGGGGGCGATTCTCCCACCCGCTAATTTTTTTGGCGGATCCGATTGGGAGAAGGTTGTGTGCGCTGATTCGCGGGATTCGTGCGCACGTTCCTGACACACACACGTCTCCCGCTGCCAGGAATCCAGCACGGTCAGGACCACAGGGGGAGCTGGCAGGAGGGCCAGGGAAGTCACTTTCGTCTATTTCAATATGATTATTGGGCCCGGGACTGAGTTCTCGGGGTCCGATAGCATCTCCCACCCCACCAGTGCAAATGCACTCCGGCAGGGTTTAGAGCAGCTCTCCATTTTCGGGGAACTAGTGGGAGGTCCCACTGGATAGAAGGGGGAGGGCAATCGTGGCCCCCTCAAGTGGCAGCGTTGGGGGGTGCCCCCTGGGCAAGAGCGCCCTGGCAGTGACAGCCTGTGCCCCTGGCACTGCCAAAGGGGCAAAGTGCTCTTGCCCAAGGAGCACCTTGGCACTGCCCACCGGACATGGGACAATGCCAAAGCAAAGGGGCCTAAGGGACAGGGGAAAGGGATGTGGCATAGGGGCGGGGCAAGCTGGGGTGGGGCCTAGGGGTGATCAGTAAGGGTGGGGTGTCCTGCTGCCACTCTGCATTGGGATCCAGTCATGGGTGGAGGGAAGTCAGCGATCGGACCGGGCTGTTGGGGGGGAGTCTGCCGGGAAGGGGGGGATCTGCCATGATGGGGAGGGGGGTGGGGTTCTGCCTCCCATGGAAAAGTCTGCCAGACTTGGGTGGGGGCTGGGGGTGATTGTCACTGTTAGGGAGGGGAGCTGGAGATTAGGGCATTCTGGGATGGGGGGGGTATCGGGGCTGCTTATGGGGGCCACGATTGGGTCACAATCGGGCCATGGTGGAAGGTTGGGGGCAGCACCGCGTGGGGTCCTGTGTTGGCCAGCGATCGAGCTGGTCAGCAAGCTGCAGGTTGACAGGCGGTGGCCATTGCGCGTGTGCAGAGTTCCGGAACTGACAGGCTCTGGTGTGAATAGGCCCCACCCCCACCGAGCTTTTAATGATATTCACGATTGTGACCCCTTCATTGCACAGAGTGTGGGAGATTCGAGTCTGAACTCCCACTGAAAAGAACAATCAGGATTCACACCATTTTTCCCTTGAATTCAGCACTTAGAATTGTTTTGGGAGAATCCCTCCCATGTTTTTCTTTCTCCACAGGAGCTGTCTGACCTGCTAAGTATTTCCAGCATTTTCTTTTGGGAAGGGGGGGAAGTGGGGGGATTCAAAGTTTCACCATGCGCAGAACTTTGTGTTTCTGTTCTTCAGCCCTGATGTTTTATGTATGGAACAAAGATAAATTGCTGACAGTCTAATAGAACTCTCACACGTGTGACATTGGTGTTCCTTTAAGAAAGGATTTTTTAAACATGGTTTCTGCAGCTCTCACAGCTTCAGTGATGTCCGTATTGTTGTCCGGCTGACAATGATGAGTCCTTTTATTGCACTTTAATAGTTTAAATGGCGTTGTTTATATTTACTCTGGGATTATTTTTACAATCCTGTTTGGGAGAAAGGGTCATGTGTTTTTGGACAATTTTTTTTTCTTTCCACTGAATTTAAGGTTTCAGTTTTGCGAGCTCTGAGGCTGCAGCTTAGTTTTTTGTTTTAGAAGGGACATCAAACAAGAGAGAAGCTGAAGTCTCTCTCTCTCTCTCTGTCTCCGTGTTCAATTTGGAAAGTCTACTGGTTATCTCAAGATAATGTTTCGCCTTCTGGAAGGAAAATGCAGCATTCGAAAGGACTCAGTTTCAGTCAAGTGAGATTTTAATCCATGCTGTGTTAAGCCTGTTGAAAGGCTTTTATCTATGAAAGGTTTGGGTTTGTTGAAACAGCTTTAATATTCAATTAAGGGTTAATATATTAATGTGGTTACTTTCTTTCCATTCTTTTTGTTTGTAATTGAAGAAGGGTGATCGGCGCAACTCGTGGGCCGAAGGGCCTGTTTGTGTTGTAGTGATCTATGTTCTATGTTCTAAGGGTATTGCTAATTTTCTTTCTATACATGTTAACTATATTCTGAAATAAACTTTGTTTGATTAAAGCTCTCTAATAGGCTGTTGAATCATATGTGAAATGGGACATATCGTGCTTGTTTTAGCCAAATTTAAGGTGCAAAACTTATGGATTGTGCCGTCTCCATAAAGCACTTTGGAGTTTCGAACCTGACTCATATCATCATAGATGATATTGAAAGAGGTCCAATTCATAAAGGTTCTAAATATATTTATATTGAATATGTTAGAATATTGAATTAATCTATTGATTAATGACATCAATTACAGCTTATTTAATATAGCTTCTTTAAACTCTTGATCAGAATGTGAACCCATGCATTATCCCCTTGTTAAGATAATGTAGCTCTTGAAACCCAGCAAAACATTCACAATGATCTCAGCTATACTAACAACATATTGGTTAGGTGCATTGGCCATGCTAATTCCTCCCTCTGTGTACCCGAACAGGCACCAGAGTGTGGTGATTCGGTGATTTTTCACAGTAACTTCATTGCGGTGTTAAGGTAAGCCTACTTGTGACACTAATAAATTTTTTTTAAATTTTAAACCGTTGGAAAATGTCAGCAAAAAACTCTATTGAAACTGTAAGGACAGATGGTAATTTTTTTACAAACCTACACCAGATGGCCTGTCAATTAAAGCTGACAGAAGACAGTGCTTTTTAAAAACTCACGTTTTTGCCTGCTTGTTTTCATGTTTAAAGCGATGGTGATTCAAGAAAAAGTCAGACAGTGGCTGCTAAACAGACATTAATCACCCTTTAAGAATATTTATGCCTATTCTGTTAGAAGCCTTGTATGGGAGGAAGGTTAAGGTTTTGTCGTGGGTGTGTGTGGCAGAATGAAAGTGTTGTATGGGAGATTGCAGCGTGGGGATAGTTCAATAGGTGTCTGATCGTAGATTGTGGCCAGGCAGGCATGCTGGGTTCAATAGGTAAGTAAAAAGGGGCATCTTTCCCTCCCAACAACCCAGGACTTTGGAAAAGCAGACAGCCAGGGGATAAATTTCAAAAGTTGAATAAAGACAAAGCAGGAAGGCTCATTACAATATGTAAATGGCCAATCTACCTCTTTGGAACAAGTTAGTAGCCTGCTCGATGTTTTGTTAGAGCTTGAAATAGTTGAGAAGCGAGATGGGTTGGAATTCAAATTTGTAACTCTTTAACTCCCTTACTGACCCAATCCAACCTGTCTCTTTAAGATTAAAACACCCTCTCTCTGCCTGGTTACCTCTCCCATTCACCAGGGAGCACTCTGTGCCTTTCAGTAGTTAGACAAAGCACAATTTAGTGAACCTTTATAAAACCGAACAATAATCGCGGTAATAATGCTAGTGATGTTAATGGTAGCAACAACTGTGCGTTGATGTATTGAGATGCCACAGGAAGCACTGTTAATGCTCTTTAAGACTTAACATGACAGCTAGAGAATATAAAGTTTCAACACCTATTGGCAGCTCACCCTTCCACATTCAACTTCCTCGATGTATAGTTCCCCGTAGTAACTCATGCCGTACAAGGAATTTTAACCAACGGTCTTCCCGAGATGAGTCAGAAGTGAAGGATCTCAGCATTAGAAGCAAGATGATTCTGAACCTTGCCCCCAGTGACTGTACTGAATGGTAAGCGTGCTCGATAGGCCGTGTAATCTTCTCCTGCTCCTATTTCCGATGTTCCTATTCTCAACTGGGAGAATTCCAGACAAACGGCAGACAAGGAGCCCGGTTACTGTGATTTCAACGCAAAGAATTTTACACAGCAACGCTGGAACATTTTGATTCTGATCCTCAATGTCTCTCAAGCTAATCTGTGTAATGATTCTACACAATTTCACATCGGCTCAGCACAAAGTGTTGAATCTGCTTGAAGTTATTTCCTGGGTTCAGTCTCTCCTGTTCTCTGCCTCTAGCTCCTCTCAGTCATGGTTCTTTATCTTGGTATGATACAGGTCAGAAACTCCAAACTGTTTTATGAAGCCCACCTGGGTCATTTGTACCTTGAATTTGGCTGGGATAAGCATGATGCATTTGGCTGCAGAATATGATTCAAATGACCCACTCGGGAGCTTTTAGGATCATAGATTCCCTACAGTGGAGGAGGAGGAGGTCATTTGGCCTATCGAGCCTGCATCGACAGCAATCCCACCCAGGCACTAACCCCATAACCCCACATATTCACCCTGGCACAAAGAGACAATCAACCTAGTGGAGTGTGGGAGGAAACCAGAGCACCCGGAGGAAACTCGGGGAGAATGTGACCCAAGGCTGAAATTGAACCTGGGTGCCAGGTGCTGTGAGGCAGCAGTGCTAACCACTGTGCCACCATGCCACCCCAAGCAAGGTTTATTTTAAAATATAGTTAACATGCATGGAAAGAAAATTAACAATAACTTTTATCAATTACAATAAAACAACCATGCTAATGTATAACCCTTAACAAATGTATCTAAAATGTTCCAACCAAACAAAAGCTTTCCATAGACAGGAACACATTTCACAGGTTTAACGTAGCAAAGACGAAAGCTCACACGATACTGGAACTGAGCACTTTGGTTGGAGAATTGGAAACTCTGAGTCTTGTAATTTCCAGCAGCTCCCCTTGATACACCCAGAACAGCTCCCCAGAACACCAGGGAGACACTGGCCCAGTCACCAGATTCTCTCCCTCAAGTAGTCAAGAAACCTTGCTCCTGGTTAACAGCAGAATTTCCAAAACCAGGGAGAGAGAGAGAGAAACATTTCTTTTCAGCTCGATGACCCTTCTAAAACTAAACTCAAACTGCAGCCCAACAGAAATAAAATTCTTAAACTCCCTAGGAAGGGGGAAAAAAAAACCTATCCAGAACGCATGACCTTTTTCTCCTAACAATGTGGAGCCACAAAACTAATCCCAGAGCCAAAAATAAACAACCCCATTTAAAGCAACTGAAGGAGCAACGAAAGGACTCCTCGTAGACAGCCCGGCAACAATGACACCAGCTCAGGCTGTGAGCTGGGAGAACATGATTTAAGAAAAAGCTCCTAAAGATACACCAACGTCACAATCTGCACCCCTGTGCGCTGCACAATTATATAGGAATTACCACAGAGGTTCCTGCACGCTGTGAAATTTTAATCGAGGAAGCAATGAGTGAACTTCACGGTCATTTATCACCAAGGTTTCAGAACCGTTACCGAGATAAATAACAATAATGGGCTAAATTTGTGCCCACTGTCTCGGTTCAGGGAGAAGAATTAGCTGGAACGCTGGAAAACCTAACCAACTCTTCATCAAATTCCATAGCTGCATCCTTTCTGTCCAAGGAGATTAAGTAGGATCCATTACTGGGATTAAGAAGCTAAGAACAGTACACTCTACGATATTATAAAAATAATCATTTAATTAAAATTTAAACTTGGGTGCATGAGAGCTGCCTGCAAATATTGACTCACTTCTGGGAACTCTTGTCATGATTAACTCACTCACAGAGGCTCCAATGAACACTAAATCACTCTCCTTACTGATAACGATACACTGCAGAGAGCTCCTGTTTGCCCTCTCTGTTCTCATAGATCCTTACAGTGCAGAAAGAGGCCCTTCAGCCCATCGAGTCTGCACCGACCACAATCCCACCCAGGCCCTACCCCCATATCCCTACATATTTACCCACTAATCCCTCTAACCTACACATCTCACGACTCTAAGTGGCAATTTTTAGCATGGCCAATCAACTTAACCGGCACATATTTGGATCTTTGGATCATTTCATTATGATTCCCATAGGTTCATCCTCAGATGAGTTGGCATTTCCCCTACATGGAGACAGGCAGCCCTCTGTTACCTCACCCAATGGTTACTGTTGCCAAGGCAATGCCTGTCGGTAGACTTATTAATCAGGAATGTTCCTGACATCTATCCATGGTGGGTACTGGGTGAGTTGCCGCGGAGGGTGTAAGGTCAAGGCTGGGTTGGGAGGCATTGGTGGGCATGAGATGGCACTAAGTTGGCTGAGGGGCTGGCTACAAGGGGATAACTTGTGGGCGGCACGGTAGCACAGTGGTTAGCACTGCTGCTTCACAGCTCCAAGGTCCTGGGTTCGATTCCCGGCTCGGGTCACTGTCTGTGTAGAGTTTGCACGTTCTCCTCGTGTCTGCGTGGGTTTCCTCCGGGTACTCCGGTTTCCTCCCACAGTCCAAAGATGTGCGGGTTAGGTTGATTGGCCGTGCTAAGAAATTGCCCCTTAGTGTCCAGGGATGCATAGGTTAGAGGGATTAGTGGGTAAAATATGTAGGGATATGGGGGTAGGGCCTGGGTGGGATTGTGTTCGGTGCAGACTCGATGGGCTGAAGGTCCTCTTTCTGCACTGCAGGGTTCTATAATAATAGAGAGGGCAAATGAACAGGAGCTCCCTGCAGATGATGTGGAGATGCCAGCATTGGACTGGGGTAAGCACAGTAAGAAGTCCCATAACACCAGCTTACAGTCCAACAGGTTTATTTGGAATCACGAGCTTTCGTCCCCACTCACCTGAAGAAGGAGCGGTGCTCCGAAAGTCCATGTTTCCACATAAACCTGTTGGGCTTTAACCTGGTGTTGTGAGACTTCTTACTGTGCCCACATGTGTCCAACACCGGCATCTCCAAATCATGTCTATTATCCCACTTGGATCCCTTGCCCATGGCAGGACAACACTTAAGAAGTCTGACAACACCAGGTTTAAGTCCAACCGATTTATTTGATAGTAAACTCACAAGCTTTCGGGGTTTCCCTCTTTGTCAGGTGAATGAAGAGTTCTGGCCTCAGACAGAGCATATAACAGCACAGACAGTTTACAGATTACTGATTAGAATGCTACCTAGTTCCGTACACATGAGGACGGTCTCAACAGGGATCTTGGGTTCATGTCGCACTATCTGTAACCCCCGTGACTTGCCTGGGTTTGCAAAATCTCACTTACTGTACTGTCTGGAGACAATACACATCTCTTTAACCTATGTCTAATGCTCTTTCCACTCACAATGCCTGCAACATTAAGACTTGAATGGCAGGTTAGTTGTAAAGACTCGCATTCTAATCAGTAATCTGTAAACTGTCTGTGCTGTTATATGCTCTGCCTGAGGCCAGAACTCTCCATTCACCTGACGAAGGGGCAAACCCTGAAAGCTTGTGAGTTTACTATCAAATAAAGTGGTTGGACTTTAACTTGGTGTTGTCAGGCTTCTTACTGTGTTTACCCCAGTCCAACACTGGCATCAGGACAACACTGAACCAGGGGCGAGGGCATCATTCTCCCAGCAGTCACTGATTGGACAGCAGTTCTCAGTAGGTGGGACTTGTGCTCCCGGGGCCTTGTACAGGGCAGAGGTTGGCCTGTTTAACTGCCTGATTGGCACGTGGGCCTTCCTGGATTGAAACCATGTGGGGATCTCCATGATGTCGCTGACACAAGATTCCATCCACAGTGACAGAAACAGAGGAAAGGTGATATAGATAAAAGATAAAAAGGAAATCAATATCCAAGATAGAGAGATATAAGAAACAAGTTGGGCGAAATAAACTAAAAAGAATAAATTGTACGTCAAAAGTAGACTGTTGTGTTGACAAAGTGGAAGAGATTATACACGTTGTGCAGCAAGAAAGCAGATACATAATCACCATGGTTACAGATAACAGAATGGAACACTGTTCTAATGATAAGACAACTTTACTTCTTGCTGAGACCAGCCTGCTGTGGGAAGAGCTGATTAATTCCCAGCATCATTCCCAGACAGTATTTCAATCATTATTTTATTGGACAGGTTGAGGAGGGCACAGGGCTCTGCCAATGATACTGCCAACGCAAAGTGTGCAACGATGAAAAGGAATAGCCCCCAGTCGCTTGCCAACGTGTGATGATTATTGAATTAACCTCTCCATAATAGAGTCCAAGGTCTCTGAGGAGTTCTTTCAGGGTGATCACACCCAGCCAACTGACAAATGAAAGCTTTAAATTGTAGATTAACACATTAGACATAGTCTCAGCACATCACGTCGCCAGCGGTCGGCCAATCAGAGACCTGTGGACATCACGCCACCAGCAGTCAGCCAGAGACCTGCAGACATCATACTGCCAGCAGTTGGCCAATCAGAGACCTGTGGACATCAGACCGCCAGCAGTTGGCCAATCAGAGACCTGCGGACATCACGCCACCAGCAGTCAGCCAATCAGAGACCTGCAGACATCATACTGCCAGCAGTCGGCCAATCAGAGACCTGTGGACATCAGACCACCAGCAGTTGGCCAATCAGAGACCTGCGGACATCACACCTCCAGCAGTCAGCCAATCAGAGACCTGCGGACATCACGCCACCAGCAGTCGGCCAATCAGAGACCTGTGGACATCAGACCGCCAGCAGTTGGCCAATCAGAGAACTGCGGACATCACACCACCAGCAGTTGGCCAGTCAGAGAATGCGGACATCACGCTGCCAGCAGTCAGCCAATCATTGATCTGAGAACATCACACCACCAGCAGTCAGCCAATCAGAGACCTGTGGACATCACACCACCAGCAGTTGGCCAATCAGAGAACTGCGGACATCACACCACCAGCAGTCGGCCAACCAGAGACCTGCGGACATCACACCAACAGCAGTTGGCCAATTAGAGACCTGCGGACATCACACCACCAGCAGTCAGCCAATCAGAGACCTGCAGACATCACACTGCCAGCAGTCAGCCAATCAGGGACCTGCAGACATTACACCACCAGCGGTCAGCCAATCATTGATCTGAGATCATCACACCACCAGCAGTCAGCCAATCAGGGACCTGCAGACATCACACCACCAGCAGTCAGCCAATCAGAGATCTGAGAGCAACCCGAACACATCACACTGGAAGTAGTCAGCCAATCAGGGTCCTGAGGAACAGCACAATGCCACCAATCATAGAATCCCTACAGTGCAGAAGGAGGCCATTTGGCCCATCAAGTCTGCACCGACCACAATCCCGCCTGGGTCCTATCCCCGTAACCCCATTTACCCTGCTAGTCTCCCTGACACTAAGGGGAAATTTAGCACGGCCAATGCACCTAACCACATTTCTTTGGACTGTGGGAGGAAACCGGAACACCCGGACAAAACCCATGTAGACACGGGGAGAATGTGCAAACTCTGCACAGACAGTGACCTGAGCCAGGGAGTCGAACCCGAGTCCATGTTGCAGACAGGCAGCTGGGCTAACCACTGTGCCACCGTGCTGTCCTAATCAGAGACTGGAATGCCTGGAACGGTTCCTGTTACAATGGAAAGTGGTGACTTGGTGAAGGGTTGGTTACTCTTTGAAGGATGTTTGCAAACAGGATTCAGCTCCTTCAGGAGAAGGAATGGTGAAAATCGGCCATGAAAAGCAGCGCAAAGAGAAATTGTGAGCAAATTAGAGACAGAGAGAGATGCTCAAGAGAAAGAGATGTGGGGAACTTGGCTTGGCTACAAGTCAGAAGAAACAATAGCCAATCAGAATTAGTTAAAAACAGGCTTGCAATACTCGGCAGGCTAGTTTACACCACTGTCCTGGAGAGATTCACCCCCGTGTGAGTGAGAATGAATGAGAAAGAAGTGGAGAGGATGATGAATGTGGAGATCAGCGCTGTCAGTCAATGTATGGAAGGAGAAATTGTTTTCGTTAGAGAGAAGAAGGTTAAGAGGTGACTTAATTGAGGCATACAAGATAATCAGAGGGTTAGATAGGGTGGACAGTGAGAGCCTTTTTCCTCGGATGGTGATGGCTAACACAAGGGGACATAGCTTTAAATTAAAGGGCGGTAATTATAGGACGGATGTCAGAGGTAGGTTCTTTACTCAGAGGGTAGTAAGGTCGTGGAATGCCCTGCCTGCAGCAGTTGTGGACTTTAAGGGCGTTCAAATGGTCAGTGGATAGGCATATGGATAACATTGGTTTAGTTTAGGGGGCCATTAGATTGGTTCCATGTGACATCGAGGGCCGAAGGGCCTGTACTGCGCTGTAATGTTCTATGTTCTAAATGGAGAACCAGTGTCGTCAGAGAGGCCACGTGAGGGTATAGTGAGGATTGTGTACTTCGTGCCGAGGATTCATTCCACGATGTTCTGTAGGAGTGACTGATTGTTAATTTGCTGCTCCAGCACCTTTCTCCAGTGGAAAGTTTCCACAAATATTAATCAAATTCACATTCACTCTTTGACAGGGTACCTGGAAATCGCAGAAACTCGGTATGCGGGTGAAGCATGTAATAAAAAAGGGAAACGAAATATTCGCATTTATTGCCAAGGGACTGGAGTATAAAAGTAGGGAAGTGTTGTAATGAGTGCTGGTGAGACCTCACCTGGAGTATTGTGTCCAGTTTTGACAGTTCAGGGGAGGTTCACCAGATCGGTACTGAGGATAAAAGTGTTTGAGGGGAGATTAAATAGTTTGAGCTTACACTGGCCGGAGTTTGGAAGGATGCGGGGGGGGGGGGGGGATCTGTTTGAGGTTTGTAAAGTACTAAACGTGATTGATAAAGTAAATGTAGGCCAAATGTTCCCTATTATGGGGCAATCGAGAACAAGGAATCACAGTTATGGGCTGAGAAGCTGTAGTCTTAAAACCGTGATGAGGAGGAACTTGTTCCCACAGACAGTGGTGAGTTTGTGGAACTCGCTGCCCCACAGCGCGATGGACCCTGAATCACTGAATGGTTTCAATGAACTAGATATATTAAAATAATATATTTGATAATTTTAAAAAAGGAATAAGGAGAAATGGGGATCAAGTGGGGAGGTGGATTTGAGTCCAGGGAGAGACCAGGAAGAGAGAGTTTGGGGTGTGGAATGCACTGACTGCATTCACTCACAGCTCAATGCCCTACAACGTCATCTCAAAATACAGGCAGCCTCCTATTCAAGGACAGCAGAGACAGATAGCCCTGTTACTAAACCATTAACCAGGTACTAGTATTTTAGTAATAGTTGAAGAATAAGTCTCATTACACCACGCCATTGCTATATGGGATTGCTATAATGAGGATCAGTAGCACAGTGGTTCGCACTGCTGCCTCACAGCGTCAGCAGTCCCAGGTTCAATTCCAGCCTTGGGTAGCTATCTGTTTGCACGTTCTCTCTGTGTGGGTTTCCTCCAGGTGCTCTGAGTTCCCCCCACAGTCTGAAGATGTGCGGGTTAGATGGATTAGCCGTGGTAAATCTGTGGAGTCACAGGGATAAGTCCTGGGTAAGATAACTAATCAGGGGGTTGGTGTGAAATTGATGGGCTGAATGGCCTCCTGTGCACTGCAGGGATTCTGTGAGTGTATGTTTGCTTTTGTCTGTACTCTGCCAACACATACAATAAAGCATTGCTCATTGTAACAAGTGTGTCTGAATATCGAGGCGAAGGTAGGAATCCTAGCAATGAGGGTGGCATATGAAGGAAGTCTGAGAGTGAACAACGTTCCCGACCCCCGGAATCTCTCACCTTGGATTGTGGGGAGTGGCAGGGTGGTGTGAGAATCTTCTGACAGCCCCTCAGAGGCATCCAGGAAAGGAAACTGGGCACAGTGTAGGCAGAATGTCAAAGCCATTTGCTCCAAGAACCTCTTTGCTGTGTTGACAATCCCTATAGTCAAACTATCCAGATGCTGCAGTCTCAGAGACGCAATCATTTCCAGTCATCACAGCTGGTCCTGGCACCAGCTGAATTTTATATCTCTCTCTCCCTTAACGTTCCCTCCTTCTGTGGGCAAAAAAACTCGGAAATCTTGGAATGCCGTGCCACAGGCTTTCATTATCATACACGCTAATTAACTGCTGTGGACTCCTTTGAAGGAAGGAACTGTCAAAACTGCTTCTGCTTCAGAGTGTTGCTGCAGGAAAGAGTTTTTATCCCGATTTTACAGCGAGGTGCCAGCCCACCCAGGCTAACTCCTCACCGACAGCCCTCACTGCACCAGCCTTGCCCATCAGACACCATCGATCCACCTCAATAGCCCGACCAGGAGGGGGGGTGACCAAAGCTGGGCCTGTTACTGACCATGTTAGGGGGCAGCACGGCGGCACAGTGGTTAGCAATGCTGCCTCACAGCACCAGAGACCTGGGTTCGATTCCTGGCTCATTCTCTGTGTGGGTTTCCTCCAGGTGCTTTGGGTTCCTCCCACAATCCAAAGATGTGCGGGTTAGATGGATTACCCGTGGTAAATCTTTGGTGTCACAGGATTAAGTCCTGGGTAAGATCAGAGAGTTGGTGTGGATTTGATGGGCTGAATGGCCTCCTGTGCACTGTAGGGAGTCTATTCCTGGCTCAGGTCGGTGTCTATGTTTGCACATTCTCCCCGTGCCTGCGTGGGTTTCCTCCAGGTGCTCCACTTTCCTCCCACAGTCCAAAGATAGGTGGGTAACGTGGATTGGCCACGCTAAATTGCCCCTTAGAGGGATTAGCAGAGTAAATATATGGGGTTATAGGGGTAGGATTGGATCTGGGTGGGATTATTGTCAGTGCAGACTCGATGGGCCAAATGGCCTCCTTCTGCACTGTAGGGATTCTCTGATTCGATGACTTCGTACATCTAATTCCGAGCAAAGTCATAAGAAAACAACTTTGCTGTTTGACGGGAATGTCATTGTGCTTCTGGCATTTCAATGAATGTTCAACTCAGAGCTGCAGGGTACTCTCTTTGGGCTGCGTTTGCAGGGGGGGTTGGGCGGGGTGTGTGGAGGAGTGGGTGGGGGGTGTTGTAGGGGGGCATTGTTGCTGTTTAATTGAGGGTGGTGGGTGGGCTTAAGAACCTAAAGAGTCGAATCGAGGCCTTAGGGGAGCACCCAGCATCAGCAAATGGTAAGTGTATGATTTGATTTGATTTATTATTGTCACATGTATTAACATACAGTGAAAAGTATTGTTTCTTGCGCACTATACAGACAAAGCATACCGTTCATAGAGAAGGAAAGGAGAGAGTGCAGAATGTAGTGTTACAGTCATAGCTAGGGTGTAGAGAAAGATCAACTTAGTGCTAGGTAGACCCATTCTGGCAGCAGGGAAGAAGCTGTTCTTGAGTTGGTCGGTCCGTGACCTCAGAACTAACCTCTGTCACATCAAGAAACTGGAAAATCCCAGTCAGCCTCCTTTATCCATGGCTAATGAGACTCTTTATGAGACTGGTGGCCCACCACGGTCGTGTTCAATCATTCTCTGTTTGATTAACTGAGTCTGGTAACTCATCTATGATCACTATGCTTGATTTATTAAGACTGAGAGTTGACTCAGAACCAAAGTATGCAAAAGCCACCAGAAGCTGAGCTGAAATAAGTATGGTGTGGACATTTTACAGTTGCATATATATTTAAATATTCTTGTAAATAGACCTGTTGCACATTTAGAAATGAGTGTCATTTCTGAATTACTTCAAATATACAGTATTATCACCCTCTAGGGGGTGATAGGGTGAGTGGGCAGGGTGCCACCTTTCTTTATCCCAAACCTGGACTTGATAAAATAATGATTGATGCCAGTGCCAAAGACAGGAGGCTAGCATTCTCATCAGCTTCTCTCACCTCCTTCCCAACTCAGTTGGGCTTATAACTTTAACTCTTTATTTTTATCCTTTAGCAACCCACCCAGATATTAGTGATCACTGCGAGCCACAAAAACCCTTTAAACTCTTTCTTCCTCAGGAGGGATTTCAGCTTTTCACTTCCAGGGGACATAGCCTTCAATTTCCCTCGCTCCAAGACAGACTGCCCCAACATCATCGGTAGCACAGTGGGTTAGCACTGCTGCTTCACAGCTCCAGGGACCTGGCTTCGATTCCCGGTTCGGGTCACTGTCTGTGTGGAGTTTGCACATTCTCCTCGTGTCTGCGTGGGTTTCCTCTGGGTGCTCCGGTTTCCTCCCACAGTCCAAAGATGTGTGGGTTGGGTTGATTGGCCATGCTAAAATTGCCCCTTAGTGTCCTGAGGTGCGTAGATTAGAGGGATTAATGGGTAAATGTGTAGAGACTCGATGGGCCAAATGGCCTCTTTCTATGCTGTAGGATCATATGATTCTATTCTATGAACTTATCATCTCATAAGTATAAGTTATCGCCTCATAAGAGATTGACCGAAGATTCAATCTCTTCTTCTGAGACTGCCTCCCACTGAACCTACAAAGCTTCACCCCATGGTGATCAAGACTGATCACCATGGCCTTCTCTTTGCCTCGATTTCATGGAGCTGGCAACTTCACCTCAGTGTCCCTCAGCTAATAAATGCTCCGAGATTTCACTCAGCCACAGCAATGAATAACAATATCTTCAGCTCCGGCCTAACTTTGTCAGATAGGTTGGCTTTTCTTTTTGCAGCACCCCCCCCCCCGGGTCCTGTGATCAGGATTTGGTGACACACAGCTGGTAACGTGGGCAGTTTATTTTTGTGCCATCCCCCCAGCCATTAAATGGAACAGAGTGTCTACGTCTTGTCCCCTTGCCACACTCTGCAGGCGTTCCAGGTCTCCAGGCATATTGGGAGATGTGGTTCTTAACCTCCAACCCAAAAACATGCTCAAAAATATCCCCACACACACTCTCTTCGCACTGAAAATAGAGAGCTGCACCAGAGTGAACGTTTCTCTGCAAAAAACAATTCTTTTCAAGTGTTTTCACCAATGTCCAACAAATGCACAATGGTTAACATGGCTGCCTCACAGTGCCAGGGACCCGGGTTCAATTCCAGCCTCGGGTCGCCATCCGTGTAGAGTTTGCATGTTCTCCCCATGTCTGCAAGGATTTCTTCTGGGTGCCTCAGTTTCTCCCCACAGTCCCATATTGGCCATGCTGAACTGCGTCAGGGGGATATCACAGACTCATCAAACCCTACAGTGCAGAAAGAGGCCCTTTGGTCCATCAGGTCAGCACCAAACACAATCCCACCCAATCCCTACATATTATACCCACTAATCCCTCTAACCTACGCATCCCTGGACACTAAGGGGCAATTTCTTAGCATGGCCAATCAACCTAACCTGCACATCTTTGGACTGTGGGAGGAAACCGGAGCACCCGGAGGAAACCCACGCAGACACGAGGAGAATGTACAAACTCCACACTGACAGTGACCTGAGCCAGGAATTGAACCCAGGACCCTGGAGCTGTGAAGCAGCAGTGCTAACCACTGTGCTACCGTGCCGCCCTAATATGTGAGGTTACAGGAATAGGGCCTGGATGGGATTGTGATCAGTGCAGACTCAGTGGGCCGAGTGGCCTCCTTCTGCACTGTAGGATTCTAAGATTCTCTGAAATAGCTTACAAAATACTGTTACAAGTAACCATTTCACAATTAAACCGTGTGTTTACAAAGTTATAAAGGCTACATAAGAGCATACGAAATAGGAGCAGGAGTACGCCATCTAGCCCTTCGAGCCTGCCCCGCCATTCAATAAGATCATGGCTGATCTGAAGTGGATCAGTTCCACTTTCCCGCTTTCTCCCCATAACCCTTAATTCCCTTGTCTATCAGAAACCTATCTACCTGTGACTTAAATATATTCAGCGAGGTAGCCTCCACCACTTCAACGGGCAGAGAATTCCAGAGACTCACCACCCTTTGAGTGAAGAAGTTCCTCCTCAACTCTGATCTAAACTGCTCCCCCCTTATCTTGAGGCTGTGCCCTCTAGTCCTGCTATCCTTTCTAAGCAGGAAGAATCTCTCTACCTCTACCCTATCCATCCCCTTCATTACGTTATACGTCTCTATAAGATCCCCCCTCATCCTCCTAAACTCCTACAAGTACAAGTACAGGCTGAGACAAAGCAAAAGCAAAAACATGTGACAAGAAGGATTAGCAAGACTTAAACATCATGGAAATTTTTAAAGTTTGTTTATTAGTGTCACAAGAGGGCTTACATTAACACTGCAATGGAGTTACTGTGAAAATCCCCTTGTCACCGCACTCCAGCACCTGTTTGGGAATACTGAGGGAGAATTTAGCATGGCCAACGCACCTAACCAGCTCGTCATTCGGATTGTGGGAGGAAACTGGAGCACCCGGACACGAGGAGAACGTGTAAACTCCACCCAGGCAGTGACCCGAGTCTGGAACTGAACCCAGGTCCCTGGCGCTCCGAGGGAGCAGTGTTAACCGCCGTGCTGCCCTGCTGCACCGTTGACAGCCTGATGCCTTTAATTGGTCCACCAAGTTTGTTAAATAAAGTGCATTTCTGATGGATTACCAGCTTCAGAATGACCTTTCTCAATCACTGACTTCAGAACAGATTTTTGTCATTTCCTTGCTTAGGTCAACACCGGATGAATAAACGTGCACCGAGGGTGTCTCACTCCATTTACTCAAGTTACCTTCTCATTTAGACACCACAGCCTTCCGCGTGCATTCACATTCTTCCACAGAGCCTCAAAAACTGGAACTTTCTTTCACAATTTCATGCAAACATTATCCTATTGTCCACATGGAGATTATTGATATTTTTATTCAGCTCAGTCACAGATTATCAGTGAATGGAGGGTCAGCTGAGTGCCAGATTCTCCGTTCTGGCTGGCAGCGGCAGCAGGGGGTGAACAGCTGGAGAATTCTGACCATTTTTACTTTCATGGGATGTAGGTGGCCCAGAACCCTAAATGCTCTAGCCTCGGATCTGGAATCACAGAGAGGCCAGACGATGTAAGGGTGTTATGGAACCAAATGGGGTTTTACAGCAATTAGACTTGTAATTCCTAATTTCTTTTTAAATAAAATTTAAATGTCACCATCTGCCATGGTGATATTTGAACCCACATTCCCATTTCTCTGGGTCCCTGGATTGCTAATCCAGTGAGGATACCACTACACCTCCTCCATGGGCAGTTCAGTGCCTCTACTCCATTTTTTTTAAATTTTACTAGTGTCACGAGTAGGCTCTCATTAACACTGCAATGTGAAAATCCCCTAGTCGCCACACTCCAGTGCCTGTTCGGGAACACCGAGGGAGAATTTAGCACGGCCAATGCACCTAACCAGCACATCTTTCGGACTATGGGAGGAAACCGGAGCACCCGGAGGGAACTCACGCAGACACAGGGAAAGCGTGCAGACTCTACACAGACAGTTACCCCAGCTAGGAATTGAATCCGGGTCCCTGGCGCTGTGAGGCATGATGTGGAGATGCCGGCGTTGGACTGGGGTAAACACAGTAAGAAGTCTCCCAACACCAGCTTAAAGTCCAACAGGTTTATTTGGTAGCAAAAGCCACTAGCTTTTGGAGAACTGCCCCTTCGTCAGGTGAGTGGGAATTCAGTTCACAAACAGGGTATATAAAGACACAAACTCAATTTACAAAATAATGGTTGGAATGCGAGTCTTTACAGGTAATCAAGTCTTAAAAGTAACAGACAATGTGAATGGAGAGAGGGTTAAACACAGGTTAAAGAGATGTGTGTTGTCTCCAGACAGCACAGTAAGTGAGGTTTTGCAAGCCCAGGCAAGTCGTGGGAGTTACAGATAGTGTGACATGACCCAAGATCCCTGTTGAGGCCGTCCTCATGTGTGCGGAACTTGGCTATCAGTCTCTGTTCAGCGACTCTGTGCTGTCGTGTATCATGAAGGCTGCCTTGGAGAACGTTTACCCAAAGTTCAGAGGCCGAATGCCCATGATTGCTGAAGTGTTCCCCAACAGGAAGAGAACAGTCTTGCCTGGTGATTGTCGAGTGGTGTTCATTCATCCGTTATCATGGCACCTGCATGGTCATGGCACCTGCATGAGGTTATCTGTGGGCTTGTGGTACAGTGAAGTGCTGAGGTGACCGTCCTTGATAGCAGTACATATGTCTAAGAATGCAACCAATTCCACAGAGTGGTCCGTCGTGAGTCTGATGGTGGGATGGAACTTGTTGATGTCATCATATAGTTGTTTCAGTGATTGTTCACCATGAGTCCAAAGGAAGGAAATGTCATTGATGTATCTAGTACATAGCATCAGTTGAAGGTCCTGCAGAATGAAAAGGTCTTGTTTGAACATGTGCTTAAAGATGTTGGCATATTGCGGTGTGAATTTGGTTCCCATGGCTATTCCGTCTGTCTGGATGAGGAACTGGTTGTTGAAGATGAAGACATTGTGGTCCAGGATGAAGCGGATGAGTTGTTGGCGTTGAGTACTGAGGCAGTCGCAGCAATGCCATCGTCGTGGGGGATGCTGGTGTAGAGCACCGAGACATCCATTGTGACGAGGAGTGCTCCTGGTTCAACTTCTTCGTGTGTGCTGAGTTTCTGTCGAAAGTCCATAGTGTCGCAACAAAAGCTGGGGGTTCTTGTAAAATGGGTTTCAGGATGCCCTCGACAGAGCCAGAGACATTTTCACACAGGGTCCCATTGCCCGATATGATGGGACAGCTGGGTGTGTTTGCCTTGTGTATCTTTGGGAGACAGTAGAGATCTCCAACACAGGGAGTACATGGGATGAGAGCAAGGAGGGTACTCTGAAGATCTGGATCAAAGGTCTTGATCAGTTTGTTGAGTTGACGGATGTGTTCTATGGTCGGATCTGCGGGGAACTGTCTGTAGTGTTCCTCATTGTTCAGTTGTCGGTACACTTCTTTGCAGTAATCCGTTCTGTTCAGTATGACGATGGCCCCTCCTTTGTCTGCTGGTTTCTTGACAATGTTGTAATTGGTCGTGAGAGCTCAGATGGCATTGCGTTGTGCTTGAGTGATGTTCGGGGCTGTCTTGTGAATGCGGCTGATGAATCTGGCATTGATGCACCTCCTGACGGCTTGGGCGTACATGTCAAGGCATGCCGGGTCATCGACATGGATGCCATCATCTCACGTGAGAATACCATCCACCAGGTACAAGCCCTTGCAACTCGGCCAATGTTGTCTACCTGATATGCTACAGGAAAGGATGTCCCGAGGCATGGTACATTGTGGAGACTATGCAGATGCTACAACAACGGATAATGAACACCGCTTAGCAATCACCAGGCAAGAGTGTTCTCTTCCTGTTGGGGAACACTTCTTGTGAGGCAGCAGTGCTAACCACTGTACCACCATACTGCCCATCTGGCTGATTATTCCTTTGACTCTTTCAATTTACTCATTAGATCTTCAATCTGTTTCTCCAAACTTTTCCTGCCTCCATCTACTCTTCCACTCCACTCATCTCTGCATTTATTGTCCAGATTGCATTGGATTCAAGAATGCAATTGCACCTGTTATGACAAAATTCCCATGTGTTTGAGTTTTTCATCCTGCCTTCAACTTACATAAGAACATAAGAACATAAGAAATAGGAGCAGGAGTAGGCCATCCAGCCCTTCGAGCCTGCCCTGCCATTCAATAAGATCATGGCTGATCTGTCGCTGCTCAGTTCCACATTCCCGCCCTCTCCCCATAACCCTTAATCCCCTCTCTTATCAAAAACCTATCAACCCGCGTCTTAAATATATTTAGCGAGGCAGCCTCCACCACTTCAACGGGCAGAGAATTCCAGAGATTCACCACCCTTTGAGTGAAGAAGTTCCTCCTCAACTCCGTTCTAAACCGCCCCCCTTTTATCTTGAGGCTGTGCCCCCTAGTCCTATTGTCTTTTTTGAGTGGGAAGAGTCTTTCCACCTCTATCCTATCCATCCCATTCATCATCTTATACGTCTCAATGAGATCTCCTCTCATTCTTCTAAACTCTAACGAGTACAAGCCCAGTTTATTCAGCCTCTCCTCATAGCTCAACCCCCTCAACTCCGGTATCAGCCTAGTAAACCTCCTCTGCACTCCCTCCAAGGCCAAAATATCTTTGCGCAGGTGCGGCGCCCAAAAATGCACACAGTACTCCAGCTGCGGCCTCACCAATGCCCTATACAGCTGCAGCAAGACCTCCCTACTTTTATATTCAATCCCCCTCGCTATGAAGGCCAGCATCCCATTCGCCTTCCTGACCACCTGCTGCACCTGCAAGCTGGGTTTTTGCGACTCATGCACAAGGACCCCGAGGTCCCTCTGCACCGTCGTCTGCTGCAGTTTTTCGCCTCATAAGTAATAGTCCTTCCTACCATTCTTCCTACCAAAGTGGACCACCTCACACTTGCCAACATTAAATTCCATTTGCCATTTCCTGGCCCATTCGCCCAGCCTATCTAGATCCTTCTGCAGACTCTCCACACCCTCCGCACAATTTGCCGTTCCCCCAATCTTGGTGTCATCAGCAAATTTCGACACTCTACACTCGGTTCCCTCCTCCAGATCATCTATATAAATGATAAAAAGCTGAGGCCCCAGCACCGACCCCTGGGGCACTCCACTAGTCACCATCTGCCAATCCGAATAGCACCCGTTGACCCCCACTCTCTGCCTCCTATTTGACAACCAATCCTCTATCCACGCTAACACCCTACCCCCAACTCCATGTCCCTCGACCTTCTGCAATAATCTCTTGTGAGGCACTTTGTCAAACGCCTTCTGAAAATTTAGAAAGACCACATCCACCGGCTGTCCTCTATCCACCGCCCTAGACACATCCTCATAGAACTCTAGTAAATTTGTCAGACACGACTTCCCTTTAATGAAACCGTGCTGCGTCTGCTCTATCAAGCAATTCCCTTCAAGATGCTTTGCAATTTCCTCCTTAATGACAGATTCTAACATTTTACCTACCACAGACGTTAAACTAACCGGCCTATAATTCCCCGCCTTTTGCCTGGCACCGTTCTTAAACAACGGCGTAACATTAGCCGTTTTCCAATCATCCGGCACTTCCCCGGAATCCAGCGACGTTTGGAAAATAACCACCAAGGCATCCACTATCACCTCCGCCATTTCTTTCAGAACCCTCGGATGCATTCCATCCGGTCCTGGGGACTTGTCCACAATCAGCCCCTCCAGTCTGTCGAGCACCGCCTTTCTAGTAACAGTAATGTCATTAAGACCCTCCAGTCCTACCACCTTTCCATCGCTAACACCCGGCAAATTATTCACGTCCTCCTCCGTGAAGACAGAAACAAAAAAGTTATTCAATACCTTAGTCATATCCCCATCCCCTACCACTAGGTCCCCTTTCTCATCCTCTAAAGGACCAACATTCACCCTAGCCAGCCTCTTCCTTTTTATATATTTATAAAAACTCTTGCTATCCTTTTTTATATTAAGCGCTAGCCCAGCTTCACAGTTTCTCCTACCCTTCCTTATCAACTTCTTTGTCAATCTTTGTTGACATTTAAACCTCTCCCAATCCTCTTCTCGCCCACTACTCTTAGCTACTCTAAATTCCTCCGCTTTTAGTTTAACACTTTCCTTCACCTCCTTTGTTATCCACGGCTTATTACCTCTCCTCCTACTATCCTTTTTGACCATTGGAATAAATTTCCGTTGAGCACCAAGAAAGATCTCCTTAAAGATCCTCCACTGCTCCTCAACAGACCCTCCCTCCAACACGCTCTCCCAGTCCACATTCGCCAATTCTTCTCTCATCCTACCATATTTCCCTCTATTCAAACAAAGGGCGCGTGTCCGGGAACCCACTTTCTCCTCCTCCATCTGCACCAGAAACTCCACCATACAATGATCACTCTCCCCAAGAGGATCCTTCACCACAAGGTCCCTAATTCTACCCGCTTCATTACATAGCACCAGATCCAAGATAGCTCGCTCCCTCGTCGGCTTCAACACACACTGTTCGAGGAAACTATCCCAGCAGCATTCCAAGAACTCTTCCTCGAGCCCCCCACGTCCAACATGGGTCGACCAATCAATATGCAGATTGAAATCCCCCATAACTACGGCCGTCCCATTCCTGCACGCCGCACTTATTTGCGCGTTAACAGCCCGCCCCATCTCCAGATCATTATTCGGGGGCCTATAGACGACACCCACCAGCGTCTTCCTCCCTTTGCTGTTCCTAATCTCCACCCACAACGATTCCACCCTCTGCTCCTTGGCTCCAATATCATCCCTTGCTACCACCATGATGCTATCCTTAATCAGTAGAGCTACGCCCCCCTCTTTTCCCTCCTGCCTATCCTTCCTAAACACTTGATAGCCCTGTACATTCAGCTCCCAGTCCCTGTCACCCTGCAGCCACGTCTCTGTAATGGCCACCAGATCGTATCCATTTGTGTCGATCTGCACCATCAGCTCATCCATTTTATTCCGAATGCTTCGTGCATTCAGATAAAGTGCTTTCATCCCAGCCTTCACCTGGACCCTATTTGCCGCAACGCCACCAACTATACTCACGCCCCCTACTCCCTCTATTATTGGGACATCCTCGGCCTCTTCCCTTACATGTACACTCTCCTTAACTTTAGACCTCGTAAGGTCACCTACCCTCACACCCTCCCCCCCCCTAATTAGTTTAAAGCCCTGTCTACAGTCCTCTTTACTCGATTCGCCAATTAGAACTTACTGTTCTAATTCATCAGTAATCCTTTTCCCATTTCAGGATTTTTTTTACAATACTTAATAGAGATGTACGGTATTGATTAGCTTTTCAATGAAGATGTATCTTTGTTGAATTTGCTTCTATAACTTTATCATTTAACTCCTCAGTCAAATACACTACTTCCAGCAACTGATGCTCAAATCTTCCTGTTTTTCACTTGTTAATGCATCTTTGTGCAGGGAAGCTGTTTCTCTTTTTCCTCAGCAGATCCTAAATTCTGACGTAGGCTTTGATATTCTTCCATCTCAGACACTAGTTTTTCCTGTCCCTGGGCTGTTCATTTCCCACTTCGTCCTGTCTGGCGTTATGAGTTTGGGGTTAGTTACCCCACAAATAGGGAATAGCTGACGACGTTCCTGCTGCAATATCTCTACTTTTCTCACCGCATCTGGCTGCCGAAATTCTTGGCAGTGCTGATAATTTCAAAGCTGACCATAACTGCACACATTTACCACGGCTAATCCACCTAACCTATATATCTTTGGGCACTAATGGTCAGTTTAGCATGGCCAATCCGCCTACCCTGCACATCTTTGGAGTGTGGAAGGAAACCGGAGCACCTGGAGGAAACCCATGCAGACACAGGGAGAATGTGCAGACTCCACACAGTCACCCAAAGCCAAAATCGAACGTGGGTCCATGGGCCTGTGAGGCAATAGTGCTAACCACTGTGCCACCGATTTGAATGTAGTCACAAACGTTACGATCTTGAGATCCCCCAGTATCTCAATCTCTGTGAGGAATATATTTTTGCAATGTTTGAGGTTTTCTGGTAGGCACCCGACACCAAGCTCAGTGTGAGGAAGTAGATTATCCTCTTTTGTAAAGGAAACTAACCCCATAATACCAGGTGGAATTAAGGTCTTGGAATTAAGGTCTTGACAAATTAAGTGTTTGTTAAGCACTCCTAACAAACCATTCGATTCAGTGTGATTTCTGTACGACAGCAAGGGACTGAGGAGATGTCTGGAAGGGATTGTCAAGTACAGCAATAAATACGAAAACGTTAACATTGTGTGGGTATCGTGTAATCAATCACAGCTTGAAAGTCAGCTTCACTTTTACTTTGCTCCAAACCTGCTAATAATAATCTGCTGTCAGGAGAGCTTTCTTTTCAATTGGTTTATGATTGAAGAGAAAGTACTGCTCAGGTCAAGACATGCAACACACAACTCAAACATTAGCCAAGTCTGCCCATTCTGGAGCTGTGGACAGAGTGCCTAATCAGCCATTTTTTGCCCTGCTCATTGTGTGTGCTATGAGAAGCACCTTAGCATTGGGAACATTGGGAACACGCTGAACCTGGGTGTGTAGCACTCTGTTCTCAGATAGCTTGTACATGGTTGGCGATTTCTATAACCTACTGAAAGGTCAAGTCAACAACAGGAGTCGCTGAAATACCATAAGATTGTAGCACACTGCATATATCAGTGGAAGTTATTGGAATTAATGCAACCCCTCCCACCTTCAGCACATATCTGGATATTGTTGGCATTTGGAAGTATGGCAAAGAGTCTCCAGAAATCTGTGCAATGGTCTTTCCTTTGTCAAACCGCAGGGAGGCTTCACTGTAGTTTCAGCAAGTGGATTTGTCTCCCTTCTTGAATATAGTCACAACCATAACATCCCTGAGATCCCCCAGTATCTCATCTCATGGGGCAGTATGGTGGCACAGTGGTTAGCCCTGCTGCCTTATAGTGCCAGGGACCCGGGTTCGACTCCTAGCTGGGGTCACTCTCTGTGTGGTGTTTGCACATTCTCCCCGTGTCTGTGTGGGTTTCCTTTGGGTGTTCTGGTTTCCTCCCACGGTCTAAAGTTGTGTGGGTTCAGTTGACTGGCCATGTTAGTTTCGGGGAGGATTAGCAGGGTAAATACGTGGGGTTACGGGAATCGGGTGGGATTGTTGTTGGTGCAGGTCAGATGGACTGAATGGCCTCCTTCTGTACTGCAGGGATTCTGTGATTCTTCCCAGATGTGAGGTTGCGCAGGTGTGCTAGGACTGTACCTTCACCCTGTTACAAGTTTTCAATGGGCACCCTACATCAAGCTCAGTGTGAGGAAGTTGATTATCTTCTTTTGTAAAGGTAACTGACCCCACAATACCGTGCGGAATTAAGATCTTGGCACTCCTCCAGCACACTAACAAACCATTCAATTCTATATGATTCCTATATGACCATGGAACTGTGTAATATCTGTGCTCCATTATCTATGGCAAAAGTATTACCAATGCTTGGTCCATTGATCGGGATAAATATTCTCTTCATATATATACATACGTGGCACGGTAGCACAGCGGTTAGCACTGCTGCTTCACAGCTCCAGGGACCTGGGTTCGATTCCCAGCTCAGGTCACTGTCTGTGAGAAGTTTGCACATTCTCCTCGTGTCTGCGTGGGTTTCCTCCGGGTGCTCCGGTTTCCTCCCACAGTCCAAAGATGTGCGGGTTAGGTTGATTGGCCATGCTAAAATTGCCCCTTAGTCTCCTGAGATGCGTAGGTTAGAGGGATTGGAAGGTAAATGTATAGGGATGTGGGGGTAGGGCCTGGGAGGGATTGTGGTCAGTGCAGACTCAATGGGCCGAAGGGCCTCTTTCTGTAGGATTCTAAATGGCCAGGAATGATTCTTCAGAATGAGGCAATACTGTCATTTCAAATAGGCCAGACAGCATTCATAAACCAGCTGAAGGGAAACTTGGAAAGATCGCTCGTACCAAAAGATTGAGATGTCGTATTGCTAAGTTGCTTAGCCATTACGAACTGAGTTCTTTTGTACCAATGGATCTAAGATTGAGTTGTTGAATGAGAGGTAAGAGTAGCTCACTGAAGTCAATGGAAATAGGATGGCACAGTAGTTAGCACTGCTGCCTCACAGCTCCAGGGGCCCCGGTTCAGTTCCGGCTTCGGATCGCTGTCTGGTGTGGAATTTGCACATTCTCCTCGTGTCTGTGTGGGTTTCCTCCAGGTACTCCAGTTTCCTCTCACAATCCAAAGATGTGCGGGTTAGGTGGATTGCCCATGATAAAATCGCCCCTCAGTTTCAGCGGGATTAGCAGGGTAAATACATGGGGTAATGGGGACAAGGCAATGGGATTGTTGTGGGTTCAGGCTTGATGGGCTGAGTGGCCTCCTTCTGCACTGGAGGAATTCTACACCAGAAAAAGAGTGAAAACCACACCACGACCAAGTTCAAAAATTGCCCCCGATCGCTTTGAAACGTTTCCAAGACCTCCTGGCATCTTGCAACTGGGAAGACAAGTTAAATGTTTTGCCACAAACTGAACTACACTCAAGCAGAGATTTGACATGCAAGATGCTGAGTGCACTTAGAAAATCTGCTGTTGGACAACAGAGAGGGAATGTTGTATCTGCTGCCAAATAGCGACTTAGCCATGTTGTTCCAAATCCCGGAACCCTCCTCTTCACACCTCCCTCATTGATTCTGCTGGTCCCATCTCCATTCAAACGGAATCCCAAACTACCACTCCACTTATTTAAATGGAAGTGGCCTCACTGAGCACGCCAACCCCAATACGTCTTGTTTCCTACTTCTTAATTGTGTGACTGGGGCCTGCCGTGCTTTTACTTGTTGTCTGGAGGCCTCCGGGGAACCATCTTCAATAACAGGATCACTCAACAACTGTGTCTGGGTGCAGAGGAAATGTTTGTTTGAAGAGAACCTTTTAGTCAACCTCTCCTCCCAGCTCACCCTAAGTGCTCCGTGCGCCACTTGCCAGAAAACTGAATTCTGTCAGCACCCTCAAGCTGTTTTTGTGTGTTTAACAATGTTGGAGTGATAGAAATTGAAGGTTAAAGCCCTTAATGGAGTTCAGCACTATTACATAAAGTATAATACATGCTAATGGCAATGGTGCATTCCCCTTAACAACAATAACTCGCACTAACACAGTGTCTTTAGCTTAGCTAACTGTCTCGAGGCAATTCGCAGGAACACTATCAACTTAATTTACATGAGGCCGTCTCAAGGAGACGTTAGGATAGGCAACCAAAAGCTTGGACAAAGAAGTAGGCATTAGGGAAAGGTGGCTGGAGGCATGCCCACCAACAATGGGTCGACGGAAACCGGGGACACGTAAGAGGTCACAATGGCCCAGTTCAGCCCCAGATATTCCCGCAAGGAACTTCAGCCAAGAGATGGCTCAAAGGTCTTAATGCGTTGGCATCACTCTCACTGAAGGCGCCGCACTGTTAAAATTAAAAGTCTGATTGTGTTAGAGTGGGACAGGGGAGATTTGCCAGGGTGGGCCGGAGTGTGCCAGCTCTGTGGATGCCTGAGGGGAAATCTAAATGAGGAATGTAGATAGGGCAGATAGTAAGGAACTTTGCCTCAGTTAGAGGGGTCATTAGAGGCGACGAGTTGGGTGGGGGGGGGCAGGAGACACAGCGGGGAATTAAGGAAAACCTTTTTCACCCAGGGGATGGTGGGAATCTGGAACTCAGTGCCTGAAAACACAGTGCGGGCAGGAATATTCACAACATTTAAGAAGCATTTTGATGAGCTCTTGAAATTCCATAGCACACAAGGCTACAGGCCAGAAAATGGGATTAGAATGCATAGGTTCTTGACAACTGGCACAGGACACAACGTCTCAAACCCTGTCAGTGGTGTAAAACTCCGATATCACAAACTGTCAATTCTCAGATCTTATATCCCAAATTTACGCTGTGAAGTAGGTACTGCCAGAAACACTCATCCATTACTGGTTCTCTGTCCCACGGCCTCATGAAACAGGAAGAAGAGTTGCAATGGAGCTCACAGCAACAGCCTGTGTGTGGAGTCCCTGGTGTTGTGAGATTTCTTACTGTGTTTACCCCAGTCCAACGCCAGCATCTCTACAACATGTGGAGTCTCTTAACATCATAGAATCATAGAACCCTACAGTGCAGAAAGAGGCCCTTCGGCCCATCGAGTCTGCACCGAACAGAATCCCACCCAGTCCCTACCCCCATATCCCTACATATTATACCCACTAATCCCTCTAACCTACACATCCCTGGGCACTAAGGGGCAATTTCTTAGCACGGCCAATCAACCTAACCCGCACATCGTAGGACTGTGGGAAGAAACCCACGCAGACATGAGGAGAACGTGCAACCTCCACACAGACAGTGACCCGAGCCGGGAATCGAACCCAGGACCCTGGAGCTGTGAAGCAGCAGCGCTAACCCACTGTGCTACCGTGCCGCCCAACACGCGGAGGCTGTTGTGCTGCACTTGCCACATGGCTGTGGCTGAGCAGGAGCTTCTCCCAGTTTTATCGCCTGCCCCACATGGAGTGGAAGGATTTACAGTTAACCTGCTTGGCTGCACTTGTGCTAATACAGTGGCCAAAATTCTCCTGTCGCGCCCACCAGGGATTGTAGCGGGTGAGATAAAAAATTCTGCGGATCATCTGATCAGAACCTTCCACTCACCTGACGAAGGAACAGCGTTCCAAAAGCTTGTGGGTTTATTATCAAATAAACTTGTTGGATTTAAACCTGGTGTTGTGAGACTTCCTACAGATCATCTAAAGGCCATTGGGCTTGGGAAGGAATTTCCAGTCTGCACAAGGCTAGTATCTTTAAGTTAAAAGCTTATTTATTAGCATCACAAGTAGGCTTACATTAACACTGCAGTGAAGTTATTGTGAAAATCCCCTGGTCGTCACACTCTGGTGCCTGTTTGGGTGCACTGAGGGAGAATTTAGCACGGCCAATGCACCTAACCAGCACATCTTTCAGACAGTGGGAGGAAACCGGAGCACCCGGAGAAAACCCACGCAGACACGGGGAGAATGTGCAGACTCCACACAGACAGTGACCCAAGCTGGGAATTGAACCCAGGTCCCTGTGAAGCAGCAGTGCCACCGTGCCACCTATGTCTTGAACTTAGCTAACTGTCTCACCGCAATCCACTGGAATATTATTGACATAATTTAGTGGTTCCATCTTAAGGAGATGTTAGGATAAGCGCCCAAAAGCTTGGGCAAAGAAATGGGGATTAGTGAGAGAGGTTGACAAATTTAAGGAAAGCCTCGGTAGCTGGAATATTGGAGGGATGAGCAAATCCTGGCGCGGGAACTGAACTCTGAACTGGACGTTCCGGCTCAGGAATAGGTATGTTCCCCCATTGCACCTTCCACCACTAGTCGCTACCACTGGCTGTCCTAAAGAAATCAGCCCAAAGAAACAGCCATTTTGACCACCGTGGGAGGAATTTCCTCATCCCAGGGGAATCGTGGCGGGCAGGATGAGGATCATGAGCAGGGCCATTGAACTCGAGTGGGATTTTCCGGTTTCGGGGCGAGCAGGTTAGACAATCCCACTCTGTGACTCTCTGAGATCTTGGTCATAAATTCATGCCTGGTTTGACGTTCCTTTTTTTGAAAATAGCTCATTGCTTATTTATTTATAAAATATGGCAGCTGGCTGAGTGCACTTACACACAAACCTACCTTCTTCCCAGTGATTGATTTCAAAGGTTTATACACAAGGTCAGTTGGACTTGTGTAATCTCAGATTTCAATCTTTTCACATGAACATCACCTCTCGGCGTTCTTGCATTAACCCCGTCAGGCTCAGCTTAAACTAACTACTGAGTGCAGTGATGTAGACACTGCTCGTTCAAACAAAATTGAGTACCAACTACACAATCCACAGACTCAGTAAATAAATTCAGTGTAAGTTCCAGTCCCTGAATACAAATGACGTGTGTGTGTGTGTGTGTGTGTGTGTGTGTGGGGTCAAACGACCGCACAATCTCAAACAGCCCATTGTCCGCAGCAAACTGCCCAGCCTTCAGGAGAACAGTGACCACAACGCCTGCCACAGCAACCTCTGTAAGACGTGCCAGATCATTGACATCAGCTCACGTGAGAACACCATCCACCGGGTACACGGTTCATACTCTTGCAACTCAGCCAACATTGTCTACCTGATACGCTGCAGGAAAGGGTGTCCCGAGGTGTGGTACATTGGGGAGACCATGCAGAAGCTACAACAGATGAATGAAAATGACCCATTTATCATCACCTTGTTTTCCCTGCTGCCTTCAGGCTTTTGAATGGACTTGCCTTGCATTAAGTTCATCTTTCTTTACATCCAAGCTATGACTGTAACACGATCTTCTGCACTCTTTCCTTTCCTTCTGTATGAACAGTATGCTTTGTTGGTATAATGGGGTGGCACAGTGGTTAGCACTGCTGCCTCTCAGTGCCAGGGATCTGGGTTCGATTCCTGGCTTGGGTCATTGTCTGCTTGTTCTTACTGCATCTGCGTGTGTTTCCTCCAGTTTCCTCCCCAGACTTGCTGGTTAGGATGCATTGACCCAAACAGGCACCAGAGTATGGTGACCAGAGGAGTTTCACAGTAACTCCCTTGCAGTGTTAATGTAAGCCTTACTTGTGACTAATAAATAAACTTTAACTTCTGTGCGTAAGAAACAATACTTTTCACAGTATACTAATACATGTGACAATCAGAAATCAAATCAAAATCAAATCTTAGTTAGCTAGTCCCCTATCCAGGTTAATACATCACCCCAGCACCGTGAGTGAGCTGTTAGCTTGTCCACCCCATTCGCAAATAAATGTTGAATTTGAACCATCTTTATTAACTTCCGACTGCACTCGAATACATCGCCAAAAGAGACATTGCTTATGTGCACATGCTAAGTAAATGTTAGGCTACTTGACTTCAGAATTGATTTATGCCCCCGAGGGGGTAACAGCTCTACTTGTCAAGAAGCAGACTTGGATGATTAAAGAGGCAAGAGGAAACTTCAAACTCACAGAGTCAGAATCCAAGAATTCAAAAAATAGCAGATACCCTGGAGAATGGGAGAGATACAAAGAACCAAAACAGTAAGAGCCACTGACTGAAAGGGCATCGAAATAAACCTGCAATAGAAATCAAAATTACCAATAAAATACCCTTCAGATAAGAAGGTGAATTAGAGAAAAGGCAGAGCCACGCAGGCTCCTTAAGAAGTGACAATAATAAAATCAATATTTACCGTAGATTTATTTATTTAGCAAATAAGCTAGGCAGTTCCTGCCAGTCCTGCTGTGTTGAGGGGGGATTGGCATCTACTGAGCCTGTGGATTGGACATATTCAATGATGTGGGCAATAGTTTGCTGTCTCCCACAGACATGCTGGGCACGTGTGTTGTGCGTCTGTCTCTGCTGTGGAAGACTTTGAAGACTTACCAAAGACACTTGGAAATTAAGTGGTGAATGGGAAGGAGAAAATTAAAACTCATTACTAGGAAAAGGTGCTGGGAAAACTATTCAACCTAAAAATTGACAAGCCCTCGGGAATATAGGGTCTGCACCCCCGCATCTTAAAGGACACGGCTGCAGAGCTAATAGATGCATTGGTTATATTCTTCCAAAACACCCCTGAATATGCATTATCCATGTTGTAACCACATTTCTATAATTACTATCACATCATAACAATTTATTTCTATTCATGTTTTAAATTTAGCTATCTTTTTTAATATTTTGAACATTCGGATAAAGAGCCTTTAATTCTCTAATGTGTAGGGCTGGTAATGCCTTTAAGAACTCAGGGATTTTGGTCAGTCACTTGGTTTCCAGTAAATATTCATGTGACCATGTTGCCTGGATGATAACCAATGGACAGCTTGGACAGCCAGAAGTTAATTCTATGGGTGAGTAATTGTGGGTGTGGTTCCACTTACAGCCGATATTTAGTTTAGTGGGTAGAACAAACCTGGGGCAAGAATCATCTGTATCAAACAGTTTATTAAGAAGCCTGACAATACCAGATTTGAGTCCAACCAATTTATTTGATAGTAAACTCACAAGCTTTCGGGGTTTGCCTTGTTCAACAAGGGGCATATACGCGATGGGTCATACGAGGGCTGCTCTTGGCTGTTTCGAGAATAGCCTAGTACTTCACGTTAGTGTACGCTTAAACTAGACCATCTGACGGGCAACACGACAGTTCAGTGACTATCGCTGATTGCTGTGCAGACACATGGATTCGGGCCGGTGTCTGTGGGAGTTTGCACATTCTCCCCGTGCTTGCGTGGGTTTTCTCCGGGTGCTCCGGTTTCCTCCCACACCCCAAAGATGTGCTTTTAGGCTGATTGATGTAACAAATTGTCCCTAAATTAGTCTTGCCTCAATGTGGAATGCCATAAGCGTAGACAAGGGTCATGGGTGGAGGGGGGACTCATAATGTTGAAATGACGGCGTGGGCTCGTTGGATCGAAGGGCCTGTTTCCCGTGCTGTTTTGTTCTTTTTTGTTCTTTGCCCTTTGTCAGGTGAGTGGAGAGCTCTGGCCTCAGACAGAGCATATAACAGCACAGGCAGTTTACAGATTGCTGATTAGAATATGAATCTTTACAGTTCTGAGGCCAGAACTCTCCATTCACCTGAAGAAGGGGCAAACCCCAAAAGCTTGTGAGTTTACTATCAAATAAATTGGTTGGACTCAAATCTGGTGTTGTCAGACTTCTTACTGTGTTTACCCCAGTCCAACGCCAACATCTCCACATCAAAACAGTTTAGAACAGAGTTGAGGAGGAACTTCTTCACTCAAAGGGTAGTGAATCTCTGGAATTCTCTGCCCATTGAAGTGGTGGAGGCTACCTTGTTGAATATGTTTAAGTCACGGGTAGATAGATTTCTGATCAATAAGGGAATTAAGGGTTATGGGGAGAAAGCGGGAAAGTGGAACTGATCCACTTCAGATCAGCCATGATCTTATTGAATGGCGGGGCAGGCTCGAAGGGCTAGATGGCCTACTCCTGCTCCTATTTCTTATGTTCTTATGTTTTAGTCAAACTCTCTGTGTTAGCTAAAGAGTTTAAAACTCATAGTAACTGAAGCAGTGAGCTGAACTTCTGGGGTGGCCAAGCTGAGAAAAAAGAACATTTTTAAATGCTAGACCCCAAGTTAAAGAATAATCAAACCAGGAGAACTCTCACCCAAAGACGCTACACCTAAGATGTCGGTGATGCTTGCATTGAATGGGTCACCCACAGCTGTGTTAGAGGAGATTTGAATGGACAATCTTGTTGGTTATTAGTAGAATCTTGTCAGAAGTAAGCAGCAGGTCCAAGTTCAACCCTTGTATAAATTTTTGAAATAAGCGTCAGAACTAGATGGTTAAATTTCCAATATCTGTTAAGGATCTGATTTGAGTTATTGACAGTGTAAGTCAAATGGATACAGAAAAAAATTTAATAATAGTTCGGCTGAGATTGTGGGTAATTGTGTTTATTTTACTTTTGATATCTTTAATGTCATTGACTATTTAAGATAGTGGGCCTGAATTTACCACCCTTCAATGCCTTCTCCCCTGCCCTGGTATTTGATTTGCAAGGACACAAATCCCTGAGCAGTTCAAATGAAACCCTTCCCGGTCGAACAGCTCCCTCTTTCCCCCATCGCCTCATCCACTGAAACCCATATTTCCCACACCAATCTTTGAGCCACACTCTCGGCATTTGTTCACTCTCTAGCAATTTACTCAGGGCTCAGATAGTAACCTTTAAATGATTAATTTTATGGTTTAGCTGCCTAATTTAGTCCCTAGTTGTTCACACTGCCTTAGCAGGAGTACTCTCTTCGTCCTACCTATGTCATGGACCGGAAGAACTCAATCCTTTCCACCTCCCCCACTTCCCAACACCCCCACCCCCCAAAACCCCCACCCCCCAACGCCCCCCAACACCCCCACCCCCCAGCGACTCCACCCCACAACACCCCCACTCCCCCAACACCCCCACCCCCCCAACACCCCCACCCCCCAGCGACTCCACCCCACAACACCCCCCAACACCCCCACCCCCCAACACCCCCACCCCCCAGCGACTCCACCCCACAACACCCCCACCCCCCAACACCCCCACCCCCAGCGACTCCACCCCACAACACCCCCACCCCCAACACCCCCACCCCCCCCAAAACCCCCACCCCCCCAACACCTCCACCCCCCAACACCCCCACCCCCCAGTGACTCCAACCCCCAACACCCCCACCCCCCAACACCCCCACCCCCCAGTGACTCCAACCCCCAACACCCCCACCCCCCAACACCCCCACCCCCCAGTGACTCCAACCCCCAACACCCCCACCCCTCAACACCCCCACCCCTCAACACCCCCACCCCCCAACACCCCCACCCCAACACCCCCACCCCTCAACACCCCCACCCCAACACCCCCACCCCTCAACACCCCCACCCCAACACCCCCACCCCAACACCCCCACCCCCCAACACCCCCACCCCCCAACACCTCCACCTCCCAGCCACTCCACCCCCCAACATTCCCACCCCCCAACACCCCCACCCCGCAACACCCCCACCCCCCAACACACCCATCCCGCAACACCCCCACCCCCCAACACCCCCAACCTCCAACATCCCCACCCCCCCAGTGACTCCAACCCCCAGTGACTCCACCCCCCAACACCCCCACCCCCCAACATCCCCAACCCCCAACACCCCCACCCCACAACATCCCCAACCCCCAACACCCCCACCCCCCAACATCCCCAACCCCCAACACCCCCACCCCCCAACACCCCCACCCCCCAACACCCCCACCCCCCAACACCCCCACCCCCCAACACCCCCACCCCACAACACCCCCACCCCACAACATCCCCAACCCCCAACACCCCCACCCCCCAACATCCCCAACCCCCAACACCCCCACCCCCCAACATCCCCAACCCCCAACACCCCCACCCCCCAACATCCCCAACCCCCAACACCCCCACCCCACAACATCCCCAACCCCCAACACCCCCACCCCCCAACATCCCCAACCCCCAACACCCCCACCCCCCAACACCCCCACCCCCCAACATCCCCAACCCCCAACACCCCCACCCCCCAACATCCCCAACCCCCAACACCCCCACCCCCCAACACCCCCACCCCCCAACATCCCCAACCCCCAACACCCCCACCCCCCAACATCCCCAACCCCCAACACCCCCACCCCCCAACATCCCCAACCCCCAACACCCCCACCCCCCAACACCCCTACCCCCCAACATCCCCACCCCCCAACACCCCCACCCCCCAACATCCCCAACCCCCCAACACCCCCAACCTCCAACATCCCCACCCCCCAGCGACTCCACCCCCCAACACCCCCACCCCCCAACACCCCCACTGCCAACATCCCCAGCCCCCAGCGACTCCACCTCCCAACACCCCCACCCCACAACACCCCCACCCCCCAGCGACTCCACCTCCCAGCGGCTCCACCCCCCCCACACCCCCACCCCGCAACATCACCTCCCAGCGACTCCACCCCCCAACACACCCACCCCTCCCACCCCCCTGCAGCGACTCCACCTTCCTCTCCAGCCCTGGGGAGCTGTCATTCACCCTGCCTGCAGCAAACAACCAGTATTCATGCAGACTGCAGAGTAATGTCTTAATCTTGCTCACGATAAGGTTCCCTTCTGCTACTATATTCCTTTTTACTCAATGAAATTGAATGCCCTGCTGTATCGCGGTGCTGTGGGCAGCTTTCTCATATTCCCTGTTCTTGTCCACACAAGCTGCAGGCACCTCATGCCTATTAGACAAGTGCAAAGACCCTGACTCTTATAAGAACATAAGAAATAGGAGCAGGAGTAGGTCATCTAGCCCTTCGAGCCTGCCCCGCCATTCAATAAGATCATGGCTGATCTGAAGTGGATCAGTTCCACTTTCCCACCCTCTCCCCATAACCCTTAATCCCCTTGCCTACCAAAAACCCATCTACGCGCGTCTTAAATATATTTAGCGAGGCAGCCTCCATCACTTCAACGGGCAGAGAATTCCAGAAATTCACCACCCTTTGAGTGAAGAAGTTCCTCCTCAACTCTGTTCTAAACTGCTCCCCCCCATCTTGAGGCTATGCCCTCTAGTCCTACTGTCCTTCCTGAGCAGGAAGAACCTCTCCATCTCTACCCTATCCATCCCATTCATCATCTTATATGTCTCAATGAGATCCCCCCTCATCCTCCTAAACTCCAATGAGTACAGACCCAGTCTATTCAGCCTCTCTTCATAGTTCAACCCCCTCATCTCTGGTATCAGCCTAGTGAACCTCCTCTGCACTCCCTCCAAGGCCAAAATATCCTTGCGCAAGTGCGGCGACCAAAACTGCACACAGTACTCCAGCTGTGGCCTCACCAGTGCCCTGTACAGTTGCAGCAAGACCTCCCTGCTTTTATATTCAATCCCCCTCGCTATGAAGGCCAGCATCCCATTTGCCTTCCTGACCACCTGCTGCACCTGCAGGCTGGGTTTTTGCGACT